>NC_050073.1:51541306-51865056 GCF_009764565.3 Dermochelys coriacea
TCCTGTTTGCTGTGTATGGTCTGGGGAGGTGAAAAGTACATAAGGATGCTGCTGGCTGCACTTGCATATGCTCTCTTGGGAGTACAGTAAGTTGGCCAACATGAATGTTTGATCTCTGTAACACATTGTTCTCTATCTATAAAATGAAATGAAAGGAAGTAGTGTAAGGTAGAAGTTAGAACAGGGGGCGGAGAGGCTGGACTCTTGATTTGTTTCTGGTCCTGCCACTTGACTCAGTCTGACTTCAGCCAAAATTTTCAAAGACAGTTGCTGATTATGGAAGCCTCTGTTTTTGAGTGTCCAGCTTGAAACATCTAGGAGTCTCAACTTATGCAAAAATCCAAGCACCCAATCTTAATGGACACTTGGTAAATGTAGGGCCTGAGCCAAAGCTCTTTGAACTCAGTCAGACCCCTTCAATGAGCTTTGGAACAGGCTCTTGGATTTTAACTTCTGTGCGTCTCAGATTCTCCATCTGTAGGGAGACAAAATGAGAATATCCACTAGATTTCACTGTGTCTCTGGAGCAGAGTACTGAGCTGGGGTTGAGGAAATCTATTCCTGGATCTACCATTGATGTGACCTACACCGCTTTAAATCTCAGGAGTAAAATGGGAATCATATTTTTCCACCTTTGTAAAGCACTTTGGCCCAGATTTGTAGAGGAAATTGGGCATTCCTGTGTTCAGCATTGCAAAACTTAAGTGTTTTAGGAGTCTAAATCTCATTTTCAAAAGGGATTAAAGCATTTAAGAGCCTAAATCAATGGGATTTGGGCTCCTAAGTATCTTAACCATCTTTGAAAATGAGTTAGGCTTCTAAATCAGTTAGGCATTGTAACACTGAGCACCATAAAACCTTTGAAAATCTGGGCCTCGGTAATCTTTGGATGGAAATAATTGTATAAAAACTAAATATTAAAAGAACAGACATAATGCTTTTCCAGGAAGCTATGAGGCTTAATTATTTAAAAGACTTTGATAGGTACTATGGAAGTGCAAAGTATTATCATTAATAATAATTGTGCAAACAAAAGAGAGCCATTTTCAGTAAATTAATACAGGGTCACAGATCAGTTCCAATGTTGTTGTTTTTTTAAACTTAGCATTTCTTCCTGATGGGTAGATGAGAATCTTTGTCCCTTCATTCATTGCATCCAACAGTTAATCTCAGATTGCTTTTTAAATATTAAATACCTGCTTGGGACGTTTACCTTTATTGCAATTCTGCAACATGCATCCTTAGGCTCCTAAATCCAGTGCTGGGTCTGAAAACAAACAGAGCTGACTAATTGCTGTATAAATCACATGACCCTCCCTTGGAGTTTCGTGAAGGTCAAGGGAAACATCCAAAGAAGACTGGTTTTTTTCATTTTTTACACCCTTCCCTCCACCCACCATCAAATCAAGCAAAGCTTCTCTTAATCATTATCAGAGAGACAAAAGTTATAGTGCAAAGCAATGGACCAGAATTTCACACTCCATTTGCACAATAACTCAGAGGGCCGCTAATGTGCTATTTGCTTTTTAGCAGGCATCTCTGCAGCCATCACTGAAATGCATTTTGGCGCTGCTCCCAGGGCAACTTAAGTATTTATGACAGCTTGTCTTGAAGTGCCTACATGAACATTAGGATGTCCATGGCAATTTGCAAATTGACCCATCCACATGGCATTGGGGATCAGATGGAAAGAGCTTTAATCATATGATGAAGGTTAGGGTAGATGTCATTTTTAATTTCATCTTTTTACCCCAAGCTCCAACAGCAGCTCTGATTCTCCATCCTATCTTTCGGCCAGGATATGTCAACTTGTGAAATCCTCCCATATTAACAGATGCTAATGACCTGACTCCAACTATTTTTTATTACACACTCAATCCAATAATAAACTAAAAATATAAACTCCCACCCCACATGCACCACCTCCCTTCGGACAGGGAACATGCCATGCCAAACCAGACTATTTGTTTACTATTTGTCCGCTCTGAGCAATGGACAACTAATTTAAAGCAAAAAGTCTTCATAACAGCTTTCATCTCTACAGTGCTCCAAGGTTCAGAGTTGTATTTCATCCTCCAAACTTTATTTCAACTTTATTCCTATCACTAAGAATCAAAGCTCCTTAACAAAAAGAAAATGTTATGAGTACAGATAACAGCAGAGGAGTAGAAAACAAACTTCAGCTGGGACCCATTTTCATACACTCAGTTTGGAATGGTGGACTATGGGAGGAAATGTGATGTAGTGACTAGAAAAGGAGGTTCTGCAGGTAAAGAGGGAAAGAAAGGTCAAGACTCCATTCAGATGCAGCTGGCAAGGTCAGCACTTCTTGAGACAAGTCACCTCATCTCTCTGTGTCTCACTTTCTATATTGAGAGGATACTTTCCTGTTTCTTAGGAGTTTTGTGAGACTTAATTACTGTTCCTCAACTTGTTTGAGCTCTTCAGATGCTACCGAAGAGAAAGAGTCATAGGCAATACCTAAAACAACAAAGTCGCTAGTCATTTCCCTTCTCTGTAACTTTGTTCCCCTTCAACTCTGTCTGTTCTGCAATTTAAACTGTAACATTTTCTGGGCAGGCACTCTCTCCCTGTGTGGGGGGAGGGGGAGGGGGTACATAGCACAATGGGACTTTGATCTCTTTTGGGGCCTGTAAACAGTGCTGTCATACAAATAATGAATCTCAAAGTCTGGGATTTTCAAAGGGGCCTAAGGGAAATGAAAGCAAATGGGAGTTGTGTGCCTGATTCCCTTAGGCTCCTTTGGAAATCCCAGCCATAAATGACCGATTTAGGCCGTGATCCTGCATCAGGTACCAGTGCGGGGCCAAAATCTGTAGCAGGAGAGCAGAAGGAGCCTGTGACTGAAGCTATATCTGCCCTAGATTTTTGTCCTTTAAAATTCCCCACCATTGCTATCACAGGTGCATCTCCTCTGGTGGCAGCAGAAGTGAGAGCATTAGTATACACTGACCACCAGCTTGTCATTCAACCAAGACAGAGCAGGCTGACATGACATGCTGATTAAAATGTTGGCAGCAAGTCTATGCTAATTTTTACACTGCTGCTACAAGCAGATGCCCCTGTGATTATAATACCGAACACATTAAATGGATTAGAAACTGGCTAATGGATAGATCTCAAAATGTAATTGTAAATGGGAAATCATCATTAAACTGGTGTGTTTTTAGCAGGGACCTGAAGGGATCTGTTTTGGGCCTGTCATAAATATGAAGGGAAGGGTAAACACCTTTAAACCCCTCCTGGCCAGGGGAAAAACCCTTTCACCTGTAAAGGGTTAAGAACCTAGGATAACCTCGCTGGCACCTGACCACAATGACCAATGAGGAGACAAGATACTTTCAAAGCTGGAGGGGGGGGAACAAAGGGTCCTGTCTGTCTGTGTGATGCTTTTGCCGGGACCAAAGCAGGAATGCAGGTCAGAACTCCTGTAAAAAGTTAGTAAGCAATCTAGTTAGATATGCGTTAGATTCTGTTTTGTTTAAATGGCTGATAAAATAAGCTCTGCTGAATGGGATGTATATTCCTGTTTTTGTGTCTTTTTGTAACTTAAGGTTTTGCCTAGAGGGATTCTCTATGTTTTGAATCTGATTACCCTGTAAGGTATTTCTCTTCCTGATTTTACAGAGGTTTTTCTTTTACTTTTTCTTTAATTAAAATTCTCTTTTAAGAACCTGATTGCTTTTTCATTGTTCTTAAGATCCAAGGGTTTGGGTCTGTGTTCGCCTATGCAAATTGTTGAGGATTTTTATCAAGCCTTCACCAGGAAAGAGGGTATAGTGCTTGGGGGGGGTTATTTTGTGGGGGAGACGTTTCCAAGTGGGCACTTCCCCTGCTGTTTTTGTTAGACACTTTGGTGGTGGCAACATAAAGGTTCAAGGACAAAAGGTAAAAGTTTGTACCTTGGGGAAGTTTTAACCTAAGCTGATAAGAATAAGCTTAGGGGGTCTTTCATGCAGGTCCCCACATCTGTACCCTAGAGTTCAGAGTGGGGAAGGAACCTTGACAGGGCCCTACTCTATTTAATGTTTTAATCAATGTTAAATGGAAGAAAACATAAAATCGTCACTGATCAGGTTTGCAGATGACACAAAAATTGGGGAAGTGGTAAATAATGAAAAGAACAGGTGAGTGATCCAGAGAGATCTGGATCACTTCAAAAACTGGGTGCAAGCAAACAGTATGCATTTAATATGGTTAAATGTAAATGTATACTTCTAGGAACAAAGACTATACACCATACTTACAGGTTGGGGGATGCTATCCTAGGAAGCAGTGACTCTGAAAAAGATTTTGGGGTCATGGTGGATAATTAGCTGAACATGAGTTCCCAGGCGAGACTGTGGCCAAAGGGGGGGAATATGATCTTTGGATGTATAAACAGGGAAATCCCAAGTATAAGTAGAGAAGTTATTTTATTGCTATATTTAGCGTTCATGCAACCACTGACGGAATAATGTGTCCAGTTCTGGTGCCTACAATTCAAAAAGGATGTTGAAAAATTGGAGAGGGTTTAGAAAAGAGCCACAAGAATGATTAAAGGATTAGAAACCCTGCCGTATAGTGACAGACTCAAGGAGCTAAGTCTATTTATTTTAGAAAAGAGAAGGTTAAAGGTTGAGGTGATGACAGTCTCTAAGTACCTGCATGGAGAACAAATATTTGATAATTGGCTCTTCTGTCTAACTGATAAAGCTATAACATGATCCAATGGCTAGAAGCTGAAGCTAAACAAATTAAGACTGGAAATAAGGCATAATTTTTGATAGTGAGGGTAAATTAACCATTGGAACAATTTACCATGGGTCATGGTGGAATCTCCATCACTGACCATTTTTAAATCAAGATTGGATGTTTGTCTAAAAACTATGCTCTCGAGATGATTCTGGGCAAGCTCTATGGCCAAGAGTACTGAGCAAATACATCTTCCACAGCTCACAAAAGGTAGCCATATAGCACCATGAATTGATTCCTGTACCATTTATCATTCACAGAATAATGGAATGAGTTCTTCATGAAGGGCCCAGAACTCCAATTGACTCGGGGTCAGAGCCTAAAACACAAACTACAAAAACGGCTTCCTATTCGTATCCTTCCTTGGCAAAACATGCAGGTAGAGGTGGGTCTGAACAATGTTCTTGAGATCCCGCAAATTAGTTCACTGCTCTGTTAGATATCTTTGGTTGTCTTTGATCTGTTTGAATGGTAAGGGATCCCTGGCAATCTTTAAAGCTTTATCGGGTCTGTAACTGCCTCTCCCCTCAACTGATTCCCTGCAGTTGTAATCAGAATTGGTAGCACTTGAGCTATCAGCTCCACCGTAACTTTCATTTAACTTTCTAAATCACACTGAGGATGAAAGACGCGATAGTTTACAAAGTTCCGTTGTGTTGTGATGAAGAAGTAGCTGTTTGTTACATCCATTTTCTCAAGTTTATGTTGAAAGATAACATGCCATCTGTGCAGTTGCTGAAATATTTCAAAAGATGTTACATGTTGCAAAGTACAAAGTACAAAGTAAACATGGCAACACATTTCCCACTGGCCCAGACCTTCCCAGCATCCAAGGACCCTCTTTCATATTTTCAGCTTTGATTGTTTGCAGTCAGTTGTAGTCAAATTTAACTCTGGAGAAATCCTAGCACAATGCCCTCCAGGATGATTCAGATCACATTCTTCTAACTAGAAGCCTGAAGCAGCAAATACATTGAAGACTTCTACAGGAATTGCTTTTGCATAGAGTTCTGAGTGGAGACCCTACATCAGGAATGGTGTTAACAAAATCCACTCATGTTCGCTAATGATGACTTCATACCTAAATGAACATGTGTTGAATAAAAATATTAGGGGATATTGGCATGTAATCATCTGTTTGACGGTCTTAATAAAGAACAGGAATTACATGATGTCCTGTGGTTAAAAAGCATAACTAAATCAGGAGATCTTGGTTCTATTCTCAAAGTTACCACTAATTTCCTATGGGATATTATTAACTTCCCATACAGGGAAATTGTGAGGCTTAAATTAATTAGTGTTTGTAAATTGCTTTGAGATTTTAGGATGGAAGATGCTGTGCAAATGGAAAATATCATCTCAGTGAACACTTATAGCAACATCAGCTCTGTAATTTTATAATGTTTTTAACTGGGATTGGAAAACCACGCTCACCAAATGAGAGACCGAGAGAGAGAATGAAATACTCTTCTTCTCCTTTAAAAAAATAAGTTAAATTTAGCAGTCATTACAGGTTTGAGATTGATAGCACTGGATGAAGACTGAAGACATTTAGTTACTCATAGAATTAGATATAGCAAAGGAAGCAGGAGGACAAGGTGCTACACAACATGCCTCAACTAGAGCAGGTTGAATAATTCACAGTAAATAATTTATGTTGCAGTATTGCATTCTGTCCTGTGGAAAAGGGCCCTTACACCTGTACAAGGTCTCCCTGAAGTCAGTGGGGCTCCACAGAAGCACTAGGGTCTGACAGTATGGTTCACATTGCAAAATAAGATCAACAGAGTAGGTCTTTTTTTTCTGTTTGAAAATCTTTCAGGAAAAGCCCTTGATTTTCTCTATTTTATTTGTTATTTGAAATTAATGACTGGATCATTTTTACAAATAATTCTTGGTCTGGGGCTGATTTATGAGCAGTCCATTGCAAGTATTCAGTGTTCCAGAATTGAAAATGAAAACACAAATAATTGGAGCAAACTTTATTGAACAATCTATTTCTGGCAAAGTTGGGACTAGAACTTGACTGTATCCCTTACATAAGTGAAATTATAAGGGTCTGCCAGGCTATGTTATCGATGTTCACACACGTATACATACAAACTCATCTTCCCTCCACCTGTCTCTGCACCCCTTCCAATACAGATATATCAGACCTTCCCACACAGCTCCTTGGAGGAGGTAGAGAATTTATCCCCTCAGCTTATTTAAAAGACATACAGCGCTGAGGGCTGGAGGAAGAGCCATTCAGTTTAAAAGAGAATGGCTATCGCCTGTCCCATAATCAGTGGGACCCAGGTGCACAGATTGACAAAGTTCTTTACTGCATGTTTTTAATCACGTTTCTCTAATCAATATCCCTTTAAAGTCCCATGAATCTATTCCCTAACCCAGCAGCTCTTGGCTCAGGAACATTCCCTGAACACAGCTTACTTCTCTATAACTAGAAATAAGAAGTGAGCAAGGGGTGATGCTTGGACAAAAGGAAAATGATTAACCTCTTGTGCAAGGAATGTACAAGACAGGATAGGTAGGAAAGCAAAGACTATGGACAAATTGATCAGTTTGGACTTAACCTGCCTGAGCAATTCACTCAAACCCAAATCTTTGTCAGATTTGAAACAGCATAGTTAATGTCTCTTTATCCAACTCTATTTTTCATGTGGAACCAGTGCCAGTCATTGTGAGATTTCTCACCCATTTTTGCAGACCCAAGAGATTCAGAAAAGCACACCAAAACCTAGAGTGCTTATGTGACCAGAACCTAAATTCTGAACTTACTGCCTATCATTAACAAATACATTGCATATGGAGTAATAAATTGAATTGTCCTATAATTTGTAGGCTAATGTAAATAAGAATATAAGAACATAAGAACAGCCAGACTGGGTCAGACCAAAGGTCCATCAAGCCCAGTATCCTGTCCTCTGACAGTGGCCAATGGCAGGTGCCCCAAAGGGAATGAATACACAGGTTATCATCAAGTGATCCATGCCCTGTCACCCAATCCCAGCTTCTGGAAAACAGAGGCTAGGGACACCATTCCTGCCCATCCTAGCTAATAGCCATTGATAGGTCTATCATCCATGAATCTATCTAGCTCCCTTTTGAACCCCGTTATAGTAGTGGCCTTCACAACACCCTCTGGCAAGGAGTTCCAGAGGTTGACAATGTGTTGCATGAAAAAATACTTTCTTGTGTTTTAAACCTGCTACCTTTTAATTTCACTTGGTGGCCCCTTGTTCTTGTATTATGAGAAGGAGTAAATAACACTTCCTTATTTACTTTCTCTATACCACTCATGATTTTATAGACCTCTATCATATACCCCCTTAGTGGCCTCTTTTCCAAGCTGAAAAGTCCCAGAATTATTACTCTCTCCTCATACGGAAGCTGTTCTATACCCCTAATAATTTTTGTTGCTCTTTTCTGAACCTTTTCCAATTCCAATATATCTTTTTTGAGATGGGGCAACCACATCTGCACGCAGTATTCAAGGTGTGGGCATTGTGACGGGTTGGATCACAGAAACCCCCTGGGAGCTGCCACCTGATGTGCCAAGACTACTTCTGCCCCTGCTTTCCTGCCCAGTCAGCTTAGGACTTCAGCGCCCTGCCTGGTTTCAGCCAGACCCGGTAGCCTGCTGCAAACCCAGACCCAGGTCTGAACCACATCCCCTAACAGCTGTAGGCTCAACTGAAAGCAGCTGTTCCTGTCTTTAACATTCAGTTGCCCAACTCCCAATGGGGTCCAAATAAATCCGTTTTACCCTGTATAAAGTTTATACAGGGGAAACCCATAAATTGTTCTCCCTCTATAACACTTATAGAGAAATATGCACAGCTGTTTGCTCCCCAAGTATTAGTACATACTCTGGGTTAATTAATAAGTAAAAAGTGATTTTATTAAATACAGAAAGTAGGATTTAAGTGTTTCCAAGTAGTAACAGACAGAACAAAGTGAATTACCAAGCAAAATAAAATAAAGCCCGCAAATCTGTGCTAATACAGTAAGAAGCTGAATACAGATAAAATCTCATGCTTAGAGACATTTCAATAAGTTTCTTTCACAGACTGGACATCTTCCTAGTCTGGGCACAATCCTTTCCTCTGGTACAGCTCTTGTTCCAGCTCAGGTGGTAGCTAGGGGATTTCTCATGATGGCTCCCTCACCTTGTTCTGTTCCATCCACTTATATACCTTTTGCATTAGGCGGGAATCCTTTGTCCCTCTGGGTTCCCACCCCTCCTTCTCAGTGGAAAAGCACCAGGTTAAAGATGGATTCCAGTTCAGGTGAAATGGTCACATGTCCTGTGAGACCCCAAGCCTTCATTCCTCCCAGCCTGACTCACAGGAAGGCCTGCCTGAAAACAGAGCCGTTCACAGTCAGTTGTCCTGGTTGAGGGGAGCCATCAAGATTCCAAACCACCATTAGTGGCCCATACTTTCAATAACTACAATAGGACCTCAGAGTTATATTTCATATACAGATACAAGAGTGATACATTTATACAAATAGGATAACCACACTCAGTAGATTATAAGCTTTGTAATGATACCTTACAAGAGACCTTTTGCATGAAGCATATTTTAGTTACATTATATTCACGCTCTATATATAGAGTGTGTCACAGGCATACCATGGATTTATATAGAGGCAATATGATATTTTCTGTCTTATTATATATCCCTTTCTTGATTCCCAACATTCTGTTCACTTTTTTGACTGCTGCTACACATTGAGTGGATGATTTCAGAGAACTATCCACAATGATTCCAAGATCTCTTTCTTGAGTGGTAACAGCTAATTTAGACCCCATCATTGTATAAGTATAGTTAGGATTATGTTTTCCAATGTGCATTACTTTGCATTTATCAACATTAAATTTCGTCTGCCATGTTGTTGTCCAGTCACCCAGTTTTGTGAGATCCCTTTGTAGCTTTTCGTAGTCTGCCTGGGACCTAACTATCTGAGTAGTTTTGTATCATCTGCAAATCTTGCCACCTCACTGTTTACCCCTTTTTCCAGATCACTTATGAATATGTTAAATAGGACTCGTTCCATAACAGACTCCTGGGGAACTCCACTATTTTCCTCTTCCCATTCTGAAAACTGACCATTTATTCCTACCCTTTGTTTCCTATCTTTTAACCAGTTACCAATCCATGAGAGAACCTTCCCTCTTATCCCATGACTGCTTATTTTGCTTAAGAGCCTTTGGTGAGGGACCTGAAAATCTAAATACACTATATCCACTGGATCTCCTTTGTCCGCATGCTTGTTGACCCCGTCAAAGAATTCTAATAGATTGGTAAGGCATGATTTCCCTTTACAAAAACCATGTTGACTATTTCCCAACAAATTATGTTCATCTATGTGTTTGACAATTTTGTTTTTTACTATAGTTTCAACCAGTTTGCCCAGTACTGAAGTGAGGCTTACTGGCCTATAGTTACCAGGGTCACCTCTGGAACCCTTTTTAAAGTTGGTGAAAGAAAAATTAGTGTCACATTAGCTATCCTCCAATCATTTGATACAGATGATACAGATTTGATACAGGTTACAGATGACAGTTAGTAGCCCTGCAATTTCACATTTGAGTTCCTTCAGAACTCTTGGGTGAATACCACTGGGTCCTGGAGTTTTATTACTGTTTAGTTTATCAATTTGTACCAAAACCTCCTCTAATGGCACTTCAATTTGGGACAGTTTCCTCAGATCTGTCACCCAGAAAGAATCGCTCGGGTTTGGGAATCTTCCTCATATCCTCAACAGTGAAGACCGATGCAAAGAATTCATTAGGTTTCTCCACAATGGCCGTATCATCTTTAAGTGCTCCTTTAGCATCTCGATTGTTCAGTGGATTCACTGGTTGGTTAGCAGGCTTTCTGCTTCTGATATATTTTTTTTAAAAAACTGCTATTACTTTTGGAGTCTTTGGATAGCTGTTCTTCATATAACACTTGTTTACAGGAGTAACTATATTGATTTCAATGGTTTTATTCCATATTGGTTTTACTGAGATCATAATTGTGCCCTTAAATTGTGTCCTTAACCAGAGATCCAGACTAAGGGCCTGATTCTGAAATTAGTTACTACAGGAGTAGTATATCAGGAATAACTCGACTGACATCAGTAGAATTACACAAATGTTCAGTTGTTATAAAGAAAAAGAGAATCAGGACCAAAGTGTCTTTGCTTTCTGGAAGGCAAAATTGTAGTCACAAATTTTTTTTATTATTCCTATTGCAATAGCACAGGACTCCAAACTGCGACCCATTGTTCTAGGCATTGTACAAACAAACAATACAAAGACGGTCTCTGCTCTGTTCATCCCCACGGTGTAACTCAGCTCTTATTAAGTGAATAATACAGAGGGAAGGCAAAGATCCCAAAGCACTTTGTAAATGATATATTTTAATCAACTGGTTTGTGTGTGCATACATGTGCATGTGTGTGTGTGTCCACTGTAATGGGGCAAGGCCAGATGGCTATAGAAAAGTTGTCTTATTGGGATCAGGGAAGTGGGCGGGCGAAGCCCGTCCACTGCTAAAGGATCCCCCCCAGCCTAAAAGGGGGATCCACAGGACCTAGATGCCCAAAAAATTCCGGGGGACAACTAATAAAATAACAGGGATAGGAGTGCGGTCAAAGGGTCAAACAAAGGGAACCGGACGGGGACACCGAGCAGAGAACCCCGGACAGCGCCCACTGCTCCTCAAAGGCATCAAGGGAGTCACAGGACGCCGCCCAGAGGAACTCTGCCCGGATATGTGAACGGACCGAGGATCGGAAATAGGCCCCACAGTCACAGGAGACTCCATCGGCCAACCTCCTCACTCTGGTTTTGTAGATGGCAATTTTAGCTAGGGCCAGGAGGAGGTTGACCAGGAGACCCCGTGACTTTGTGGGGACACGGATAGGGAGTGCATAAATGAGAAGGTGAGGGGAGAAGTGCAACCAAAAACGTAATAAAATATTGGTGAGGAGCCGGAATAGGGGCTGCAGCCTGGCACACTCCAGGTAGACATGTGCCAGGGTATCCCTCACGCCGCAAAAGGGGCAGGTGTCTGGGATTGAAGTGAACCGCACCAAGTACACGCCTGTGCTCACGGCTCCGTGAAGGAGCCGCCAAATGACATTCCCGGCGGGCCTTGGGACTAAGGTAAAATATAGGCTGGCCCACCGGGGCTCCTCACTCTCCAAAGGTGGCAGGAGGTCCTGCCATTTTGTATCGGGGCAGGACACGAGGGTGCGGGCATGAAGGGTGTGGAGCACGAGCATGTAGAGATGTTTTCTTGGCGCAGTTTGAAAGCAGACCGGCTACATCTCGTGCAGCCGGCTTCTAGTGAAGGGGTCGGTTGGGTCCATGGGGCAGGGGTCCAATTAAAAGGTCCGGCGGGCCTGGGGTAGCGGGTGGGCGGGGCGTACTCTCGTGCAGGACCCGGTCGAGATAAACCCGAGCAGCGGGCGGCAAAGCGGCCTTCACCTCCTGAAGTATGCACTGGGGAGTACAAGGTCTGGAAAGCCCCATGCGCTGAGCGAAGGTTAGGGGATCCAGCCAATCTCCCCGGTCATAGTCCAGGAGGTCTCCGACTCTTGTGACCTCTGCCAGGACCAAACTCTGGCGCACCGAGTGGGACTCCGCCACCTGCACACGGAGCTGGGGTTCTGTAGCAGGGGCTCCGCGAGGAGATCTGCCCCCTCGGTGGCCGCCACGGACCTGGTCGTTGTAAAGAGTTTCCAGATCCGGAGGAGGTCCTGGTAGAAGACCGGCAGCCCGGAGAGGTCTCGCGGAAGACCTCTCGGATGGAGATAAAGGAGCTGCCGGTCGTATCAGAGCACTCGGAAGTGGCGCAGGAAGGCGTGCGCCAGTATGCTCCACGTCGGACTACCTGCACCATAAAGGAGCCTCTGCAGGGTCTGGAGGCAGAAGACATGGACCTGAGTAAGCAGACATTTTAGGCCCTGCCCTCCCTCCTCCAGAGGTAGATGGAGAACCCCTGAAGGGACCCAGTGCAGTCCTGACCAAAAGAACTCCAAAATCGATGTCCGGAGGTTGGCCAGGAAAGCCGGGGCTGGGACCAGGGTGTTGAGCCGGTACCAGAGCATGGACAGGACTAGTTGATTAATCACCAGCGATCTCCCTCGAAGGGAGAGGCACCGGGGTAGTCCTGTCCATTTCCAGAGCCGCTCTATCACCCCGCCCTCTAAATTCTGCCAGTTCTCCGGCGGAGAGGGATGCGTGGCAGAAAGGTAAACGCCCAGATAGAGCAGCGGACCCCTGCTCCACCGGATGGCCTGAAGCGCGGGTGGGAGGGAGCTCGC
Source organism: Dermochelys coriacea (assembly GCF_009764565.3). Classification (NCBI taxonomy): domain Eukaryota; kingdom Metazoa; phylum Chordata; order Testudines; family Dermochelyidae; genus Dermochelys; species Dermochelys coriacea. Next base: position 51,554,390 of record NC_050073.1, read on the forward strand.
CTGCCGCCAGTCCCCTACCACCAAGCCAGAGCTCTTGACCCAGTTGACCCGCGCAGAGGAGGCTGCCGAATAGATGGCCTGGCAAGCCTTCACCCGCGCCAAGTTGCCCGGGTCCTGGACCACGAGGAGCACGTCATCAGTGTACGCTGACAAGACCAGCCACAGCTCTGGCTTCCGCAGCACCAACCCTGTCAACCTTCTTTGGAGGAGACAGAGGAAGGGCTGAATTGCCAGAGCGTACAGCTGGCCCGAGAGGGGGCACCCCTGCCGTGCTCCTCGCCCGAAGCTGACCGGTTCGGTCAGGGTCCAGTTGAGCCTGACCAGACACTCTGCGGAAGCGTACAGCACCCGGAGAAAATTCACAAACCTGGGTCCAAAGCCAAACGCCTGCAGAGTGCTCAGGAGATACCCGTGATCCACCCTGTCGAACACCTTCTCCTGATCTAAGGACAGGAGGGCGAATGACAGACCATCCCTACACCCAAGTTCCAATAGGTCCCGGACCAGATATAGGTTGTCAAAGATGCTGCGGCCTGGGATGGTGTAGTTCTGGTCTGGGTGGACCACTTCCACCAGCACGGACCCTAGCCGCAGCGAGATGGCTTTTGCCACGAATTTGTAGTCCGTGCTGAGGAGCGAGACGGGACACCAATTTCGTAAATCGCGGAGGTCCCCCTTCTTCGGCAATAAGGCCAGCACAGCTCGCCTCCACGAAAGAGGGAGGACCCCGCTCTGCAAAGACTCGGCCCAGACGGTGACTAGGTCTGGGCCCAGGACGTCCCAGAACACGCGGTAGAACTCCACGGTCAGCCCGTCCATGCCGGGAGATTTATTGGTGGGCATGCGACGGAGGGCTTCCGAGAACTCGGCCAGAGTGAGGGGCAGCTCTAGCCGGTCTCGGTCACCCACGCTGACTGTTAGGAGCTCCTCCCAAAGCACTCTGCAAGCATTAGGATCGGTCGGATCCGGGGAGAAAAGGCTTGCGTAGAAGGCTCTCGCCCTCCCGCACATCTCCACCGGATCCGTGAGGGGGGTGCCATCTTCTGCCAGTAGGCAGATGATATGTTTCTTAGCCCCCCTCTTTTTCTCCAGGGCGTAGAAGAAGCGGGAGCCGCAATCCATCTCCCGAAGGAGACGGATGCGGGATCAAACAAAGACACCCCGGGCCCGATGGTCCTCGAGGGTCTGGAGGTCCTCCTACTTCTCCCGGCACGCTCCGCAGAGGGGTGGATCCTCGGGGCTGGCGGCCAGACACCTCTCCAGCTCTAAGACCTCCCGTTCCAACTGCTCTATCGCTGCATCCCTCCGTCGGCTGGCGCCCTGGGTATAGTCACGGCAGAAGAGCCGGGCGTGCACCTTCCCTAGGTCCCACCACCGCCACGCCGAGGGACAGGCACGCCACTGCCCTCGCCAGGCCAGCCAGAACTCCTGGAAGGACGCCACGAAGCCCGCATCCTCCAGCAAGCTGTTGTTAAAATGCCAATAGGCCGGCCCCGGCCTCTCCGCGCAGAGGGAGGCTGTCACGATGGCTATATGATGGTCAGAAAATGGGGCCAGCCGAATGCTGGAGGAGTGGGCTCGTGAAAGATGAAAGCGTGATAAATAAATGCGGTCCAACCGGGAGTGGCGCGATCGATGGGCCTCCACCCGGACAAAAGTGAACGTGGAAGTGTCATCCGGGTGGTGGTCGCGCCAGACGTCCACCAGGGAGTGGTTTTCGACTATCTCCTGGAGGACGGCGACGGCGGCCGGGCTCTGCTTGGTCCCCGAGCGGTCCCGCTCCTCAAGGGTGATGTTAAAGTCCACTCCCAGGACCAGGCACTCCTGAGGATCCAAGGTGCCGAGGAAGGCGGAAGCCTACTGATAGAATTGAAGCCACTTCGGGCTCGCTGCTGGGGCATAGATGTTGACGAGGTTGACTACCAGTCCCTCCATGCGGACCCAGAGGTGCAGCAGGCGGCCCGGCACAGCCTCGGCAAACCCCAGCACCTCGGGCCGTAGGTCGGGGGAGAACAGGGTCGCCACTCCAGCCGTACGAACTCTGAGGTGGCTAAAGTAGACCCTGTCCCCCCAATCCAGCTGCCAGCTGTCTTCGGCGGTCGGATCCGTATGGGTCTCCTGCAGGAAAACCACAGAGTACCTCCCCTCCCGAAGGAAGGAGAGCACCTGGGACCTGCGGAGACCCATCCTACAGCCACGGGTGTTCAATGTTGCGATGGTAAAGGGTGCCATGAGGAGGGCTGGGGGGGATCCTCGCTGGCAGGGACGCTCGTGGCTCCCGGTGGGCCGCGCAGCAGTCCTTGACCCACCCCAAAGGTGAGTAAGGAGTCACGGAAGAGGCGGACCGCTAGTAGGCCACGGTGCCCTGCATCCCGGTCCTTTTCCCCTCCCCCATGAGGGCCCTTGAGGCCCGGAGGATTTGATTAAAGTCCCCCCATCGCTGGAGGGCAAGCTGGACTTTGTTGCGGGAGCCACGGACGTCTTCTAGAAATTCCCGCAACTCCTCTCGCAGCACATGGGGGGCTGGGGTTACGGACTGGTTACTCCCCGACGGGGCCCTTGCTACAGCCCCGTGGCCCACCGAGATGGGCAGACAGGGTGCGGACCCCCAACGGGGCTCCTGATGGGTTGACCTGAATGCTGGGGCGATAGGGGGTGGCGGAGGGAGGATAGCAGCCCCTGGTGGGTTGGGACGGGTAAACATAAAGGCCTCTCCCTGGCAGTCATCTGTTGGAAAGGGGAAGGAGACAGTCCCAGGGGCGGCAATAACATCTTGGGAGGCGGACGGGATAAGGGCAGGGGCAGGGGTAGAGATGAGAGTCTGGGTGGGGAGAGGGTTCTCAGTGATGCCGGGCACAAGCTCTCTGGTGGATTTGGCAGCCACGGCATCAGGAGGTGGACTTTCTTCTGTAGGGTCCTCTCCCGGGAAGGAGGTCGAATGCTCCTCACCAGCGAGGGATGCCCCTGGTGGCTCAGGTTCCAGCCGCGTGGCACTGGCCATCGCCTCAACTAGCTCGGCGGCTCTCAGTGGGGTGCCGTCTGCAGCCGGGTTGATGGAGGAGTCCAGGGGCTCCTCGGAGATGGGAGCAGAAGCAACGGTTAGGGGGAGGGAACATGGGGAAAGGGGGGCTGGAGTGAAGTCGCCCAGATCGAGGCCCGCTGGCATAGGATCGTCCTCCCCCTGGGTGACCGGGCTCAGACCCAGGGCCTTGATCTCTTCATATATAGACGGAAAATTGTTTTCCGCTACCCCGGGATTCTCCCCGCCGGCACCTGATGCGACGGTTGCTTCGGGGCACACTGGGGTTTCAGATGGCGCCTCGGGGGTCCTGGAGGGGAGGGACTCCCGTGGAGGGAAGATACTGCCTTCCAGTGCTGCCACGTCTTCCCCAGCCGGCTCTGGTGGATGGAAAACACCCGAGGGTGGAGCGGAAGTCTCGGCATCAGTGCCCCCCTTCCTGGTCTTCCGGGGGGCCTCCGCGTCAGATGGGAGGAGCGGAGCTCGAGCCTTCCGCTTGCCCCGCTTCCCCTGGACTAGGGCCCAGCCCTCCATGGCATCATCCAGGGGCTGGCTAGCAGGGGTGGTGTCAGGGGGCAGAGGCGATGGCTCAGGGACTCGAGGGGGTAATGATGGGGCAGCACAAGGGAGGGAAGATTCCTCTTGGCGTGGGCCCTCTCCCATGCTTGGCGGTGTCCCTGCCGCACCCTGCTCCACAGGCCTCGCCAGATTGCAAACAGTGGGGGCGGGGTTCTCCCGCTCGTCTGGGCATAGTTGGGGAGGTGCCTCTTGGGCCCGAGCGTGAGCAATGGTGGACTGGGAAGGAGGAGGGGTGGTTTCGGGCGCCGGGCAACCAGGGGTGTCGGTGATGACGGGGCCGGTGCCTTGCCGGGGCTTGGCGGTCCCGGATGCCCCTCCTTCCCGGGCCAGTGGGCAGTCCCTCCGGACGTGCCCCATTGCCCGGCAGAGGTAGCACCAGGCCTCCCCCATGGAGTAATGCACCCGGTAACGGGCCCCCTGGTAGGGGACTAGGAAGGACCCCTCCAGTGCCTCTCCGTCGCGCGCCGCCGGCTGCAGTTGAAGCTGCACTTGCCGGCGGAACGAGAGGACGTGACGTAGGGCGGGGTCTTTGCAGCCCAACGGGAGAGGGCTGATGACAGAGATGGGCTTCCCCAAGGTAGAAAGGGCGGGTAACAGGGCGGCATTAGGGACAAAGGGAGGGATGGAGGTCAGGACCAGGAGGATGCCCAGGTCCTCTAGCGGCTCTAGGGGGACAAAAACGCCCCCCACCGCCAGGCCCTTCTCCACCGCCTCCTGGGTGTCGGCCTCCGATGCTAAGAAGAAGACGACCTTGCCATACATTTTGGAGACCACCACAATAGCCGTGGGCCCCATCACCCTCGCCAACGCCCGCACATAGGTCTCCACGTGGGGTGAGGCGGGCACCAGGAGGCAACGGACGCCGTGCTTCCTGGTCATGGTGGGAAAGGGGCCCCGGCCACTATAGATGGTAGCGGAGGGGGTGGGCTGGAGAAATGACGTAGCGGCAGGCGGGGGGGCTGCCGCCACCTGGGCGTACGCCCTGGGGGCCGGGGAGGGACACCTGCAAAGCTGGTGGAGGGAACAGTGGGGAGGGACGCCCAAACTGGAGATGGGGCCGGGGCATTGGGGGCAGCCCCTGCCATGGAGGGCCTGGTCTTCTTAGTGGGGCCCTTCCCCTTCTTCTTCCCCTGGCCCTTCCCACCGGCTGTGGGGACTCCCCCCGAATCTGAGGGGGTGAGAGACGTGGCAGCAGTGGAGGTCCAGTCGGTGCCCTTCGCTGCTGGTGCCCCAGCGGGAGCAGTGGCAGATGGTTCGGCAGCGGAGGTAGAAGCTTGAGGGGGTGACGGAGGGGTAGACGGGGGAGGGGGAGCTTGGGCTGCTGGAGGGGTCTCACTCGTCTCATCCCCTGCCATCATGAGCAAGGAGGAAAGGGGGGACACCAAAAGGAGGAGGGGAGAGGGAAAGCAGGTCGACCACTCCTCCCTGCTAGGCTGCAGGCAGGGGAGGAGGGCGCCAAAAGGGGTGGGCTGGACGGGGGGCAATCAGGGGTTAGGGGGTCAGTCACCGACAAAAGGTGGAATTCCGGCTCCTCTTGGTGCACTAGGGGAGGGGGGGATACAACAACATTGGGGGTGCAGTGAAGAAGGTTGTAACTGAAATGGGGAATTGCACAAGCGCATGGGAGGGGGCATGGGCACACGGAGTGAGGGGCTAAGATGTCTGGAGTTAGGGCAGGGAAACCAAGGGGCTAGCTTCAGAGGCTGGGGCAGGGCAAACAAACAAAGGCTGCAGAAGGAAATGGGCGGGGCAGGCAAACAAACTGAAGCTAGTAAGGGGGTCTGGGACAAAAGGGAGGGCAAAGCTACAAGTGGCAAATGGGGCAGGTAATAAAGGGCAAAGCTGGGGGGTAGGCAGTCCGGGGGGGGGGCACATGCGCCCACGTGCACTTGCACAAGTCTTTTTAAGCTGGCTGCTGCTTCTGGCCCAAAGGGTGGAAATAGGGCGTGGCAAGCCAAGCAAGCAGCTGAGTCCAGAGGCAGGAGCTGAGGCAGATGGTATACAGCCAGTGGGGGTTGTGGAGGGGGCAGCGGTGGTGTTAGTAGTGGTGAGGGTTGAGGGGGACACACAGATGGATCGGGGGGCAGCTCCACGCCACACCCCCTGTGTCCCTACAAGCACAGTCAAGACCCCCACCACAAGAGCACAGTTTGAAAATTACTCAGTATTAGGGCCCCCTCCATGGTGGTCTGCAGAGTCTCTAGGTGTTCCCCACTGGTAGATGATCCTCTTCTTCTCCTCCTCGGGCTTCAGCAGCTCCAGGCAGCGGCCTCTGCAGCAGCAGCAGCTCCAGGAATTCCAGGTGGTGATCCAGGCAGGCAGAATGGACCCCTCTCAGGTGGTGGTGGTGGTGGTGGTATCCACAACAGCAGTGGCTGGGGTTCCTCACTCCTCCTCTCTGGGGAGTGGGCTAGCAGCCCCCTCCCCACCCCAGGGCTGCAGTTGGAGCAGTAGCAGCACCCAAGAGTGGGGGGTCCAGCAGCCAGGTAACAGAGAACAGGGGGCGGGGTGTCTGGCCCAACCAGGGAAGCAGCTGGAGCAGCAGGGAGAGCTTAAGGCCTAGCAGCAGCAGGAGTATCAGCTTCCCACCTCCCTCCAAACTAGAAGGCTATGGGAGAGCAGTCTTATTGGGATCTGGGAAGTGGGTGGGCAAAGCCCGTCCACTGCTAAAGGATCCCCCCAGCCTAAAAGGGGGATCCACAGGACCTAGATACCCAAAAAATTCTGGGGGACAACTAATAAAATAACAGGGACAGGAGTGCGGTCAAAGGCTCAAAAGAAGGGAACCGGACGGGGACACCGAGCAGAGAACCCCGGACAGCGCCCACTGCTCCTCAAAGGCGTCAAGGGAGTCAGAGGACGCCGCCCAGAGGAACTCTGCCCAGATACGTGAACGGACCGAGGATCGGAAATAGGCCCTACAGTCACAGGAGACTCCATCGGCCAACCTCCTCACTCTGGTTTTGTAGATGGCCATTTTAGCTAGGGCCAGGAGGAGGTTGACCAGGAGATCCCGTGACTTTGTGGGGCCACGGATAGGGAGTGCATAAATGAGAAGGTGAGGGGAGAAGTGCAACCAAAAACGTAATAAAATATTGGTGAGGAGCCGGAATAGGGGCTGCAGCCTGGCACACTCCAGGTAGACATGTGCCAGGGTATCCCTCACGCCGCAAAAGGGGCAGGTGTCTGGGATTGTGGTGAACCGCGTCAAGTACACGCCCGTGCTCACGGCTCCATGAAGGAGCCGCCAACTGACATCCCCGGCGGGCCTTGGGACTAAGGTGGAATATAGGCTGGCCCACCGGGGCTCCTCACTCTCCAAAGGTGGCAGGAGGTCCTGCCATTTTGTATCGGGGCAGGACACGAGGGTGCGGGCGTGAAGGGTGTGGAGCACGAGCGTATAGAGATGTTTTATTGGCGCGGTTTGAAAACAGACCGGCTGCATCTCGTGCAGCCGGCTTCTAGTGAAGGGGTGAAGGGATCGGTTGGGTCCACGGGGCAGGGGTCCAATTAAAAGGTCCGGCGGGCCTGGGGTAGTGGGTGGGCGGGGCGTGCCCTCGTGCAGGACCCGGTCGAGATAAACCTGAGCAGCAGGCGGCAAAGCGGCCTTCACCTCCTGAAGTATGCGTCGGGGAGTACAAGGTCTGGAAAGCCCATGCGCTGAGCGAAGGTTAGGGGATCCAGCCAGTCTCCCCGGTCATAGTCCAGGAGGTCTCCGACTCTTGTGACCTCTGCCAGGACCAAACTCTGGCGCACCGAGCGGGACTCCGCCACCTGCAAACGGAGCTGGGGGTTGTATAGCAGGGGCTCCGCGAGGAGATCTGCCCCCTCAGTGGCCGCCACGGACCTGGTCGTTGTAAAGAGTTTCCAGGTCCGGAGGAGGTCCTGGTAGAAGACCGGCAGCCCGGAGAGGTCTCGCGGAAGACCTCTCGGATGGAGATAAAGGAGCTGCCGGTCGTATCGGAGCCCTCGGAAGTGGCGCAGGAAGGCGTGCACCAGTATGCTCCACGCCGGACTACCTGCACCGTAAAGGAGCCTCTGCAGGGTCTGGAGGCGGAAGACATGGACCTGAGTAAGCAGACATTTTAGGTCCTGCCCTCCCTCCTCCAGAGGTAGATGGAGAACCCCTGCAGGGACCCAGTGCAGTCCTGACCAAAAGAACTCCAGAATCGATGTCCGCAGGTTGGTCAGGAAAGCCGGGGCTGGGACCAGGGTGTTGAGCCGGTACCAGAGCATGGACAGGACTAGTTGATTAAACACTAACGCTCTCCCTCGAAGGGAGAGGCACCGGAGTAGTCCTGTCCATTTCCGGAGCCATTCTATCACCCCGCCCTCTAAATTCTGCCAGTTCTCCGGCGGAGAGGGATGCGTGGCAGAAAGGTAAACGCCCAGATAGAGCAGCGGACCCGTGCTCCACCGGATGGCTTGAAGCGCGGGTAGGAGGGAGCTCGCCTGCCGCCAGTCCCCTACCACCAAGCCAGAGCTCTTGACCCAGTTGACCCGCGCAGAGGAGGCTGCTGAATAGATGGCCTGGCAAGCCTCCACCCGCACCAAGTCACCCGGGTCCTGGACCACGAGGAGCACGTCATCAGCGTACGCCGACAGGACCAGCCGCAGCTCCGGCTCCCTCAGCACCAACCCTGTCAACCTTCTTTGGAGGAGACAGAGGAAGGGCTCGATCGCCAGAGCGTACAGCTGGCCCGAGAGGGGGCACCCCTGCCGTACTTCTCGCCCGAAGCTGACCGGTTCAGTCAGGGTCCAGTTGAGCCTTACCAAACACTCTGCGGAAGCGTACAGCACCCGGAGAAAATTCACAAACCTGGGTCCGAAGCCAAATGCCTGCAGAGTGCTCAGGAGATACCCGTGATCCATCCTGTCGAACGCCTTCTCCTGATCTAAGGACAGGAGGGCGAACGACAGACCATCCCTACACCCAAGTTCCAATAGGTCCCGGACCAGATATAGGTTGTCGAAGATGCTGCGGCCCGGGACGGTGTAGGTCTGGTCTGGGTGGACCACGTCCGCCAGCACGGACCCTAGCCTCAGGGAGATGGCTTTTGCCACGATTTTGTAGTCCGTGCTGAGGAGCGAGACGGGACGCCAATTTCGTAAATCGCGGAGGTCCTCCTTCTTCGGCAATAAGGCGAGCACGGCTCGCCTGCACGAAAGAGGGAGGACCCCGCTCTGCAAAGACTCGGCCCAGACGGTGACTAGGTCTGGGCTCAGGATGTCCCAGTACATGCGGTAGAACTCCACGGAACTCGCATGCCCGGAGATTTATTGGTGGGCATGCGACGGAGAGCTTCCGAGAACTCGGCCAGAGTGAGAGACAGCTCTAGCCGGTCTCGGTCGCCCACGCTGACCGTCGGGAGCTCCTCCCACAGCACTCTGCAAGCATTAGGATCAGTCGGATCCGGGGAGAATAGGCTTGCGTAGAAGGCTCTCGCCCTCTCGCACATCTCCACCGGATCCGTGAGGGGTTGCCATCTTCTTCCAGTAGGCAGATGATATGTTTCTTAGCCCCCCTCTTTTTTTCCAGGGCGTAGAAGAAGCGGGAGCCGCAATCCATCTCCCGAAGGAGACGGATGCGGGATCGAACAAAGGCACCCCGGGCCCGATGGTCCTCGAGGGTCCGGAGCTCCTCCCGCTTCTCCTGGCACGCTCCGCAGAGGGGTGGATCCTCGGGGCTGGTGACCAGACGCCTCTCCAGCTCTAAGACCTCCCGTTCCAACTGCTCTATCGCTGCATCCCTCCGTCGGCTGGCGCCCCGGGTGTAGTCACGGCAGAAGAGCCGGGCGCGCACCTTCTCTACGTCCCACCACCGCCGTGCCGAGGGAAAGGCACGCTGCTGCCCTCGCCAGGCCAGCCAGAACTCCCGGAAGGACGCCACGAAGCCCGCATCCTCCAGCAAGCTGTTGTTAAAATGCCAATAGGCCAGCCCCGGCCTCTCCGCGCAGAGGGAAGCTGTCACGGTGGCTATGTGATGGTCAGAAAATGGGGCCGGCCGAATGCTGGAGGAGTGGGCTCGTGAAAGATGAAAGCGTGATAAATAAATGCGGTTCAACCGGGAGTGGCGCGACCGATGGGCCTCCACCCGGACAAAGGTGAACGTGGAAGTGTCATCTGGGTGGTGGTCGCGCCAGAGGTCCACCAGGGAGTGGTGTTCGACTATCTCCTGGAGGATGGCGACGGAGGCCGGGCTCTGCTCGGTCCCCGAGCGGTCCCGCTCCTCAAGGGTGATGTTAAAGTCCCCTCCCAGGACCAGGCACTCCTGAGGATCCAAGGTGCCGAGGAAGGCGGATGCCTGCTGATAGAATTGCAGCCGCTCCGGGCTCGCTGCTGGGGCATAGATGTTGACGAGGTTGACTACGAGCCCCTCCATGCGGACCCGGAGGTGCAGCAGGCGACCCGGCACAGACTTGGCGACCCCCAGCACCTCGGGCTGCAGGTCGGGGGAGAACAGGGTCGCCACTCCACCCGTATGAACTGTGAGGTGGCTAAAGTAGACCCTGTCCCCCCAATCCAGCCGCCAGCTGTCTTCAGCGGTCGGATCCGTATGGGTCTCCTGCAGGAAAACCACAGAGTAACTCCCCTCTCGAAGGAAGGAGAGCACCTGGGACCTGCGGAGACCCATCCTACTGCCACGGGTGTTCAATGTTGCGATGGTAAAGGGTGCCATGAGGAGGGCTGGGGGGGATCCTCGCTGGCAGGGACGCTCGTGGCTCCCGGTGGGCCGCGCAGCAGTCCGTGACCCACCCCGTAGGTGAGTAAGGAGTCACGGAAGTGGCGGACCCCTAGTAGGCCACGGTGCCCTGCGTCCCGGTCCTTTTCCCCTCCCCCATGAGGGCCCTTGCGGCCCGGAGGATTTGATTAAAGTCCCCCCATCGCTGGAGGGCAAGCTGGACTTTGTTGCGGGAGCCACGGACGTCTTCTAGGAACTCCCGCAACTCCTCTCGCAGCGCATGGGGGGCTGAGGTTATGATCTGGTTGCTCCCCAATGGGGCCCTTGGTACAGACCCCTGGCCCAGCGAGATGGGCAGACAGGGTGCGGACCCCCGACGGGGCTCTTGATGGGTTGACCTGAATACTGGGGCGATAGGGAGGATAGCAGCCCCTGGTGGGTCGGGACGGGCAAACACAAAGGCCATTCCCTGGGAGTCATCTGTTGGAAAGGGGAAGGAGACTGTCCCAGGGGTGGCAATAATATTTCGGGAGGTGGGCGGGATAAGGGCAGGGGCAGGGGTAGAGGTGAGAGTCTGGGTCGGGAGAGGGCTCTCACTGATGCCGGGCGCAAGCTCTCTGGTGGATTTGGCATCCACGGCATCAGGAGGTGGACTTTCTTCTGTAGGGTCCTCTCCCGGAAAGGAGGTTGAATGCCCCTCACCAGCGAGGGATGCCCCTGGTGGCTCAGGTTCCAGCCGCATGGCACTGGCCATCGCCTCAACTGGCTCGGCGGCTCTCAGCGGGGTGCCCTCTGCAGCCGGGTTGATGGAGGAGTCCAGGGGCTCCTCGGATGTGGAAGCAGAAGCAACGGTTAGGGGGAGGGAACATGGGGAAAGGGGGGCTGGAATGAAGTCGCCCAGATCGAGGCCCGCTGGCATAGGATCGTCCTCCCCCTGGGTGACCGGGGTCAGACCCAGGGCCTCAATCTCCTCAAATATAGATGGGAAATTGTTTTCCGCTACCCCGGGATTCTCCCCGCCGGCACCTGACGCGACGGTTACTTCGGGGCACACTGGGGTTTCAGATGGTGCCTCTGGGGTCTTGGAGGGAAGGGACTCCCGTGGAGGGGAGATACCGCCTCCCAGTACTGCCACGTCTTCCCCAGCTGGCTCTAGTGGATGGAACACACCCGTGGGTAGAGCGGAAGGCTCGGCATCAGTGCCCCCCTTCCTGGTCTTCCGGGGGGCCTCCGCGTCAGATGGGAGGAGCGGAGCACGAGCCTTCCGCTTTCCCCGCTTCCCCTGGACTAGGGCCCAGCCCTCCATGGCATCATCCAGGGGCTGGCTAGTAGGGGTTGTGTCAGGGGGCAGAGGCGATGGCTCAGGGACTCGAGGGGGTAACGCTGGGGCAGCACAAGGGAGGGAAGATTCCCCTTGGGGCGGGCCCTCTCCCATGCTTGGTGGTGTCCCTGCCGCACCCTCCTCCACAGGCCCCGCCAGATTGCAAACAGCAGGGGCGGGGTTCTCCCGCTCATTTGGGCATAGTGGGGGAGCTGCCCCTTGGGCCCGAGCGTGAGCAATGGTGGACTGGGAAGGAGGAGGGGCGGTTTCGGGCGCCGGGCAGCCAGGGGCGTTGGCGATGACGGGGCCAGTGCCCTGCCGGGGCTCGGGGATCCTGGATGCCCCTTCTTCCCGGGCCAGGGGGCAGTCCCTCCGGACGTGCCCCATCGCCCGGCAGAGGTAGCTCCGGGCCTCCCCCGTGGAATAATGCACCCTGTAATGGGTCCCCTGGTAGGGGACTAGGAAGGACCCCTCGAGTGCCTCTCCGTCGCGCGCCGCCGGCGGCAGTTGAAGCTGCATTTGCCGGCGGAAGGAGAGGACGTGACGGAGGGCGGGGTCTTTGCAGCCCAACGGGAGAGGGCTGATGACAGAGATGGGCTTTCCCAAGGCAGAAAGGGCGGGTAACAGGGCGACATTGGGGAGAAAGGGAGGGACGGAGGTCAGGACCAGGCGGACGCCCAGGTCCGCTAGCGGCTCTAAGGGGATGAACACGCCCCCCACCGCCAGGCCCTTCTCCACCGCCTCCTGGGCGGCGGCCTCCGATGCTAAGAAGAAGACGACCTTGCCATACATTTTGGAGGCCGCTACAATGGCCGTGGGCCCCACCACCCTCGCCAATGCCCGCACATAGGTCTCCACGTGGGGTGAGGCGGGCACCAGGAGGCAACGGACGCCGTGCTTCCTGGTCATGGTGGGAAAGGGGCCCCGGCCGCTATAGATGGTAGCGGAGGCGATGGGCTGGAGAAATGATGTAGCGGCAGGCGGGGGGGCTGCCGCCACCTGGGCGTATGCTCTGGGGGCCGGGGGAGGGACACCTGCAGAGCTGGTGGAGGGAACAGCGGGGAAGGGCGCCCCAGCTGGAGATGGGGCCGGGGCATCGGGGGCAGCCCCTGCCATGGAGCGCCTGGTCTTTTTAGCGGGGCCCTTCCCCTTCTTCTTCCCTTGGCCCTTCCCGCCGGCTGGGGGGGCTCCCCCCAAATCTGAGGGGGGGAGAGATGTGGCAGCAGTGGAGGTCACCCCGGTGCCTGTCGCTGCTGGTGCCCCAGCGGGGGCGATGGCAGATGGTTTGGCAGCAGAGGTAGAAGCTTGAGGGGGTGACGGAGGGGTAGGCGGGGGAGGGGGAGCTCGGGCTGCTGGAGGGGTCTCACCCGTCTCATCCCCTGCCATCATGAGCAAGGAGGAAAGGGAGGACCTCAAAAGGAGGAGGGGAGAGGGGAAGCAGGTCGACCACTCCTCCCTGCTAGGCTGCAGGCAGGGAAGGAGGGCGCCAAAAGGGGTGGGTTGGACGGGGGGCAATCAGGGGTTAGGGGGTCAGTCACCGACACAAGGTGGAAATTCCGGCTCCTCTTGGTGCACTATGGGGGGGGGGATTCAACAACATTGAGGGTGCAGTGAAGAGGGTTGCAACTAAAATGGGGAATTGCACAAGCGCATGGGAGTGGGCATGGGCACACGGAGCGAGGGGCTAAGTGGTCTGGGGGTAGAACAGGGAAACCAAGGGGCTAGCTTCAGAGGCTGGGGCGGGGCAAACAAACAAAGGCTGCAGAAGGAAATGGGCGGGGCAGGCAAACAAACTGAAGCTAGTAACGGGGGCTGGAGCAAAAGAGGAGGCAAAGCAAGTGGCAAATGGGGCAGGTAATAAAGGGCAAAGCTGGGGGGTAGGCAGTCCGGGGGGGCACATGTGCCCATGTGCACTTGCACAAGTCTTTTTTAGCTTGCTGCTGCTTCTGGCCCAAAGGGTAGAAATAGGGCGTGGCAAGCCAAGCAAGCAGCTGAGTCCAGAGGCAGGAGCTGAGGCAGATGGTATACAGCCAGTGGGGGTGGTGGAGGGGGCAGCGGTGGTGGTAATGGTGGGGGTTGGGGGGGACACACAGATGGATCGGGGGGCAGCTCCACGCCACACCCCCCGTGTCCCTACAAACACAGTCAAAACCCCCACCACAAGAGCACAGTTTGAAAATTACTCAGTCTTAGGGTCCCCTCTACGGTGGTCTGCAAAGTCTCTAGGTGCTGCCCCACTGGCAGATGATCTTCTTCTTCTCCTCCTCGGGCTTCAGCAGCTCCAGGCAGCGGCCTCTGCAGCAGCAGCAGCTCCAGAAACTCCAGGTGGTCGTCCAGGCAGGCAGAATGGACCCCTCTCAGGTGGTGGTGCTGGTGGTGGTATCCACAACAGCAGTGGCTGGGGTCCCTCACTCCTCCTCTCTGACGAGTGGGCTAGCAGCCCCCCCCCCGGGGCTGCAGTTGCAGCAGTAGCAGCACCCAAGAGTGGGGGGTCCAGCAGCCAAGTAGCAGAGAATGGGGGTTGTCTGGCCCAGCCAGGGGAGCAGCTGGAGCAGCAGGGAGAGTTTAGGGCCTAGTAGCAGCGGGAGTAGCAGCTTCCCACCTCCCTCCAAGCTAGAAGGCTATGGGAGAGCAGTGGGAGGGAGAGAGATTCACTCCAGGCTACACCAATCCCTGGTACCAGGATCAGTGAAATGGCAGCTGCTCCAGGTCAATTAAGACACCAGGGGCCAATTAAGAACTTTCCAGAAGGCAGGGAGAAGGCTTGGTTGATTGGGAAACCTGAAGCCAATCAGGGGCTGGCTGAAACTAGTTAAAAGCCTCCCAGTCAGTCAGGAGGGTGTGCATGTCAGGAGCTGTGGGAAGAAGTTGCGCGGTTGGAGAGGCTGAGTAGTACACACCATATCAGGCACAAGGAAGGAGGCCCTGAGGTAAGGGTGAAATGGAGCTTGAGGAAGTGAGGGCTGCTGTGGGGGAAGTAGCCCAGGGAATTGTACATGTCATGCTTTAAAAGATCAGCTACCATAGCTGATACTATTAGGGTCCCTGGGCTGGAGCTCGGAGTAGAGGGTGGGCCCGCGCTTCCCTCCCCACCCTCCCGCCACCTTTGCCCCCTGATTAATCACTGAGACTGGGAGACAACAGAGACTGTGAAAGGAAGGGTAACTTCTCCTCACCTCCCTCACTGGCTTCTGATGAAAATGGCTCACTAGACTGTGACCCTTGTCTCTAGAGAGAGAAGGGTTACATGCAGGGTCACAGTGAGCCTCTGAGGCTAGCGAAATCCGCTAGGAAACACAGGACCCACCCTCAGTGCCTTCTACTGAACACTAGGAAGTTCAGAATGGCCATGCTGTATAACATAATGACAATTGTAAAATATCTATGTATTTACATTTCTGATGCAATATATATTGGTATACAGAAGCAGGATTCACTTCACTCGCAACTGAGGTAAGCCACTTAGCAGCAGCTGTTTAATAGCACAAGGCAACACTGCTGAACAGGAAGCGAGGAGACGAAGCAAAGAGGAATCCCACATCCCACATGAAAATGCTAAGAGAATTTTGGTAGTAGAAATGAATTACCTAAATCAGAATTTGGGCAAGACATTTGATGAAAGAGCAGTCCAAGCTTTAGGAAGGCAATATGTTCTTGGAAGCAGCACAAATGCTTCCAAAGGTATCAGTTCCCAAAGAAGGAACCCTTCCCTTCACCATTGTCCCCTTCTCTGCCTGTAAAAGAGTCATTTTGCTTTATACTCAGCTCTGTAAAGTTTCATTGCTTCCTCTTGTCCCTTTCTCCATAAGGCCTTTTGTAACCCTAGTCAAAAGTTCCAGCACCTCTACCCAGACCCACTTTTCAGCCTCTCGCAGTGATCCTCTGGCACTTCTCACTGGCACTCAGAGCACACCACTAACACCGAAGATCCATGCTCATGTCTCTGCACACAACATGCTAATTCAATCAGTGGTGTTTTCTTTGCTAATTGTTATTCCAAAAAGGCAATGTTTGATAAAGTGGCATGATATACATCAAATGCAGGCTGGGAACAAATCCATTGTAAGCCTCAGACTTGGACTAGAAGAGGGTTGTTAAGCTCTGTGGCATCCCCCACAAAAAAGCAGCCTCAATGAATCATGCCAGTGTGGAAGGGTCCTTACAAAATGATGCAATTCTTCATTCCGGCGACATTATTGATTACCTTTAAGAAGACACTTAGCAGGATAAATGAATCATTGTTACCCTCGCACCAGACACCTCACATCTTGAGTCCCGAATAAATAGTACTGGATCTGTCGGTTATTTCAAAATCAATAGACATTGCCTCATAATAAGAGAAAATTATGTCATCAATAGGAATTGACCAGTGCATAATAGCAAAATTTCAGTTTTACACATTAAAAAATGTGCGTGTGTGTGTGTGTGTGTGAGAGAGAGAGAGAGAGAGAGAGAAAGAGAGAGAGAGAGAGATGGGAACATGAGGATGGCATGCAGAACTTTTGTCATTTTTTAAGTAGGCATGAAAGAGACATTTTTGAATAGATGACCAGAGGTATTTTTGTTTGTAAGTACCAGACTGAGCTTCAGTAAGGTCAGTTAGCTTGAACTTGGCAGACAGAAATAAAAGCTCATTTGTGAGCCAATCTCCATTTGATCAGTGCAAAGTCCATTTATACATGAATCGCCTCATGAAGCTAGTTGTTTTCTAGCCATTAAAGAAGTGGTAATTGGTCTATTTTGACAAAATTGTACATTTTTGTAATTGCTTTCCTTCTAAGTGTTAACCACAGTGTGCTCCATGCCGGCTGCATTAATCCAATAATTAAAGCGTTAATAGTCTCCAAGAGTAGATGGGTAATTAGAACACCATGTGCCTCCAGTTTTCATTTGCTAGAAGCTCCTGGGAAAAAAAGAAAAAGATGATACATTTTTGAAACTACTGTTCCTGTTTGAACCTGTGTTTTTAATCTGAAGAAACAGCACTTCAAGGGCTGCTGAGAAGAGAAGTGTACTGCTGGCTTTTAAACTGGTAAGACTGTGGCTTTTAGCTTTCACTCTTTAGAATCTCTTTTGTTAAGGAAATTCAGATGTAAACTTTGTGATTTCTCACTACATAACATGAAGGATCCCAAAGAACTTCACAGATTTTGTATGTATAAGGACTTTTCATCTGTCCTGAAATGTAGCCATCTCTCAGACAGAATGCAGCAGACACTCTCTGTCAGCCACACTAGCCAGCACTTCTTCTGGAGGCAACATGAAGAATAAATGAAGTTTTAAATGAAGGTTCAGGATGGGTTTGATTTTGAGTTGCGAATAAAGGTTCAGATTTTGTTTGAGTTTCAGCAGAAGTTTGGGGTGAAGGTCAGAGGGGGGAATTTTATTTTATTGAAACTAATTTGTCTGTTTCCATATGAGATATCTCAGAGGTAACGGGTAATATTTTCAAGATTCTAAGTGCCACTGACTTTCAAAGACTTTTAGGCTCCTAGGTCACCCGTGTATTTTTTAAATGTTTACCTAATGTGATCACAAAACCCAGTCCATCTAAATGCAAAACCTTTACCTCTTACCAGACCATATTCCGGAGCAGGAATCTTCATCTCCCATCCCAATACCTGACACACATGTGCAATTGTTTCACACCAAGAGCAATGCTTTCATTTCACTCTTTTACTTGGCCTCAGAGTTCTTCCTTTGGTAAATCAGATTATGGCCTCATAAAATAGTAGGGGTGCTGTAGAAATTGCTTAAATACAGTAACTATTAAAACAACAAAGTGGAGCACTAATTGAAGTGGTTATTGTAACAGATTTTGCATACAAGGGAGATAAACGTGTCATTCTCCTCCATATTACTGTGTGCCTGCCACTGTATACTTAGTCACAACACTCATTTATACATTAATTTAGTAATCCTTCTCACTATACTGTGCATGTGTGTCTGCGAAATTACTGTTCTACTACCTCATGGCTAGTGGCATAGGCTAGAGGCAGAAGGGTCTTCTTTAGGCATTAAATGAGATGTCTGTAGCAGTGGATCCCAACCCCTGAAACCACAGGTGGATACTAGTTCCACCAAACTTTCTCCCCCACTAAAATTCTTAGCTCTCTTCTACCCTACACAGCTATCAGCATGCGCTATACTCTTCAGCCAAGTCAGAGCCACTTCCAGTGGCTGCTGGGCTCCCCATTCTCTTGGATCATGTAAGATGTAACCTGAGGATTTGTGGGGATCATCATGGATCCAGCTTTAGCTCCTCCCTAGATCTTGCAATGACTGCAAGTGGCTGGCCAACAGCAATCCACATTGCACAGGACTGTCTTCTTCTCAGAAACTAACTGCTGCATCAGTGTCCCCTTGGACTGTAAAGAAAGGATCCACTGTATCCAGATACATGTTCTCTGTTTCATGTTTCATGTTCTCTGTGTGTGTATATAAATCTCTCCTCTGTTTTTTCCACCAAATGCATCCGATGAAGTGAGCTGTAGCTCACAAAAGCTTATGCTGTAATAAATTTGTTAGTCTCTAAGGTGCCATAAGTACTCCTTTTCTTTTTGCGAATACAGACTAACACGGCTGCTACTCTGAAACCTGTATCCAGATATTTGCCTTAATCCTCCCTCTACGTACCAGTAGTTCAACCTTGTGTGTCTGGTTCTCACAGTATGCTTTCCCACCTTACCGTAGGGCCCAGTTCTGCCACTTTTGCTCACATGAGATAGTAACCTACTCCACTGATTTCAATTTGGGGGCTATTTCTGGAGTGCAACACTACTTGAGACAGGATAGGATAGCAAAATCTTCATTTAGTGATGAGTGTCTGGGCAGACATCTGCCTCTTACTCATTTGTGCCCACTCTTGCACATGGTGTTGGGGCTGCTGAGAGTGGACTCTTTAATGGGCTTTAGATCAGGCACTTAGGCATAGATCCTCAAAGGTACTTAAGCACCTAATTCACACTGATTTCAATGGGAACTAGGTGTTATCTAAATAACTGAGGATCTGGGCCCTGGAGCCCAAGTGCAGTGGAAGGTTAGAGTGACACAGCTGAATGGGAGATGGAAACCACTTGCTAGTTCAGCCAGTACAACTGATACAGTTGCCCCAAAAGTTTAGGAATATCTGGTTTAAAGAGTCAGCAGTGGATGTCTCTGTCAGTCATGGCTTGTCTAGTGCCAAGAAGTACCCTGCCTCAGTTTGATTCCAATAGACTGGTGTGCTGAAACAGACATGTTATGGAATAAATTGAAGGTAGAGAATCATTCCACAGAAAGAAAAGGAGGACTTGTGGCACCTTAGAGACTAACAAATTCACGGCTGCTACTCTGATTCCACAGAGAGACATTTCTTCCTCTTCCTGCGCCTCAAGAAATCACGGGGAGACACATGAAACAAAATGGCTGGATATTCATAGATTTTAATGCCAGATGGGACCATTAGATCATCTAATTCAACCTGCATAACACAGGCCATGGAATTTCATCCAGTAACCCTTGTATTGAGCTCAGTTACTTGTTTATAAGCCCAACAACTTGTGTGTATAATGTAAGCTATTTCCTAATGAGCTTTTGGTGTAAGAGAATTCTCCTGTTGCTCTGTGATAAGAAAGCCTTTTTATTGACCTTGGTGGTGTTACAGGGAGACATAAGAAAGTCCCTTCTGTATGTAGGTGTTTCTTCATTATTGTCAAGGCCTCCATCAAAGAATTTTCTCCAATTTGGGGCAATTTACTTGATTTCAAACTATTGTTACCTTTTAATTCACAGGTACATTGCAGAAGGAGGTGACCTGAGTAAATACCTGCGCAACATTTTCTGCAAATATTGACTTGAATGTTTAACTGAATTCTCTTCATTCATGATTCAGAGCCATTAAGTTATTTGCAAAGCTGATCTATATAACTGTATAATCTTATTGCCAATAAATTCATCCTTCTTCTCCCTTCTGTCATTTGTTACTCACTTGGTGCATCTTGTCTTGTATTACATTTTAAACTCTTTGGCACATGGACCATGTCTGTCTGTGTGCCTGCACACTGCCTAGCACAATCCTAAAGGGGGCCTTTGAGTGTTACTGCAGTACAAATAATAATAATTAATAATTAATAGAAAGTGTTATTCAGGCTATTCAGCAGCAGGACCTGGGAATAAAACTCAGGAATTCCTGGGTCCCAGCCCTGGGCTCTATCTGCTAGACTCAATTTTTGGAAATATCAAAATAGTGAAACAAATTGCAAGCAAAGCTTTTTGTGTGAACTCAAAAACAGGCATATATAGTTTTTACAATACATATTTTGCCTAGCTAGCTTAGGTTCCATGGACATACTATTACATTTCCCTATAACTGTGGCCCATAGCAGTATTCTGTTTCCATTATAGCATTAAGAACAAGCATTGTTTAGAAAGCAGTTGAAAGAGAGCTCTGACCCAAAATACAATGAGGCATAATGAAAGTAGATTTGGGGGTTGTGGTGGATGTTCAGCTGAACATGAGTTCCCAGCGCAACACTGTGGCCAAAAGAGTTAATATAATTTTTGGGTGCATAAACAGGAATCTCAAGTAAGAGTACAGAGGTTATTTTGTCTCTGTATTTGGCACTGATGTGACCCCTGCTGAAATACCATGTCCAATTCTGGTATCCACAATTCAAGAAAGATGTTGATAAATTGAAGAGAGTTCAGAGAAGAGCCATGAGAATGATTAAAGAATTAGAAAACATGTCTTATAGTAATAAACCAAAGGATCTCAGTCTATATATCTTAACAAAGCAAAGGTGAAGGGGTGGCTTGATTACAGTGTATAAGTACCTACATGAGGAACAAATGTTTAATAAGGGGCTCTTCAATCTCGCAGATGCAGATATAACACGATCCAATGGCTAGAAGTTGAAGCTAGACAAATTCAGACTGGAAATAGGGTGTACATTTTTAACAGTGAGAGTAATAAACCACTGGAACAATTTATCAAGGGCCATGGTTGATTCTGCATCACCGGCACTTTTTAAATCAAATTGGATGTTTTTCTAAAATATATGCTCTAGGAATTATTCTGGGGACGTTCTAGGCCCTCTGTTATAGAGGAGGCCAAATTAGATGATCACAGTGGTCCCTTCCGGATTTAGACTCTACGGATCTATGTAATCTTGTCAGACAAAGCTGTATTCAGGACAGCACTCCATAACATCAGCCTCCTTGATCTGGAACTGAAGAAAAACCAGCAGGGGCATTTCTCCCTTAAGCAAATTCCAATGTCTTAGGCAAAAAAGTCCATGATACATTCCCATCCAGCTCTCTCTGACACCCGCATCCCAATGGACAAGGACAGAATTCATTTCCCACTCTCCATTCACAGCAAATAAAAAATATAATGTTCACTCTGCATCATTTTCATCTTTCATCTTAATTATCACTGCAAAGAGTACAGAAATCATTATCTTTATTATGATGATGAACGTCCAATTAGCATTTCCCATATAAATTTCAGATCATGAAGGAGGCTATAATGGAGAATGCAAATTCCTAATGGTCTTTTTTTCCTAGCTGAAAAATTGAGGTGCTTAACAAAATGAAATTAAATCTGAGCCATTTTCAAACAAGTCAAGAACTTTAATTACTTGACAAGTAAGAAAAAAAGAGGCCAAAACAAAATCTTACAAATAGGCATATTTTAAAATCATTTTTTCCAGTACATTACTCAAGCTTTCTCCTCCAGATAATTAAACACTTGTATGGTTCTGCTTAATAAGTTTAAAACTATTGCAAAGACAGGTAGAAGCTATATTTTTTTTCATTAGCGGCACTATTTAGTAAGTCAGAAAATTATTCCAAGTAAATATTCTGTTTGCTCTATATAGCATTTTAATTTGTTCCCACTCACAGTATTTATGTGTAACATGATGCTAGAGTTAATTATGTGTTTCTGTAGGTTGCACAGCTGGTGGGGTCAGCCAGGTTATGGCCTAACCCTTTTAAACATTAAAAATAGGTTGCCACTTGGCCCGTTTTTGACAAGCCTGGCAGGTTTTCCTACTCTCTTGCAGGTTGCTGATCAAGAGATATAATTTGCCGGGAGGTTGTTGTGTGCATGTGTGGCTATGTGCACAGCAATCTTGTTACTAGTGGCCCTGTGACCATGCATATAATAGGTGGGAGCACGTCATGCATCCCACTCTGTGTGCACAGTATGAAGTGTGCTGCATGCTGGGTCCTCACCTGCTGCTGCTGAAACTGTGGGCAGCTCCTCAGCAGAACAGACCCATCACTCAAGGGCAAGGCTTGCCAGAAGTGAGGGGTACGGTAAAGAGTAGGATGGGGAAAGCAGGACAGTAGAGAGGCTCCCTTCCAGGGCTTAGGCTCCTGGGGGAGAAGGAGGGGACGTCAGGCTGCTGGTGAAGGAGGGGACACCTGAGATGGAAAGAAGAGGGTCAAATGGGGAAATGGGGGTAAAGCTATTCCCCCACCACCACTTTAAATGGCACGCCACAACCCTGCATTCCCACTGCCAGACAGCAGAGAAACACTATATCCCAGACTCCTGTTGAGGTGTAGCTGAGGTGTGTCTGAAATGCCACTTGGTTTCTGTTGCCCCTCACTGTTACACTTCAGAGAAAGAGTACCCGATTTGCTGTTTTAGCAGCATTTTGGCTATATCTTGCACACAGGAATGGCAATTCTGCATCAGACCCGTGGTCCATCTAGTACAAAAAGAAAAGGAGTACTTGTGGCACCTTAGAGACTAACAAATTTATTTGAGCATAAGCTTTCGTGAGCTACAGCTCAGTTTGCATCCGATGAAAATTTGTTAGTCGCTAAGGTGCCACAAATACTCCTTTTCTTTTTGCGAATACAGACTAACACAGCTGCTACTCTGAAACCCATCTAGTACAGTATCCTGTTGCTGAAGATGGCCACTACTAAACACTTCAAAGGAAACCTCCCATCACCACCATCATGGAAAATTATGTACTAAACTGCCTCAGGGGATCCTTTCTTTGTTAATGATTAGTTTATGTTCCAAATTCTAAGAACTGACATCCCTTAGAAGCTTTTGTCCTGCCTAGTGTAACTTCAGAGGACATTTTTATTATTCATATAAATGTCTAATCCTTTTTTGAATCCTCCTATAAGATTCACCTCACTAATAGCTTATGCTGATGTATTTCACTGGTTCT
This sequence comes from Dermochelys coriacea, assembly GCF_009764565.3. Classification (NCBI taxonomy): domain Eukaryota; kingdom Metazoa; phylum Chordata; order Testudines; family Dermochelyidae; genus Dermochelys; species Dermochelys coriacea. The sequence goes on from NC_050073.1 coordinate 51,577,168, forward strand.
TTATTCTTTGTCTTAAAAAGCTGTTTCCTTCCATCCATTTTAAATATGTTGCCTTCTAATTTTCACTTGTTCCCCTTGTTCTTGCATTATGACAAAAGGTAAATAGGAGTGCTTGGCTGATCTCCTTTCTACCATTCATTATTTTATACATTTCTATCATGTACTTCTTAGTTATCTCTTCTGTGTAAGTAGTCCTAATACTTATTTTATCTCCTCAGCTGGAAGTTTTTCCATGCCTCTAATTGTTTGCATTACCTTTTTCTAAATCTTTTCTGGTTTTGCTATACCCTTTTGAAGATGGGATTGTGAGAACTGGACTCAGTATTCCATGTGATGGTGTACCATGGACTTACCTGAAGCCCAGTGTCAGACCTCAGCTGCACTACAGTTGCACAATGAAGCTGCATGTTTCCCACAAGTCACGTACACTTCTCATGTAGATGTGTGTTTAACAAGGACACACTGAAGTTTAGAGAAGCATGTACCCCACTTACATATGATTGTACATATAATATACTTCATTTGGGATCAGGGGAAATTAACTAGTTTGATTCCTTACCTCTAGTTAGGTGTGGGGAGAGCTAGTAGCCAATAATCAGGTCCTGTATATCATTTCCATTTCTTGTTTAGGACTGTACTGAGGAACATGCGGGATTTTCCACTGCTGGCTGTGTCATGGTCTTAAGGAACAAACTTGCCAATGACTGACCCAGGCAAAATGTCAGACAGTTGACTGAAATGTGGAATGCCTGAGTTTTCTTGCACATCATGCCATAATTGACAGATAATAATTTTAAGGATATTTTCTCATTGTGTGAATTAAACAAGTCAGTTTTTAAAAAAGAAAACTAAAAACAAAACCTAATTATTTGCAACCATAAAGAATCCTCAAGTGGTATGGCAGCCATGCTGAACCTTGGAGCTTTCTCTCCCAAGCACAGCCCTCTACTGAGTTAAAGGAGTAGCTGTTGCCCCTTATGTGGACGACCTACTACCAGAGGATCTGATGTGCTCTTTACCTGTGGGTCACGTTTTACTAGACAACAATAGAATTCTGGAGAGCAGGAATCTTGGAATCTATGTCTGGCTATGGAAAGGAAAGTGTGAGCTAGTTAGACAGGATAGCTGAGTTCATAATGTGAATAAGATTTAAGACTCCCATTTTTAAGTCTTGGGTTCTATTCCCAGGTCTTCCTAATGTATTTTACTTCTCATTTAATTTATTTCTAAAATGAGGGGATTACGTTTGCCTGCCTTCCAGAGTAGGCTATGCGGGTTCTGAAGTGTGCAGACATAAATAGCAGTCAGTAGAGGTGTGACCAGAACTTAGTGCACCTTAAGAACACAAGGTATTTCTAGAGGATTCTCCCTCTCTCTTGAGGAACATTGTTCTATGGATGATGCAAAAGAACAGGAAGCCAGATTTGATTTTAATGTGGAATATCCTGCAAACGCCAGTACAACCAAGAACTCTGGTCTCTTTCAAATTTCTGGCAGGATATTGTTTATTCATTGTCAAAGATTTCCAACAAGATAGTCAATAATATTTTTTGAAGGGCTTGCTAGGCCACACTGAGATGTTCAGGCCCTCTAACACTGGTCATCGAAATCAGTGCTAGGTCTTGCTTTTGTAGTGGAGATTGATGAACCCTCACAAACATTTTCTATTGTGGAATTGCTTTTGAGTCTGACAGCGGTCAGCAGTTCCCATTGAACTCAGTGGGTGCACAGTACTTAGGAAATTCAGCCTACTTAGGCTTCTAAATCTACAATTAGTCACATATCTTTATGTTCCTATTTTTGAAAGACTGGCCTAAGAGAACAACATTTATAACTCCTCCCTTTTACTCTCCCCCTCCATCCTGCTTCTCCTTTTCCCCAGCTTTATCTTCTAGGCAGCAGCTTTGGAGAATTCATGTAGAACCATTTTCCCTTTCTTCTTCCATCCCCTAATGCTCCTAGCTACAGGAGATCACCTCTCCCCAAGTCCTTGCCATCCAGTGCTTCTGTTATGGTGTTCCTAAACAAGGTGTGGACTCTGGATACAAAAGTTTATGTGCACAAGCAGACCCAAAACATTCAATTTGTTTCCAGAGCTTGGCCAGCTACACCACTATTGACACAACTGTAAAGTAGAAAAGCTTTCTGAGTCTTGCTGGCCTGCACACCAGTCATCTTCTTTGGGCTCAGTCTAGCAAAGCTACGCTTCAGTTTCTTCCTGAAGAATTTTTAGACTGTAGAATATAAGAAAAGGGAAAGGGGCACCATCACCTGACACATAGAAAACTAGGCTGGCCAAAGCCCTGGAAAACAGATTGTTGGAATCAAGCCTGCAGTGACCCCTGGAGCAGATGGACAAGGAGACATGACCGGTCTCTTTCTTTCTTTTTTGTATCCTTTCATTTCTATTTACACCAGATTGAGGTCCTTACCCAGGCCTCACTCACTGAAGTCAATGAAAACGTGACGGAGTAAGGACAAAGGACTTTCGGGATTTCCTCTAGGATTCTATGGCAAACTGGAGCAGGGTTTATTGTCTCTGGTCTGGCACACAGATATATACTTGGGGGTAACGGAAAAGGACACTCTTGTGTGAGTTCCCCAAGCTAGAGAGAACATAAAACATCAAATTAGGATTTGTTCACTGATGAATCAGAGACAAAGGTTTTATAGCTCTATAAATCCAATTGATGTTCTCCTAAAAGCCCATCAAAATATACAGGAAAGTAGGAAGACTTTACTATCTCATGAATAAATAGCCGTGTGGTCAAAGTTCTTGATGGCAAGTGCAGAAGTAAATTGATGAACGGGGATCTGCAGCACAGCAGCTGATTTTTCAAGCTAAACTCATTAAGACATATTAATAATGATTGGCAAGTTTCCTCAAACATAGAGGCAGATAGGTGAGGAAGAGTCTATTTAGGTATCTGTCATGTTGTTGATTGAGAGTGAAAAGCATATCCAATATATTCTCTGGTAAATATGCCCGTTCAGTAAACAAGTTTCACTCTTTCACACAAGCAAAAATAAGTGTTCTCCAATAAAACCAGGTGTTATCTGGAACATACACTGAATCCTCAGCCACTGCAGCTCTGGACAGAACTCTTGCATCAGACAACTTCAAGTTATTTTGATCCTACAGAGTGGCTTATAATGGGACACAGCAATCTAGTACTCAGAGCAAGGACTTGGAGCCAGGAGCCCTCAGTTCTATTCACAACTCTGCCACTGACTTTGTTCTGTTTCCTTGGGTAAATCTGTGCCTAATGTGGCTCAGCTGTGAGACTTATCCTTCAAAGGATAGTTGTGAGCTTTAATCAATCACAGTCTGATCCTGCTCCACTAAAATCAATGGGAGCTTTGCTGTTGACTTCAGCTGGTGGAGGATTAGATCCCTAATCATTGTAAAATGCTGTTGTAATAATTGGAGCTACAAATTTAACATAATTGTGAGCTCAACTGTGAAAAGTGAGTGAAAGTTCATAAAATGTCACAATAACCTGTAACAACAAATGTCAAGGGGAAAAGGTGTAAAAGGGAGACAGAAAAACTGAATTGGTCTAAATAAAAAGGCCTACTGATATGACTCAAGCACTATGTTAAAATCATTCCTGGTAAATAATAGAAGTATAGGGCCAGATATTAATGCATCCAAATTGGTGTGTTGTAAATTAGGCCTAATTTGTAGACAAGATAATAAGGGGATGGGCTATTCTGCCATCAGTCTCTTTTGGGGTCTTCAGAAAGAGACTTTGGGGGTAAAATCTGGCTACCATGATGCTGGCTGACTAAAAGGAGGAAATGCAAGCACTGGCTGACTGAAAGATGAGAAAAGAGGAAGGAACGAGTTTTACCATCTTGACTGCCACCCCCACTGTCTCCTGGTACCCTAGATCTTCTTCACCCTAATCCTGAGAGATGTCCTGACCAGACCACGCCAGAAAGAGGGACTCAGATGACACCACCACCTCCCCTGGCTCTGGCTTTACCTACACTGCACCCCAAAAATGTGTCCAAAAGACAGTTAAATGTCATGCCCTACACAGCCCGATGCTGGTACAAGTTTGCCTTATCAGCCACATCAAGACCTGGCAATGTCCTGTGCCCGTGTTTCTCCAGGAGTGACATTGCAAGTGAGAGTCAACACCAGAGATGGAAGCCGCATTTTCTATCTTTGCTGTTTTTTTCTCTCCCCCTTTGTATGTGTCTTGTTTTGTTTTCTTGCAAACAATATGGGACTTTAACAACAGCAGCAATGACAGCTCTAGTCCATCTCAACTAACTTCTTCTTTTCCCAAAAAAGTTATTACCATCTTTAATAACATCTAAAAGACTGTCAAAGGCATATTTTTTTCCTTATAAATACTCCCTACAGCCAAAAAAAAAATAGGGGGAGCAAGGGTTTTGGTTAAACTGAAAGCCTTACTACTTTACATTTCAAATGCCTTAGCTATTTTTCTTTCTTTCCTGTATCTTCAATGGACTTTAATGGTATGTTTGCCATGGTGCTAAGCAGGCTGAAGTCTCTGTATACAAAACCCCAAACCTTGTTTAAAACTGTTTAATGTTGGACAGTGACAGGGTTATGTTAACATCTTTTACTTTTTAGGCCCATGTATTCCAGCTAAATTAATACAATAGTGCTTTGAGCTATTCACATGAAAGATGTTGTCTAAGTGTAAATTATTGTTAATGTAACCCTTCTGCCTGATGGATGACAGCAGCAATGAGGGGACCTGGGTTCAAATAGCAAGGGGTCCCTCTTAAAACTAACTCCACCACCCCAAATTACTAGATATCTTCCTGGGCACCCTTAATAGGCAATACTTCCCCACTTTCACGCACTGAGTTTCTGTATGAAACAAGGAAAACGTTCAGGGGAAAGGGAGCACTTCATCAACTTGGGTAAACACAAACAATACATAAGTAAAATATTCCCTCCTAGAGACTTTGGCAGTAGTCCACTAACTTGGCTCCCCACCTACCAGTGGGAACATCCAATAGGCAAATGTCCTTTTATCACATTACTTCCTCCTTCCCCATCTGCTAAACTCCATTCATGGTTTGGTGTCATTGGATAGTGCAGTCCCAGAAGCCTGAGGTGCCTTGGGAAATGCTGCCTGGTCTTGTCTTGAGGTTCCACCATCTAATCCAGCTATAGATATTTCAACTTTCTTTAGTGGCTGGGTAAGAGGAGCCTCACTGGAATTCACTTTGCTGAAGCTGCAAGGACAGCAGCAGTGCTAAGAATCCTCTCTGTGTTGCATCCCATTAAAGAGACATCTCTGCACCATCTCCTATCAGAGTCCTCCCAAGAGTGCATAATCATCAATGGAGGAGGACCAGTAGCATACAGGACCAGTTGGCAGAGTCACTGCCACAAAGTAGAATCCCTTGTCCCCTTCGCTTTTCACTCACTTGAGTTCCACTACTCAACCAAGAATGAGTTTGCATATAGTTATGGTGGCTTCCAAAAGGTCACTGGAGGAATTCTGAGCAGGAAATTTATCCAAATGAATCTCCTCTGCAGCCTTACTTCATCCTATTCATCTGTAAATGAGGGCAGAGTTTTTCTTTCTAGAGTTTCTATCCATTTGGGGTTCAGGTACATAGCTTATGCTGAGGAAGCAGCTCTGTGGCCATCCTTCCTCCTGTTCACCAATAGATGGGAGCAGAGAGCTCCTTTCCCTTTAGATCAGTGATTTGCCACTTGCGGTCAGTGGATCTATGGCAGTCCACAGACTATGTCTAAGACTCTAAGGCAGTGTGGGTAACCTGCGGCCCAGGAGCTGCATGCAACCCAACAGGGTAATCTGCTGGCAGGCCACCAGACAGTTTGTTTACATTTGCACAGCTGCCCACAGGTCCCAGTGGCCACAGTTTGTGGCAGGGATGTGCTGGCCACCACTTCCCTCAGCTCCCATTGGCCGGGAACGGTGAACCGCGGCCACTGGGAGCAGTAGGCGGCTGTGCAAATGTAAAGAAACTGTCTGGCGGCCCACCAGTGGATTACCTTGTTGAGTCGCAGGTGCCCACCACTGCTCTAAGGAATCCACAAAAGGTTCTCATTACCATAGAATAGTGGTTTTCACCTTGTGGCCCACAGACCCCTGGGGTCCACAGACTATGTCTAAGATTTCCAAAGGGGTCTGCACCTCCATTCAAAAAAAATTTAGAGGTCTTCAAATGAAAAGAACTTGAAAACTACTGGTCTAGTGCTTCAGGTCACAGTGCTTAGATTAATAATAATCATATTGCAATTTGACTTATAGAGGTTCATTATCCTGGGTGAGCTTGGGAGGTTCACATGGATAATAGGATGTGTATACAATTAAAACTGCACTTAAAACAAATACCTCTTAAGGAAGCAGTGATGCGTTATAAAAAAGATGTATATGTGGAAACAACACTGCTATTACATCAGTAATTTTTTTCATTATTATTTCATTTTTCATTATTATTACTGAGATTATTTGCATAAAAACAAGACGTTTTGTATCATAAGAGTTCATTTGTTTAGGAATATAGGAATTGTCATTCTGGATCAGAGAAGACTTTTCTATGACAATAAAGTGTTTCTGACAATGGTCAGGACCAGATCTTTCAGAGGAATGTGCAAGACATTTCGGTCATGAACAATTATGGGATGTACTGCCTGTGGAGGAAGTTTCATCCTAATCCCATCAGTTAATGACATGCCCTGAAGCCTGAGGGTTTTATATCCCCTTCTAATTTATAATCCTATCTAATATAACTAGCTGGTCTCATTATCTGTGTTTCAATCATATTAAGCTCTTGGCCTAATGACAATACTTTTGCTGCTTTTTCCTCCCTCAGAATAATAATAAAGTACAATAAAGTAGATTTTTTTAATAATTTATTTCCCCATGGGATTCCAATGTGGTTTACACATTTTACAAACCACATATTTATAGGAATTTACCTGTTTAGTGAAATGCAGCTAGCTCTACAGTGTAACACAGCTGCTGTTAACAGCATATAGCAACACTATACAATAATTTAGGAAAGAGAATGATAAATACTATATCCATCTGAAACTGGTGGGAGGCATCAAGATCAACAGATAGCAATTATTTAGGTCTTCATCCTGCAATTTGAATCATTCAGGCACAAGGGTCTGATTGCAGGATCAGGGCCTTATACTGGAATTTGGAGAGAGCATTGTACTTTTACTCTCTGAAAAACACCAGGGGATTTTTAATTAATATGAGCAGTTAGGACCTTAGTTTTATGTTTCATCTGAAAGGTGGGACCTCTAGTAGACCTCATGTCCCCTTATCAACTGCCTCATAGCGCCATGTTGGTGGCATTGGTTCAATCCAATATTTTGAAAATATGGCAAAATATTATTCATTTCCCTCAAAAATATGATTAATCTGGAGTAAATAGGGAATGGTCATCCTATTTTGAAACAATTACTTTTCACATAGAAACCTAAGAAAATTCATATTTTTGCAAGAACAATCCTATTTCACAAAATGCTACAAGTGTGAAACTGCCCAAAATTAAATTGTGGACATTTTCATGATTTTTTAACTATTTTCAACAAGCTCCATCTATAAAAAAAACATAATGTCTATGATATAGCAATAAGTAGAGCTGGTATAAAAATTTGGAATGAAATATTTTGAAACAAAACAAAATGTTTAGTTTTGGGTCAACCCACGTCTAAACATTTCATTTTGGTTTGTCAACCCAAAATCAAACATTTAGTTTAATATAGGCCAACATTAACCTCTGCATCTTCTGGGGCCATCGCTATGCTTCATAACAGTAATAACGCCCACATTTCCCCTAGAGGCCCTTCACCCTGACCGGCCTCCGTCTTTCATGTAGCATTGCATTCTGTCCCTGTGATTGAGTCACCATGGTGCATCATGGAAGATGAAACAGCAGAACATTTCCAAATTGAATTTTTTTCTGAACTTTGTTTCCACAAATAGTTTTGATATTTTGACTTTTCAAGATGAAAACAAAACTTAAAATATCTGCTTTTTTCTGACAGTTCTAGCAATAAGAGAATATGGTATCTGAATGCTTTCTAGTAGCAATTGTGTTTATAGTATATCTTAATACATAAAACTTCCTATTGAAGTACATTATCCAGAATCCTTGACTAGAAGCTCAGTGTGTCTTTGTTTGGAGAGTGGAAAAATAAAGCTTCATGGATTTTTAGCCGCAAGGACTCTCTTTTCTTATAAGACTCAAAATGTCACCTGTGTATAATTACTGTAGCGCTCTCAGAGTACAGTTGAATAATGATACCTAGAAGGATTTTGTAGGTCTGCTTATATATTGATATTTTAAGCTTCTTGCGGCTTAAAAATGCTTGATTTGGGAAAGGCTCTATTCTAGGGGAGTCTATACATTCAGATAAACACGTGAGATCATCTTTTAGGAAATATGTAAATGTCTTGAACATTGTGATCTTTCAAATGTATTCATGAATTTGGATCATTAATAATAGTAGAACAGGATGCTCAAAAATTAATACAATTTCAGTCATCTGAGAGAATTGTAAAATTATATTACGACTGATTTTTAGGTGCATTTCAATTTAGCCTCTACTTAGTGGGTGTAATTTTGAACCCACAAATAGTAGCCAGATGCTTATCTAGGTATCTCGTCTTCTAGCTACCTGAGGTGCACATCAGGTAACTAGCTGTGCAGTGGCTACAATTTGTGTCCACAACAAAATGAAGCTTCTAAACTGTACCCACAAAAATTAAAACTCCTTCTGAAAATCCCAAATAATAATAATAATAATCCCCATGCATTTTCCTACCTCTTAAATTGAAGTCAGTCAAGTAAGATGCTTGGAACCTGAGATTTCAGTATTAAGTGGACGCTAATAAGACTATAGGCAAGTAATTAGCATGACTAACAGTCTGATAGTCTTTACTTCAAAAGGAAATGTCACACTGGAAATACTTACAGCCTTTGATCCATTACCTCTTATGTTGGACTGGCAGATTTGGCAACTATTTCTATGAGCTTGAGGAGTGAATTTGCTCTTTTGACCATTAGACCTGTCTTGCTCCACATGAAGAACTCTTAATAATGGAGCTCAGTGTGAGTAGCTGCCTGTTAAATGTTCAGTGGATGATGTTTGTTTCAACATTTACCTGATGCTGTAAAATAAATACCTTGAGGTTTGCAGTATTGATCCAAATGTAGCACTGACACTTTTTTTTCAAACATCATCAAAATTAAATCTGAGAAGTAAAAAAAAATAGTTCAAAACTGAAAATTTATGAAAACAGAGGGAAATCAGAATATATACAGAGGGGAGGAGGGAGACTTAAAAATAAGTTCAGATGGAATAATACCCATGAAGAACCTTCACCCAAAATGCAAACCTTGATTGTGGTTTGTAAAAGATAATGTTGGGGGGGTTGTTTTTTAATATTCATGCTCATAGTTCTGCCTAGTTTTTGCCTGCGATCAGAAGCAGAGGCACAAAATCACTGCAAGAGAGGATGTTCTTATGGCCTTGCTGAAACCAGGAATTCCATGAAGTCTCACAAAGGAAGTCCAGTCTCACTAGATTTCAAGAGAGCAGTGGAAGTTTCTCAAGGTGGGTTTTGCTTAGCCCGTTTGAGTCCAATACCTTACAAAATGATCTTTACCCTCTTGCTGTAAATGGGCCCTTGTGTGTCAGACTTGCCTCCCACCACTCAGATCTCTCAAGAATCTCCAGAAGGAGACAGGAGTCCACTGGAGTTTTGATAAGCTTTAGAGGAGTATCCACACTGAAGCTTCCTATATTCCTCATGTTCCTTTTTGTCTTCACCCATCACTGTGTAAAACATTGAATCCAGCCTGTGTAATCCTAATAACTAACAAAAGAACTCTTCTGGAAACTCGGGACCCACCCCTGACAAATTAACACACTGCTTCTCAAATCCCAACCATATGCTCTGCAATAAGTTGTGAGGATGCTTTGAACATGGAATCTTTTCTGCCTTCCAATCTGTTAAGTTACCAGTGTGAAGAGAAAACAGCAACTGAGAGCTGTACCACATCGGGCACATTGTACTTGAAAAGCTTTGGCTTTGGCGGTTGCTGTGATGCTGCCGAGAATGTGCGAAGAAGATGGAAACATACCATCCAACCATGGCATCCAAATCCACATTCCTTTTGGGGGGTCTGAGTGATGTCCAGCAAAGAAAGATTTTATATTCTAATGTCTGTCATTAATACAGAGCTCTCAGAATTGTTTCCCCCAGATGGACAATAAGAAAGGCAGCTTTCTCTTTGCCCTGATATTATAGTCTGTCAACCAAGGTGCTAGTAAATCTCAGCACTCCCATGTGCTAGTGCTATCGAAACATAAAACCAATACTGTGCAACTATCTTACCTATCTTGCATGTTATAGTGACACCCATCAATCTTCTAGCTGAGTTCAGTATAGGAAGATTAGTGAGGGTAATAGATAGAGATGGTCACCACATTCAAATCAGGTCTGGAACCAGCTTTTGAGGGTGTCAGATCCAGGATATGGGTTTCACCCATGATAGACCATTGATACACCTTCAAAATGCAGACAATCTACATTTTGAGTTAAAACCACATACACCTCTAAAGTCTGAATCAACCCTCAATTTTTATTTTTAGAGTGCTTGCAGTGGTGAATAATTTGCTGTATGTGGATTCTGCCTAAATTACCAGCCTCAGTCTCTAAATCTCTTTCTGGCTTATTTCCATCACCTTTAGTTATTGTCCACAGTCGTATTGCTTTGCAGTCCTAAAGGGATCAGCTGAAATGTAAATGTAATGCTGATAAACCATCATTTCTATTAGATAACATGCACACGGCTGTGCCTCCCCAATGAGCAACCTGCTGTGTCCACAGATTTGCCATGCTTCAGCCTGCTAAAACTTTATTGGGCACAGTATGGAAACTCAATTAATACTGGGAATTACATTGTCTAATGTCACCCAAGTTGCATCCAATTACTTTTTCTTAATATCTTTTTTTAATCACAAGCTGACCTACAATGATGGGGGCAGTGCCCTTCCAAGAGTCCTTTAGTATAAAGCCAAGCCTCTGCTGGAGAGTCACAGCTTGAAGCCAGCTGCCTTGTCATCAGCTGTAACCCCATCTCTCCTTCCTGCGGTAACTCTATTGCTGCAAGGGGAGCTAATTCAATATTGAAATTTGGCGGCTCAGTGGATTTTGCTTCATCTGGGATTCATTTAAATTACTCTTCTTTATTTATTTAGATTTATAATAGATATCTTTAAAAATTGTCTGCCCTAACCTCTGAGCATCTATGCTATAAATTAAAGATATCATCAGGTTAAAAAAAAAAACTGAGCCAGCAGCTGCACTTGACCCCAAAAACGAATAATTAACCAGAAATGAAATAAAAATCTAAATAATACCCCTCTCTACTCAACATCTTAACTAAATACATAGACCTTGTATCAAGTCAACAAATCCAAGCTATTTCAGATCAAGGGAATACAGCTCCATAGTCACCAATTTCAGAGTAGCAGCCGTGTTAGTCTGTAAGGTTAAATGGTTAGGAGTATTCCTTCCACAATTAAGCCTGCATCTAAATAGCCAGAGTGGGCCTAGCTCTACTTTGTATTATTCACACAAGCTGAAATTCAGCCTTATGAAAGGGCAAGCACAAGACACTGCACCACTTAAGATCTCTGCACAGGGGTAAATTTCATCCCTCGTTAACGCCACTAAAGTCAATGGAACTACTCCTCCCAGTGAGATTAAAAGGATTTGTCGCAAAGAGAGAGAGCATGTGTTTACCCCAAGTAAGTTATGTAGGTCATTTTAAATGAGTGGTCAATAAAGAGGGAGGTTTTCAAAGGCACAAAATGCAGTCAAGTGCCCACTTCCCATTGACTGTATAGATTCCTTTTGTTCCCTTGAAAACCTCCCCCAAAATCTTTATACTATACCATAGTGTATTTATGTTCATGAAACATGGGTTATAGAAAATAAACATTAGGTCCATTTTACAGAGCATTTAAATATTCTATTGGAACTATTTTTTGTAATCCTCAACCTGCAAACTCAAGTCTGTTGGTCTCACCAGCTCAAGATCTGGCCCATGGTAACAAAGTGACATTCCATTGACCATAATTCAGCAATGCCGATTTAAACCATCTGAGGACCTGATCCCATAGAGCTGTACAGGGCTCTGAGATAACTACAATCTCTAAATGCTACTTAAAATACTGTAGTTTACATATGTATATTATATGTTTAAAGTTCAATATCTCAAGACTTTCCCAGACTAGAAAGTAATTGCTGTGTCCCACTAGGAAAGTGGGAATATCTCCTTTCCAATGATATAAAGCTCATTTCTTGCCTTGCAGGTTTCACAGTGGTCAGACTTCTTACCAAAAAGTTTTCCCCATGATCAAACATGATAAAAGATCATGATTGCAGAGACCTCACTGAAGGTAATTATATCAAAAACCAATCGAGAGATTACTGGGTCAAACTGTATGCTTCAGCAGAGCCACTTATGATATAGGATGACGGAAGGGAGAATATAAAGCCAGAGCTAACAATCCTGTGAAAGGAAGTGGTGTGTATTATTGTGAAAATGAAGCCTGTGAAAGCACCAAGGGTAGATAATGTACCAGCAGAATTGTTAAAAGTGATTGGTGACCATGGTGTTGATCACATGTAGAAAATCTGCAATGATGTATGGATGACCAGAAATTGGCAGGCTGACTGAACAAAGGGAATCTTTCTGCCCTTACCAAAGAAAGGAGACATAACAGAGTGTAGTAATGTATTATCTCACTAATATCACATGCAAAGAATGTTCTGCTCTACACAATCCAGGATCACATGAAGCAAATGATAAAAGCAGAATTACTACCACAAGCTGGTGTCAGAGAGAAATGAGGCACACATGATCAAATCACAAACATCCTTCACAGCATGGAAAAATGCCCAGCATATATCACCCATTGATCATGTGTTTCATTGACTACTCAAAAGTGTTTGATGCCATCCAACATGACTGTCTTTGGAAGATATTGGCAGACAAGAGGATTCCAAAGCATCTCGTTGAACAACAGACCATGGTGCAAACGGAAGCAGGTGACAGTAAGCGGTTTTTCACTGAGCAGGGTGGGACACAAGGCTGTATACTGTCCACGAGCCTTTTCAACATATACGCAGAATATATTATAAGACAAGCCCTTATGGTTTTGATAAAGAGGATGGAGTTGGGATTTCCATTAGTGGAAACCTCTTAACTGATCTCAGATATGCTGATGACATGACACTCTTCACTACAACCACCGATACAATGCAACAAATGTTGGAGTCTATTAGAACAGTTAGCGATCCCTGAATGAGTCAAAAATGAACCGTGTGCATGTTTATACAATTAATAAAAAAAAGATGCAATCAGACATCATGATCAATGGTGAAGTTGTAAGGGCAGCAGATAAATTCAGTTATTTGGGATCAGACATATCCAACCATGGAGCCCATTGCAAAGAAATTTAAAAAAAACAAACGAGGACGGGGTTGCTCCATGGTCTCCCTTACAAAGTTTGGAAAAACTATGGCATCGTAAAATGTATGAAGGTTCCATTGGTGAAAAGCTTATTTTTTTCCAAAGTGACTTAAGGACATGAATTGTTGGAAATTAATGTTGCTGACAAAAACATTGAAGCCTTTGATATGTGTGCTTGCAAAGACTCTTGTGTTTCACCTGGATGGAAAAGAAGATGAATATTTACATTAGAAATATTATCAGAGAGAATCAGATCCTGTTGTGAGAAATCAACAGGTGCAAACTTAGCTATTTTGATCCCATCAGACATAGAGATGGAAATAGCCTCAAGAAGGTTATCATGGAAGAAATGATGGTGGATCATCATAGCAGGGAATGACCAGCAAAGTTGGTGTGTAGCAGATCAATGAGAGGTCAGTTGCTGAGTGCTCAAAGCTCATGACGGCTCAAGAAGGTTTCTGAAAATTCTGCTATGATGTCACCAATATTCAGACATGAATACATGGATTTCTCTTACTTACTTACTGACTTTACTTACTCAGGTTGATGAGATATCAGGCCTTACACTTCAATTCAAGCACAGCTCTGGGTTGGTTTAGATTAAAAGTAAAACAAGTTTATTAACAAAAGGAGATAGGATTTTAAGTGAGTTCAAATATGAAGGATGGAGTTAGAAATGGTTACAAGAAAATAAAAGTGAAAAATGCTTTCTAGAGACTAAACCTTAACAAAAACTTAAGGATTTGTTCAAGGTAAAATTCCTATCGCACTACCTTCCAGATATATGGCTGATCACCCCCCGGTCAGGATCTCCCAACATGCTCGGTTTCTTTGTCTTAGGTGAAAATCACTTGTATCTTTTCCCCTCTAATCCTGTGAACCTTTGACATGGATTCTCTGAATATTACCCCCAAAGTAAAGTTCATTCAAGCTGTGAGGAAGGAGATGTGGAGCCTCGTGGTGTAGGAAGTTCCTTGCTGGTATTTGCTAAAATGAAAATAGATCTGTTGCTGCAATCTTCTCCCCTGGCATGATGCAGAGTGGCTATATCCTCCTCTTGCTGGCTTGATGGTCCTCTTTACCTTCTATGTTCATGCATTCCCATTGTCTCTTAATGTACCTTGGAAGTTCATTCAAGGTGGCAGAACCACATTCTTTTGTCTCGTTTCGGGTAACTTCATCCCTGCCTGGCAGACACATTTTAAGAACATAATTCCCAATATGTTTGTGATTTTGCATTTGTCCTCTATACATACACCACACAATAATATTAATGACCAGTATGTATATGATCAGCTTTCTATTGATATCTTATGATACCTGTTAAATGCAGGATAAGACATTAGTGAGTTGGGATACACTAAACTGGTCAGGCTTGCTGAAACTCACTACCAGATATCAGTGAGCTTCTTGCATTAGGATACTGTTAGGGTCACAATTATATTCTGGAGTCTCTAAACTCATTCCATTTGTTCTCAGACTCTTGCTATGTTTGGTGAGAGAATTCTATGGGTTTCTGGAGTTCTGAATAAAAAACAATGCAGTGTTTTTTATTAATGATAATTGATTGCTACACAGCACAAGATATGCGATAAGACTAATTACAGATTTGCTTCTGAGATACTTTACTACAAAATTTGTAGAATATGCACAAAACACTGCACTAAAAATCCCATTTCCTATATGTATCCCATGTCTTCAGAAACCATATATCTCCATCATGTTAAGTATTATTTTATTTTGCCTTTAGAAGGGCAATTGATTTTTGCTGATTCTTTGAGCGATTATTTAAGACAGGTCTGACCTTGCTCTCTATGTGTTTAACGTTTTAGATTCACATGATACACATAATTACGTATGTGCATACATACGATAAATTTGCATAGATATCTTCATACATACTATAGCAAAAGTTTAACAGGTTCAGAGGTTGATAAGTACCCAGAATTCAGAATGTGTAGGGAGATGCCTGTCCAAAACTGAGCTAGAAGATGCTTTGGGAGGTTTCTGGTACTTCTTGGTTCTAGCTGGCAGAAAATATGGCCAAACCAACCTCTTGTGCTATTACAGTGCTTCCGCTTCCTGCCCTGAGTTGAACCAAGGTCTGCAGAAGTGAGAAAATGAAAAATAATCCCCAAAAAGTTTTAGGTACTTCTTTGAACCTCAAAAAGTTGGAGTTTTGTTGTTATTCAGTTACAGATTGAGCAGAGATTCAGTTTAGATCTTTCTGGCCATCTGTTAATGTAATATAATTTGTATTCTGTGTTGGATAGATAGATTAGACTGCATAGTGACAGATGGAACGTGGTAGGCAACCACTGATTTGGCATGTACATGTGTTAAAACCTTACATTTGGAACCCAATTTACTACTCAATGTAAATATATATTTATATTATGACCATCACTGTAGTGTCTGAGAACCTCGTATTTTAAGGTAACACATTTATTTATCTTTATAACTATTTCCATAATGTAAACTTCTCTGATTACATAAAACGTGGTTGATAATGCATCCAATGAAGTGAGTTGTAGCTCACAAAAGCTTATGCTCTAATAAATTTGTTAGTCTCTAAGGTGCCACAAGTACTCCTTTTCTTTTTGTGAATACAGACTAACACGGCTGCTACTCTGAAACCTGTGGTTGATAAAGTGGCAGTCAGGAGCTATTGAGTAATCCGCCCAAGGCGTTTAGCAACGATTTGGTTGTTCTATAACCTAACAACCATTTTAGCTCCAGGGTACACTGAAACAGAAGTGCTAATTCAGTAGTGGCAAAGGAAGACTAATTATACTGAGGATGCATCCTCCTTTGAGTTTAGTCACTTGAGACCTATTATCTGGCTACCAGGGAAAAGCCAGGCACTCTCCTCTGCTGAATTATTCATGGCCTTATCTGCTTCAAGGGTCTGATGGAAGCACTGTTGATATTTTCAGCAGGCTCAGGCTTTCTCTCCTCAGAATATTTTAGGAAGAAAAATTATTCAAGTCATGAACGTTCAGATAGGATAACACAGATTCACGTTCTGTGTCATGTTCATCTGATTTTCCAACAAGTAGGAACATTTCTACATACAGAAGGAAGAATGAACCATAAAACAATGAGAGGAAAAGTCTCATGGGTAAGTAGGCTCTCTAGATTACAATTGCAGGATGTACTTCAAATAAGAGTGGAGAATATCCTTTCTTTCTTTGCGGTTTTTCTGTGGACTTTTTGTTTCGTTTTGTTTGGGTTTTTTGTTACTTAGTGGTTATTTTTGAATTTCACTTTGAGTAAAACACAACATCTTGAAAAATGTCAAGGCAATAGAACTCCTCTCTGCCCTTTCCACCAACAGACGTTGTCTTCCTTCCTTATCTGGTGCCACCTTCTAGGAGGAAAGTATGTTAGTTTGTTATCTCCAAAGCATCCCCATCATGTTTTCAGGCTGTGGCTGTCTGCTCCCCTCCCATACCTTCAGAAGTGGCTAGTTGGCCTGTTTTCTCCATCCTGTTTGTTAGGTGTACCTAACAAGGTAGGCCAGCTCCCCCTCCAATGGCTATACACAAATCTTCTTTCTAGTTATCTGTTCATTAAATGGGAGAGGACCAACTGAGATCAACTGGAAATAGGTTGGAAATAGGGTTTATTCCCAGATGAACCTGTGATTCACTATGTGCCTTGATTTAAAATATAGCATGACCCCATTATGCCAGCCCAGCTGCTGAACTTGGGTTAAAGAAGAATCCATCTTTCCAAAGAGACTTAAAACCAAGGTTCTGCCCATTCAGGGCTCAATCCAATGCCCATCAAAGTCAACAGAAGGACTCTTATTGACTTCATTGGGTGTTGGATCAAGCCATCATTCATTAAAGATCCCAAGGCACCTCTTGCAAGGTTAGTGATGACCAAATCCCAGCTCCGATCTTAATATAGAATTTATTTTATTTTATTACAGTGTTATTTGTATCATGCTAATAGTGTGATAAGTATCTGAGGTACCTTATCAATTACACTCTGACTATACAAATTCACTCTGCAGGTATGACAGGACACCATTTTATTCACTTCTTGTTTTGAACTGTCACATGGCACTGTTGGGTAATGCTAAACAGCTGCAGATTCCCATACCACAGGTGAATGAAGAGATTAATGAAGCTGTAGTTTGCAAATCCCTTTGCAAATCATTTGGGCTGAAAGATGCTATATAAATGTAAGACATCATTTATTTTAAAATATTCAGCAACTCCACTGAAAAAAATCAAATGCATCCTCTGAGATGGACTTCTCTGGAAAAAATATCACACACAATAAGTTACAACCAAAAATCCTACGTTAAGGACATCTCATTAGTGCACTAGAGCACTAGTTTATGTCTGCCACTCTGTCTCTTTCTGCCTAGGTGTTTTTATACCACACTTACACCCATCACCATGATATCTGACCACCTCTTCCATGCTGCGCACCAGGGAAGAGAAGAAGGAAAACCATTAGCACTATAAACAATAAAATCTCAGACTGTTTCCTTGCTGAGGAAAAAATGCTGTCTGGGCTACTGTAGTGTGATATAAATGGGTCAGTCAACTCCCAGTCATCGAGCCATAGATTTTGAAAGCTTCCACTGAGAAATGTTAAATCTTCAGGGAAAGCCTTATAGCCTTTTTCTTACTTTATAATAACTTTAAAGCTCTCCACTGCAGCTTTTAATAAAGATGAAAGAGAAATGTGTTATGTATCTGGACACAGTCTCTAAGCTGATGGTTTATGTTATTGAAGCATTTTGTGCAGAAGGATAAATTCACAGTCAGTTAATAAGGAAAAAAGATTTTGTTGCAGGTGCATATCCTACAAAGTGGAGTCAAATACATGACCGCTAAGGAAATGTCTTCAAAAGGAAGACAGGAAAACCCAGCAAGACAGATGAATGTGTCTATTTCCTTCTTAACTCAATAGACATCATGTTGTTTCAGGTTTTCCCACAAACTGTTTTTATTCCACAGTGAAGTCAGTCTCTGTCTTCTCATTTTTTTTTAACTTTGAAACACTTTCCCGCTTGGTTTAGTATCTTACGCAGCAATGTATTAATAATACTTTGCACTTCTACAGCAAATTTTAGCCAAGGATATGAAAGCACTTTACAAATATTCATTTATTTAGCCTCACCACATCCATGTTAGGAAGGAAAGTGTCATGTCCATTATACAGCTGGGCAAATGGAGGAACAGAGAGGTTAGGTGATTTGACCAAGGTCAGATGCCCTGGGTATGTCTACACTGCACTTAGACATCCACAGTTAGTCTATGCCACCTGACTGAGGCTTGCAGGGCTCGAGCTAAGGGGCTGTTTAATTGTAGTGTAGACTTCAGGCTCGTGTGGGAGCCTAGGCTCTAGGACCCTGTGAGGTGGGAGGCTCCTAGAGTGTGGGATGCAGCCCTATCCCAGATGTCCACACTACAGTGAAACAGCCCTGCAGCTTAAGCCCCTGAGTCAGCTGGCATGGGCCAGCTGTGGGTTTTTATTTGCAGTATAGACATACCCTGGGAGTCTGATCCCACAAGATGCGGAGTGCCTTTAATACCCACTGACATATAAGGGAGTTCAGCATGCTGGGCGCCCTGCAGGAAGCACCTAACAATCTAACCACTGTACCATAGCCCTGCTCTTCCAGCTCTGAATCCTACCACATTACTCTGCCAGTGTTCCTCAGTCTTGACTTACAACTCCCCAGCTGTTCAGTCCTGGATCCCTACCTCTGCCTCTCAGTCCTGACCTGCAACACCTGCATTATTCCCAAAATGTGTGGTGATGTGTAATGTAGGAAACCCTCTTAGGTACACTAGAGTCTCCAGCAGGGTGAGCTCTCCATTCTCCAGTCTTTCCCCATGTGGGATCAGAGCCCAGATGTCCAGAGATTTAACCAGCATGTGAAAGTATTATTATGCCATCCCCTCTGCTGCAACCAAGCACTCAGAATGATCTGCCTCTCAGAAGGTTAAATATACATGTATTTTATCTGTGTCCTAAAATTAACCTGAATAAGGACTGTTTAGGACTCTACTGGGAGAATACACTCCTCTGGCAGAGGCTAAGTCAGAAACGAGGGCTTTATTTGCGAAAGCAAGTTTAAAAAAATGTGGACAAAAAAACTCCCATTTTATCAGCTGGTTTCATGGATTTGGTATTCACAACATAAAGTGTGATTGAAACCAGTGAGAGTCTGAACTTTAGCCCCTTCACTGATAGTCTCGTAGGGTCATCTGCTATGGAGCTGGCCTCCATTAGCATTCTATTCACATAAAAGAAACAGTAGGGTACTGTGCACTCCACTTGGAGGTGCCTGGAGCATTGTCCTAGATGAGTTGCTGGAACTTTAGCTGACTCGTCTTACACTGAAGCTTTAGGCCTCACAAAAAGACACTTAATGTTTCCTACCTGCACAACCATTGGATGCTGTTGCAGCCATCAGATGAATAGCCTAAGGGGATAGGCTCCATCTTCGTAGTTTTGCCATCAAGTATAATTTATTTGGTTTAGATTTGATGTGAGGAAACCCCAAACATATCTCAGCTTGGCAGGGAGTTTGATTCCCTGAGGCTCCCCTTCTGCACATCTTAGAGTAAACAGAAAAGGCAGTGGGATAGATACTTCTCACTAGATGCCAGGATGTCCACACAAAAATACAGCCATAGGACCTTTTATCTGACAACAAAATATTTCCTCCTGCTGGCATGCAGGTTGGCAGTGATAACTCTGGGTAGTTCAGAGTTCATTACTTCTGTAATTTATAAGGGACTGCAGTTAGTGTGGATGTTTTAAAATATTGGGCTGTTCATCACTGTGAAGGATTTATAGAGGGCCTTTCATGGTGATAATCATTCACCACTATTGAGAACAACTCTCCTAAGATCCAATGAGGGACATATTGTTTCCTCAGGAAACCACGTATGGGAGACATCAGAGGGATAACCTTTCACTCCTTGACACCTGGGACTAAGCCTTGGTATGCTCACAAATGAGAAAGTGTTTGATGACATCAGCTCAGTTTATTTCAAGGGGGCATTTGAGTACATCAGCATCACAAAACTGCCCTCCACTTGGACACAATTCACAACAGCAGCTCAGGGTGCAGGCCGTGACTGAAGTCCACCAGCAGTTATGCACAGAGGCTTTAGGACTGAATGGCAGAGGATGCTGCATGTCAGGGTTGAGGTGCATCCGCAGATCTGAGAATGAGGTGCAGGCAGGCCTGGAATAGCAGGCACACTGCAGGCTGGAATTGTGGAGCATTAGCAGAATGGAAAGTCCATGACTGGAATAGCAGGCCGGGCCATGAGTGAGGACTGCACTTGAGGCCTCATGACTGAAATAGTCCAACCTAGATTGCTCACAAACAGCCTCCAGAATGGAAGTCATTCCCAACTATGTCTGTTCATGTGCTGCGGCCAACCAGCCACACCTTGGCTCTTACCAGCCTTAAAGATTACCACAGGGTGACCCCAACAAACTCCCAGTCTCAGATTTCCCCCAGCAATGTCTGTGCTGTACTGCCCAGCCCTTTCCTGGACAGTGCAAATATATTAATGGCAAGTCTACATTACAGTGCTACAGTAGCGCAGCTGCACCGATTCAGCTGCGCTGCTATAGCGCATCTGGTGAAGACCCGCCGTGCCGACGGGAGAGCGCTTTCCGGTCAGCATAATTACTCCACTTCAGCGAGAAGTGGAAGCTATGTCTGCAGGAGAGCGTCTCTTGCCAACCAAGCGCCAGTGTGGACAGCACAAAACTTGTGTCACTCAGGGAGGAGGAAAGAACTTTTCCACATCCCTGAGCAACGTAAGTTAGATCTACTTAAGCAGTAGTAAAAACAACGAGGAATCCTTGTGTCACCACAGAGACTACAAATGTATTTGGGCATAAGCTTTCATGGGCTAAACCCACTTCATCAGATGCATGGAGTGGAAAATACACGGCAGGTATATAAACTCAGTACATGAAAAGATGGGAGTTGCTTTACCAATAGGGGGGTTAGTGCTAACAAGACAATTCAATTAAAATAGAATACCAAGGAAGGAAAAATCACTTTTGTAGTGGTAATGAGGGTGGCCCATTTCAAACAGTTGCCAAGACACTGTGAGTAATAGCAGGGGAAAATTAGTTTTTGTAATGACTCATCCTCTCCCAGTCTTTATTCAGGCCTAATTTGATGGTGCCCTGTTTGGAAATTAATTCCAGTAGTCTACGGTAGTGTAGACCTGCCTTTATTCCTTCCAGGGAATAATATGTACACAACTTGTTGCCCCAAATGGAGTTACCCAGACACTTCAACTTGAACACACTGGGTTACATAAAATAATAAAACAAGTTTATTAACTACAAAGAGAGAAATTTTAAGTGAGTGTAAGTAATGAGGCATAAAAGTCAGAAATTATTACAAGAAAAATAAAGATACAACACTTACTGTTGCCAAACTTAACAAACTACATTAGATTCAAAGCAAAGTTTTCTCACCACATGCTTTCAGCAGTCTTACTGACCAAACTCTTTAGGTCAGGACCCCACGCCCAGAGTCCAGTGGCTGCTTCCTTGGTCTCTTCAGATGCAGTGAATGTGATGGGCATGAGGAGCAAGAGGGGTATCTGCCCCTTTCCAAATGCATCCGATGAAGTGAGCTGTAACTCACGAAAGCTTATGCTCAAATAAATTTGTTAGTCTCTAAGGTGCCACAAGTACTCCTTTTCTTTCTTTTTATAGTCCTGCCCTCCTCCCTCCCCTCCCCCCTTTGAGAAGCATTTCCAGCTGGGTGCAAGGTGACAGACAGTCTGTGTGGAAGGAAACTCCAAGTTGTTTCTTTGCTAAAATGCAGATTTTTGCCCCTGTCCCCTTTCCTGCCAAAGAATGGCCACTTAGTAAGTAATGGTCCATCAGCCTTGTTTACACCTGGCTGAGGCATCAGCTTACCCTTTGTCTATGAGGAACTGTTTTTGCCACACCCCAGACTTATCTGGAAAAAATACTTTTAGTCATGATTTCAGCTTGTGTTTATAACTTCACATATAACGCTGCTATGTGCATTTTGCTGTGATATTATTGATTAGTTTTTAAATAATACCTCACAAGGCATAGCTTGTACAAACATTATTACAATAATGTGTAGGGTGTGAACACAGGGGTATATTCTGTCACACGGAGAATTTACTTATTAGGTTGTGTCCCTTTTTCTGGTCAAGATTTTTTTTAATTGTTTTGGGGAGTTTGCAGAGTCTTTTGTCTAATGTTTTTTATTTGTAATTGTTTAAAAAGTAGTTTCTGAAAGGATGACTATGGTCAGACAGGTTTCAGAGTAGCAGCCGTGTTAGTCTGTATTCTCAAAAAGAAAAGGAGTACTTGTGGCACCTTAGAGACTAACAAATTTATTAGAGCATAAGCTTTCGTGAGCTACAGCTCACTTCATCGGATTTTCCCCCACTCTCTACCCATCATTACCGGGGACCCAGAACTGGTGCTGCTGGTAGGGCTGAGGTGCATGTGTAGGGCTCAGTGTGGCATGGAAGGAGGACTGGAATAATAGGGGAGTCTGCAGGATAAGACAGAGATACTTTGACAGAGCTGCATGAGGACTTACAAGGGCTAAAGGTAAAGACTAGGGTGCATTATTAGAGCTATGTGGGGAATAGAATATGAAGGAAACTGAATAGCACAGACTGGTGCAGGTTAGGATTAAGGTACAATAGAAGAACTTCAGGGGAGAGGGATTAGCATGTGCTGTTGAAGGCTGGAATTAAGGTACATTGGCAGAGTTGAATGGGAACCCAGGACAGACCCACTATGAGCTGCTGCAACATGGGCATGGAAAGAGTTAACCATGGTACAATATAATGTTGGAAGTAACAATAACTAAAGACAAACTATTCATGGCTGGCAGCAACAGCAACATCAAAATCATAAATACGTGGGAGACAATTCTCCAAACATGACAAAAGACAGATGAGTTTTGACAGCAGTTGTTAAATATCCAATGTGGGCAGTAGAAGCATTAGTGTGCCTTTCATTACCTTCAATCTAAATGTGCAGTGCTTGGCGCTTTCTGGCCATAAAGTTAATTCTGTGTATACTGAAACAGATGGATAGATAAGCTTCCAGCTGCAGAGTGCTCATCTGGGGGAAAAGATGAAGGGGATGCAAATCCATATTCAGATCAAATAAGGCTATAAAAGATTTCTAATCATAGAATCCTTTGGGTGGGAAGGTATGTCTCATGGGTTCTTTCCCTTCATCAGAGCCACTGATTTTCAGCTTTAATATAACCCTGTCTGTTTCTATGGGTACTTTCCTGTGGACTCCTCATTAGGATCTTAGGAATGAAGGTGAATGTGTCTGCTGATCTTTTTCAAGAGATGCTGAATTAAAAGAGGATAAAGCAGGAATACAGATTTTGCCATCAGCCATCGAGTCCTGCCTCAGCAGTAGCCAATACCAGATGCTTCAGAGGAAACTAATATACACTCATTATTCACCTAAACTGTGCAAAACTCATGTGAGGGTCCCCAATTTGATGGTTGTGTTCTGCCAGCCTTGCTTTCAAGATAATGGAAGAGTACCAGCCTTATATGTGGGTCTTATAATGAAAAATACATGATATGAAGAAGTTACATCTGCATATCAAGATGTTGTGTTGATTCATGAACATGTTACATTTCGGGACATAAAGAAGCAACATGTTTGTGTATTACTGATGATACACATATCCTGGAGTTATGATGATTCTTTTGTCATGCAGGGTGCATTATCTTGTCTAGGGACGTCAAGCAGGGTGGTCGTCCTTGGTACCTTCTTCCAAGGGGGGCGATACCATTGTATGACTTGGAAGTTGGTTTTTTTGTTGCTTATTTGTTCAGTTGTTTGGTTTGGGGTTTTTGCTCCAGTCTGATTGGCCAGACATTTTTGCCTCATTGATTGGCTGGCCTTTCCCTGCTTTCATCTCCCTCTCCCCTCCCAGATTGGCTAGCTCTGGGAGATTTTTTGTTTGGCTGCTTGGGGAAGGGGAAGCACCAAAAATATGTTCTGTCCTGACCAGCAAAATGGCTAGGGCTGCAAGGCAAATACAAACAGACTATTAATGAAATCTCCATTCCCTCTCTTAACTGCAGCACCTTTATCAATCTCCTCATAAATCATAGGAGTTAGGTCTGTAAGAAAACACCTGCTGTCTTCATTGCCATTTGAAAGCAACTCTTTAATGCAGTACCACACTTTCCATAGCCCTGACAAACTCACAGAGAAACTCTTCATTTTGTTATCTTGATGAGAGGAGCTTTGTTCCATTATGATGCTAACATGGAAAATCTGTTTACAAAGCAAATTCAAAATTTTTAAAAAACCAAATCAATGGTGATGAATTTTAATGCAGTCATATTCAAGTTCAGGTCTACTCTGACATCTGAGGATGTAAAATTGGAAATCTAGTCACTCAATAGATTTGTGTACATTTGGTCACACCAAGACCTGGTAAGTCCCCTGCTTTCATCTTCTTTCTGAACAGATCCTGCCTAGTAGTTTAAATCTCCTGATTTGGAGCACTGAGCAACTTGTCAACTTTCATTATATCTGGGTGTATTCTTAAAGTCTTGGCTCCTGGAGTCATGGGATTACATGAGGATCTCAGGTTTCATTTTTTTTTAAGTTTCTTGCCCTTATATTTGTAAAGTTTGAAAATGTGACACCCCCCCCCCATCAAGGTTCAGAAACCAGAAAGCACATAAAAGAACCCAAAGTTAATTTCTTTAAAAATCTTATGAGTTTAAGCTATTCTTCTGATGTTTTGAAGCCTTACTAATGATTTTTGAATGCTCAGAATTTACTGCAGCCATTGCCATAGACTTAGAGCTGTGGCTACAGCTACCCTGGGCAGTATCCATCCCTTCCTGGCCACGGGGCCTGTGAACAGCAAGCAGCAAACACCAGCTAGAGCCAGGCATCCAGGTAAGGGCCAGCAGCTCAGCCAGAGCACTTCCTAGCTGATCATAGGAAGCAACCAGTCCCCACACTTTCAGCCCAGGATAAGCCGTAGCCTTAGGTAAATAAGGTAATGTATATTCATTAATAAGCAAATTAATGTATGAAGTCATTTACATGCACTTTCTAGATTTCTGTACATTCAGCCTTGGTGTCTATGTACTTTGCTGATTTTTGTAGATTAAAATATTGTTTACTACATTTTACTTCTAGTAATCTTGTAAAGTCAACACAGCTCTTGAAGATTCTATTCTGTTCATGCACCACCAGTACAATTGCTAAATGAATTTTTATGGTTGGTGATATTTAGGCAAGAATCAAGCTTGATTTTCAGATCCAAGGTTGAGTTTGCAGAGCTGGGAATTTTTAAAAAATACTTCTTATTAGTCGAGCTGATCTAATTTGCTGTTATTATAAGGCAACAAACATGGAACTCCATAATGGCATTTTTAGTCATTTCTCAGAGAGGGTCTGTATTTCAGGGCAATATTTGCTGTGCCCCGGTGTATCATAACATTTATTCTTGCTCTTAGTTAAAGACCAAACAGCACAATATTTGGCAATTCGTAATCCTAGGAACTCATAGGAACTTTTTCTTTGTTTGTACTTCATGTGAGATTCACACATCCAAAGTATCACTTTTTGGTTCTGCGTTTGAAATCCGAAAACCCAAAACAAAACTCAATCGGGACCATCAACTTTTGCCTGGTTTTTAATAGTATTTGGTATGATTTCCACACAAAACCATAAATTGTCTCAGGTTCACTGAAGAATTGCAAAACTGAGGCCAAACCACAGGGCTGAGCTTTACATTTGTAACAAACAACTCCCCAAATAAAGTAAGGAGCATTATTTACAATGTGTGCGTTTATAACTATTATTTACATGATGCTACAAAGAAGGTATGTGGTCCCTCAGTGCTTCACAGAAGTTGCCCAGGGAATCCTGGCACATGTGGACCTGATTGCCAAATATTTGAGTAAATCCTCTCACCCACAGACTGGTAGGCAGAGAAGAGGGAGGTTCAGTTTTGTTGGGAAATAAATATTCACCCAATAATTTAATACCAAAAATATAATTAAATTTGTCAAATAAATTATTTGATAAATATTATTTGACCATCTCCACATGTAACCCAAAGGATAACTCCTGCTAAACCCTACCAATTCAAAACCACTAACATACACATTATGCCTCTTTACTACAATGCTGAAAAACAAGAGTGGGACTTTACTGGGGCTGAATCCACCATCCAAGCTACATGTACCATTTCTGCACAGCTTACAAAACTTTGTGAAGTACAGGAATGGCTGTGGAACAGAGACAAGAAGTACTAGCAATAGGGTCCTAAAAACATGGGTGACTATGTTAAGAACATAATTATCCTTTTAAAGGTTATCAAGTAATTGCATCTCTAATTTTGTTTGAATAAAATGTAAATTAATTCACTCTTCCAAGATCCCTGAGAAAAGAGACAATCCTGAAGCTCTGGAGTAGCTGCTGGAAGAATTTTAATTGCAACTGATCATGTGGAGATATTTCTTCCTACTGAATTAAAAAAAGAAGGGCTACAAATGATTTTCATGTTTGTTTAGATGAGAGATATCAAAGCCTTCCCTGAGGAAGCCCCTGAGAGAAAGGAATGGGTGTATGTAAACAGAGATGCATACGGATTTGTGTAGGTGAGTAGGGTGTGTGGACATAAAACCAGACTGAGCAACATCATATGAATATGATCACTTAGTAAATGGTTTGAAGTAAAGCTCTCTATATTTCAGGCTACAGTACAGGTGTGGTGAGAAGGCCTCTGTCTCTCAGCGAACCATCAGGCTTGAACATTCAGTTCAGGATTGGCTTTTTATATCCAAGGGGTTCCTGTGTGGGTTTTCCCCTTATCAATGATAGCCTGAAATGAACCAGGCATGAGTCAGCTCCATTAATCCAGGCTTGGCCCAGGTTCCAGGGGAATGGAACCACAGCCACCTCCAGGATTCTAGAGTCTAGATTTGATATTTTTCTTGGGTTCTTTTTTTTTTAATTCTTCTTCTTTAATAGGCTCAAATACTTGTACCCTGTTGCACCAGCCAGTTTAGGGTAAGCTTAGAATCCAGAAACTTGAGTTAAAGAACATTCAAAGGGATGGGTTTTCAAATTTTTTAAAAATTGTTGTTGGCTCCATTAAAGGAACTTCAAATTTTAGAATGCCTGTAGAGACCTTAGTAAACCCGGCCAAGAAATATTAAATCTTTGGTAAGCACTTGGAAATACTGAGTTATAGGAAACTGCAAAAAGAAAAGGAGTACTTGTGGCACCTTACAGACCAACAAATTTATTAGAAGCATAAGCTTTTGTGAGCTACAGCTCACTTCATCAGATGCATCTACTTCCCAAAGTACTCCTTTTCTTTTTATGGAAACAGACTAACATGGCTGCTATTCTGAAACCTATCATTAGAAACTGCGTAACACTACAGTCATTATGTCCAAATGCTAATTCATTATGAAAGCTGGGCGAACATTACAGACATGCATAGAGAACTGTCTACTGGCATCTATCTGGCTGTCTACCAACCTAGTTTCTATAGTATCCATTTCTATAGTATAAAACCAAGGAGGAAAAGACTTTCACAGAAAAAAATTGATTTAATTGATTACTGTAGAAAAATTAATTGAGTAATTCACAATTTGCTCATGGACATTCTAAGAGCAGAAAAAGAAGCTTTATTCACAGAGAAGGACTGATCAGCTCTGTTCATGACACAACATCTAAAACCAATCCATACAGCCCAGCATTTGACCATTCATTCTTGTGTAACAAGATCTACAGGGCATTCGGGAAGGAAGTGCTCTAACACTGCCTTTTCACAAGAGAGACCCTAAATTGCTTATGTTCTTCTATTCCCCAACCCCAAATCATGGAGACAAGAGGTAAGAGAAAGGCACTTGATAGAGCTCTGAGGCACCCCCTCAGGCCAATCTGAAAGTGGTATTGGTTGATAATCTCATCTCAGCCAAGAGAAGGGTTCCTTACAGCGGGACACTGGGGAAGAATGGCTTGAGCAAGAGTGAATGGAATTGGGATGCTGAAGATGAAAAACTGTAGAAATACTGGAAAGGAAAAATCCATTCTCATGAGATTCCCAGCCCAAATATTCAGACTCAGGTGGGTCAGATGAGGATCCAGATCAAATAACTCAACTTTTTGAGGTTCCTGCCTTTAGGCTGATTGTAGTCACTAATAGTCTGGGATCTAGTCTAGCCGGACAATTATCCCCAGTCCTAATGAATCATATTAACTCCTCATGCAACCAGTTCTCTCCAAACAGTATAAGGAGGGATGCTTCATTCCAGAGGCATGTTTGAATATAAAAGGAATGCAAGCTCAGCTAAAGCAAATTCAATTTTTCAGTCAAGCAGATATTTGCAGAAAACTTTTTAAGAATTCTCCTGGAACCAACAGATATGTTAGGAAGTTTTAAAGGAAGAAAAGCTAGCCAACATGTATTTCAACTTCCCCAGGTTCTTCTTGGCTGGTGATATTCTTCCCTAGAGTTAATCTGAGTTATTCCCTGCCAGAGGAAGTGGAGTTAGATTCTGTAACTGATTTTTTTAAAGGGCTGGACCATTTTATTATCTGTTCTATCATTCATAGTTCTGCATACTAAGTGTAATCAGATCACACGCTTCAGGGAACAGGCTAGTTGCCAAAAAAAAATCCCAAAATTCCTGTACAACACTGTACAGTTTACTAAATGTCTGGGGGAGGTATTTGTATTTGTGGAATTGTTTGTTTGTGTTTGTTTGGAGATTTTGTTAGTTTTTGTGTTTATTTGTTTCCCCTAAAATATCAAGTAATGGCCACTGTCAAAATTAAGCTACCAGACTTGAAAGACCAATGATCCATCAAGAGATATCCTGACAGATTAACAGGTCTTTTCCAGATAATTTTAAATTAAAGAGAAAAAACACAATGACAAGAACCTTCTTTCCCTTATTAAAAATGTCTAGCTGGAGCTTCCCATTCATTATCTGAGACAGGGGTGTAAGGATAGGGGTTCCTATTTTGTCTATTTCTGAACCAGCCTGAGTAGTTTTGCAGCCACCCAAATAACAAAGAAGATGTTCAATCTGCTGATAATTTGATTCTAATTAGAACCTCAATTCACAAAGCTAGAATTGCACAAAAATGCATAAATGAAACAGCAATTAACCTTTAGTTCTGAGTTTATTTTCTTCTACCAACGTGGGTCAGTTACCATAGAGATTATGCCAACACGATCTGCAGATGTGACTCAAAAACGGCTGGAGCCTCCATCTCAGCATCTCAGTGTGCCAGCAGGATAATTAAAAATCTGCTAAAAGAGATTTGAAAGTTGATGTGAAACTCCAAGAAAAAAGCCAGTTAAAAGGAAAGGGGCAAGTGGGAAAGAAGGGACTTTGATATACTAAAGGTTCCTTTCATCAGAGCAGAATGTACTACTGGACCAAATCCCGAAAGAGGCTCCCCTTGAAATCTGTGTGCTGAGGACACACAGCAACTCCCAAGATTTAACCCATCATCTGGACATGCCTAGTTCTTAAACTATTCTCCTGATCCATGGTTTATTAACACCGTATCAAAACAAATCAGCTGACCAGACTCTCATGCTCTGATGAAATCCCTACAGAGCTTTCCACCAGCCTTTAGCAATACCTAAGAGAGGCAAAAAGGTTATGTGAGGATGCTGAAGGATCCAAGATACAGGTGGGGCACAAAGTTCAAAGCTGACCTATCTGCTTCCACATTTTGGTTACACTTGCACGAAGACATCTGTCTACCTGAGCATTTAACTTATACTCATCACAGGTCAGTCTTGAACCTGTGAAACACGTGCTATAAAAAGGTACTGCACACTGTGTTGAGTGTATCTTTATTCAAGCTCTGGAGCAGTTATTTCTGCAATTGATTCAAAAGGGGCTCTTGGAGCACAATGTTTACCTTTATTGTTTTAATAGTTCATTGAGATAAATAATGCATGCCTTCAGTGGGAGA
Source organism: Dermochelys coriacea (assembly GCF_009764565.3). NCBI lineage: Eukaryota > Metazoa > Chordata > Testudines > Dermochelyidae > Dermochelys > Dermochelys coriacea. The sequence continues at coordinate 51,607,720 of NC_050073.1, forward strand.
GTGGAGGAAACATAGAGTGGCCTTTATACCTACACAGGAAATAAAAAGGATGTGACTTCCAACAGACTGTATTATACAGTGCATGTCACATATTTTTTACTGAAATCATCACCATAAACTTTGGGTAGTGACTGTCATGTAAATATACCATGAAAAGCTGTACAGACTGAATAACAGTTAGAGAATGACATAAATCATGGCCTAATGGTAACAGCGACAAGTAAATACAATATTTAAAAAATTCTATAGGAATATACATATATAATAATATTTTGCATGTATGTGAAGCCTTTCATCTTGGGAATCTCTGCCAAGGTGCGTTTTATCCCCATTGTACAGCATAGAAAACTGAGGCACAGAGAAACTACTCATTTTGCTCAAGATCACACAGCAGGTCAGTAGTAGAGTCAGTAACAGAACTCGTTACTTGACTCGTATTTACGTGTTCTAACCAATATATAATATAGTCTTCCAGTCAGATTAGAAGGGACAGAAAGAAATTAAGTGTTAAAAGTAATGCAAAAAGAGTAAGATTCTCTAATAAAGTTTGAAAAGAGATATTGAGTCAATTCAATAGGGAGATACTGAGAGACAATTCAAGGTGGCAGGAGTTCAAAGGAGAAGGTGCTTTTTCTTGGCTTTCTTTTTAAAAGACAGCAATAACAATGAATCCCAAATCAATAACGTATGGATTGTACAAAGTAACTGGAGTTTGTTAGTGAGGCTTTGAACAGCTGAGGACAATGAAGCACCTTTGCTATTTCATGCAACACTTTGGCAAATGGTCCCAAGCAATGGAACCTCTAACCAGCTGTCTAGAGAGTGCCATGGACAGGATGGAGTGCTTGGGACCTAATAGGTCTTTTCCATCTTTGACTTCTGAGATCATGATGATAATGAGGTCTTATTATCTAAATATTTGTACAGCAGTTGGATGATGTGCATTTGTACATATAACTCCTATGTATAGGGCCCTACCAAATTCACGGCCATGAAAAACACTGACAGTGAAATCTGGTCTCCCGCTGTGAAATCTGGTCTTTTGTGTGCTTTTACTTGATACTATGCACATTTCATGGGGCAGATCAGGTTTCTCAAATTGGGGACCCTGAACCAAAAGGGAGTTCCAGGGGGGTCACAGGTTATTTTAGGGAGGTTGCGGTATTGCCACCCTTACTTCTGCACTGCCTTCAAAACTGGGTGGCCAGACAGTGGCGGCTGTTAGTCAGGTGCCCAGCTCTGAAGGCAGCGCCCTGCTAGCAGTAGTGCAGAAGTAAGGGTGGCAATACCATACCATGCTACCTTTACTTCTGCGCGGCTGCCTTCAGAGCTAGTTGGCCAGAGAGTGGCAGCTGCTGACTGAGGACTGACTGCAGGCAGCAGCTCAGAAGTAAGGGTGGCAATACCATACCATGCCATCCTTTCTTCTGCGCTGCTGCTGCTGCTGGCAGCGGATCTGCCTTCAGAGCTGGGCTCCCAGCCAGCAACCACCACTCTCCAGCTGCCCAGCTCTGAAAGTAGCACCACCACCAGCAGCAGCACAGAAGTAAGGATAACAGTAACGCAAATCCCCCTACAATAACCTTGCAATTCTGCCATAACTTTTCTTGGGTTGGGACCCCTACAATTATAACACTGTGAAATTTCAGATTTAAATAGCTGAAATCATCAAATTTATGATTTTTAAAACCCTATGACTGTAAAATTGACCAAAATGGACCATGAATTTAGTAGTGCCCTACCTATGTATTATTTTTATTATTACTATCCTTCCCCATAAAACTAAACACCCTTGATATATAGAGAGAAACGTTTAGAAACTAATGACAGAAATGTGGTAACATTTCCATAAGAGAACAACACAGATCATAGAATCACAGATCTCCACCTCTTCAAATTTTGGTCAGGAGCTGTTATGGCTAATCCCATATGGAACTGAAGCACATGATGATAGAGGTTTAATATCACTCACACCACAGTGCTGGATAATATGTGCGAGTAAGACATTGAGAGCTATTACCTCCAGTTGTGCATGAAATCCTATCCAGAATGTCTCAATGATATGGATGAGAAGGGTAAACCTGCCACCTGAGATTGCTTAATGAACACTGTAATTACCAGCACCAATTAACTAATTGTTCACCTGTTAGGATATAATGCAGAAGCAGCCAACCAACCTTCCAGGACTATCCCTGATGATGTTTTGAAGCTGGTGGCAGGAATAGTACAAGCTTTAGAACTCTTTTACTTTGTTGTTTGAAATTAATGATACCATTGCCTCTTTACTTAGCTGAGTATATATCTAGGTGCTTATATGGTCCCAATTTCTACAATATCTGAGTCAGCACTGCCATGTAAAAATATTTTAGTATCGATGTCTGACTTTGAGGTTGGGAACTTGGGAGGGATGAAATCCATCCCTGCTGTGTAAACTTGGCCCCCCTGCTATATTTGGAGACTCTCAGGAGTCTCTCAGGAAAAGCCTCTCAACAATGCCAGCTGGGATGACTGGTTCCACGCTGGTGATAAGGACAGATTTAACTAAAATCTTTTAACTTCCACAGTGCAAAAGAGGCCTTCTCCTTGCAGGAGTTTGGGAATGACCAATAAGACTAGATGGGGTGGAACACTGCTGAAGAAGCACTCTTTCTGTGTGAGCAGTGCCCAGATTGAGCAGATACACAATGGTATGGTGTATTTTGAGTGACATCACATCCTGGCCCCACCGATGAATGGGCTTGAAAGAGTTCTGCCATTTTCTCATTCCCCAATCAAGAAGGAGCCTAGCAGAGTTCAGCAAGGCATCTGAGCACCCACTCCTCCAAGGAGAGGCCAAGTTCAAGTAGCCCAGTGGAGCATACAAGCCTCACCAAGGGGAAGCCATGTAAAAATATTTTAGTATCGATGCCTGACTTTGAGGTTGGGAACTTGGGAGGGATGAAATCCATCCCTGCTGTGTAAACTTGGCCCCCCTGCTATATTTGGAGACTCTCAGGAGTCTCTCAGGAAAAGCCTCTCAACAATGCCAGCTGGGATGACTGGTTCCACGCTGGTGATAAGGACAGATTTAACTAAAATCTTTTAACTTCCACAGTGCAAAAGAGGCCTTCTCCTTGCAGGAGTTTGGGAATGACCAATAAGACTAGATGGGGTGGAACACTGCTGAAGAAGCACTCTTTCTGTGTGAGCAGTGCCCAGATTGAGCAGATACACAATGGTATGGTGTATTTTGAGTGACATCACATCCTGGCCCCACCGATGAATGGGCTTGAAAGAGTTCTGCCATTTTCTCATTCCCCAATCAAGAAGGAGCCTAGCAGAGTTCAGCAAGGCATCTGAGCACCCACTCCTCCAAGGAGAGGCCAAGTTCAAGTAGCCCAGTGGAGCATACAAGCCTCACCAAGGGGAAGCCATTCAAAAAAGCCTAGCAGAACCCCTGGGTATATTTGGACCCCTTGAAGGGAAAGCTGAACCAAATGAAAGTTGGGCCTGCTTTGCGCTGGGGGTCGGACTAAATGACCTCCTGAGGTCTCTTCCAACCCTAATCTTCTATGATGCTATGAAAGGTGGTGGTTTGGCCAACCAAGAAAGGGAGGGTAAGCCATGTGAAAAGGGTGGCAAGGAAAACAGGCAGGAGCATGAGACTTAATTGAGGCATTAATGATGGCATTGCTGGTGGAGCAGAGGGGACAGGAGCTAGGCAAAAAGAGATGAGATCAGAGATATAGATTGAGCAGAAGAGTGTAAAGCTCTGGGTAAAAGGAAAAGCAGTTTACAATTGATACAGTGGGCAATAGGGAGCCAATGGAGGGATTTTAAAAGTAGGAAATGGGGAGTGGTGATATGGTGGTGATATGTGGTCACAATTATGGGTGAGGAAACGAATTTTTCTTCCCACAATAAAAGTTTCTATAATGATCTTTGTCCATGTGCTTATACAGAGGCCATGTCATCAGCTAAATTGGCCAATGTAGCATCACGGATGAACACAGTTCAGAGCTGTTCTGATCTGGATGTTTGGTTCAGCTCATCATGCAGACAGTATCCAACCATGAAAATTCTGATCCAGATTTGGGTTTGTATTCTAATTCCTACTGCCCACAAACGTTCCAAGACGTTCAGATCCAGGGTTTCAGTGACAAGAGACAGGTTTCAGAGTAACAGCCGTGTTAGTCTGTATTCGCAAAAAGAAAAGGAGTACTTGTGGCACCTTAGAGACTAACAAATTTATTTGAGCATAAGCTTTCGTGAGCTACAGCTCACTTCATCGGATGCATTCAGTGGAAAATATAGTGCGGAGATTTATATACACACACAGAGAACATGAAACAATGGGTTTTATCATACACACTGTAAGGAGAGTGATCACTAAAGATGAGCCATCACCAGCAGCAGCGGGTGGAAAGGAGGAAAACCTTTCATGGTGACAAGCAAGGTAGGCCATTTCCAGCAGTTAACAAGAACATCTGAGGAACAGTGGGGGGTGGGGTGGGGGGGGAGAAATAACATGGGGAAATAGTTTTACTTTGTGTAATGACTCATCCATCCCCAGTCTCTATTCAATGAGATTTCTATGAGAATTCTATGAGATTACTGGTTCTGTGGATGAAGGGAAAGCAGTGGATGTATTGTTTCTTGACTTTAGCAAAGCTTTTGACACGGTCTCCCACAGCATTCTTGTCAGCAAGTTAAGGAAGTATGGGCTGGATGAATGCACTATAAGGTGGGTAGAAAGCTGGCTAGATTGTCGGGCTCAACGGGTAGTGATCAATGGCTCCATGTCTAGTTGGCAGCCGGTGTCAAGTGGAGTGCCCCAGGGGTCGGTCCTGGGGCCCGTTTTGTTCAATATCTTCATAAATGATCTGGAGGATGGTGTGGATTGCACTCTCAGCAAATTTGCGGATGATACTAAACTGGGAGGAGTGGTAGATACGCTGGAGGGGAGGGATAGGATACAGAAGGACCTAGACAAATTGGAGGATTGGGCCAAAAGAAATCTAATGAGGTTCAATAAGGATAAGTGCAGGGTCCTGCACTTAGGATGGAAGAATCCAATGCACCGCTACAGACTAGGGACCGAATGGCTCGGCAGCAGTTCTGCGGAAAAGGACCTAGGGGTGACAGTGGACGAGAAGCTGGATATGAGTCAGCAGTGTGCCCTTGTTGCCAAGAAGGCCAATGGCATTTTGGGTTGTATAAGTAGGGGCATAGCGAGCAGATCGAGGGACGTGATCGTTCCCCTCTATTCGACACTGGTGAGGCCTCATCTGGAGTACTGTGTCCAGTTTTGGGCCCCACACTACAGGAAGGATGTGGATAAATTGGAAAGAGTACAACGAAGGGCAACGAAAATGATTAGGGGTCTAGAGCACATGACTTATGAGGAGAGGCTGAGGGAGCTGGGATTGTTTAGTCTGCAGAAGAGAAGAATGAGGGGGGATTTGATAGCTGCTTTCAACTACCTGAAAGGGGGTTTCAAAGAGGATGGCTCTAGACTGTTCTCAATGGTAGCAGATGACAGAACGAGGAATAATGGTCTCAAGTTGCAATGGGGGAGGTTTAGATTGGATATTAGGAAAAACTTTTTCACTAAGAGGGTGGTGAAACACTGGAATGCGTTACCTAGGGAGGTGGTAGAATCTCCTTCCTTAGAGGTTTTTAAGGTCAGGCTTGACAAAGCCCTGGCTGGGATGATTTAACTGGGACTTGGTCCTGCTTTGAGCAGGGGGTTGGACTAGATGACCTTCTGGGGTCCCTTCCAACCCTGATATTCTATGATTCTATGATTCTATGATTCAAGCCTAAATTAATTGTATCCAGTTTGCAAATTAATTCCAATTCAGCAGTCTCTCGTTGGAGTCTGTTTTTGAAGTTTTTTTGTTGAAGGATAGCCACCCTCAGGTCTGTAATCGAGTGACCGGAGAACACTTCAATCTCTCCGGTCACTCGATTACAGACCTGAGGGTGGCTATCCTTCAACAAAAAAACTTCAAAAACAGACTCCAACAAGAGACTGCTGAATTGGAATTAATTTGCAAACTGGATACAATTAACTTAGGCTTGAATAGAGACTGGGAATGGATGAGTCATTACATAAAGTAAAACTATTTCCCCATGTTATTTCTCCCCTCCACCCCTCCCCCCACTGTTCCTCAGATGTTCTTGTTAACTGCTGGAAATGGTCTACCTTGCTTGTCACCATGAAAGGTTTTCCTCCTTTCCCCCCGCTGCTGCTGGTGATGGCTCATCTTAAGTGATCACTCTCCTTACAGTGTGTATGATAAAACCCATTGTTTCATGTTCTCTGTGTGTGTATATAAATCTCCCCACTGTATTTTCCACCAAATGCATCCGATGAAGTGATCTGTAGCTCACGAAAGCTTATGCTCAAATAAATTTGTTAGTCTCTAAGGTGCCACAAGTACTCCTTTTCTTTTAGTGACAAGAGAGTCAATTTTTACATCAATTGAAAAAAATTCAGGAAGGCTGTTCCAACAGGAGCTACAGAGGAAAGGGCTCAGATACCAACAGTGAGATTGCATAGGAAAAGTAGAATGAAAGGTTGGATCATGCACATATCAATGTGAAATTGTAATCTAGTACTAATATTTGTAAAAGAAAACCCTGGCTCAAAGAGCAACCAAGAGACTCAGCTGGGCTCATGTCTTCTCAGTTCTACCAGCAGTGAGACCAATACTGAGTGGTACTGAAAAATAGTAACTCCCATTGAAGCCAGTGGCAGTTGCAGGTGCTTAGCTGGCAACTGATCCAACTAATCTTTCAGGCCCCTGGCTCAGCACCCTGGCATTCAGTGTCTTTCAGAATCAGACCCCAAATGTCATAAATGCATTGTAAATATAAATGTTTATTGACATTCTTGTAACAGGTGGGTTTACTTTAACTATGGCTAAGCACATGTAAATTTCACAATAATAACGATGTCTAGTAATCTAGAACTTTGACATGCAGGAATTAAAGGGAAATGTTTTCATGAGAAATTTGTTGGGACTTGCACTCTATGTCTTTGGGGAGTCTCATAAAATACATGTTTGTTTTCTCATCTATTAAAAAAAATCTGGTTAAGGGATTCTGAACGCACTGGTCAGAACTAGATATCCCTCTCATGTTTCTACTATTCCTAACATTCAGTACTCCCACTGCCTCATTTTTTATTCTTCCATTCAGGTCAACCAATGCACCAAATCCTATCCTTCCACAACCCTGTTATTCCAGTCCTAGATCACCCACACAGTTCTGCTAATGTCCCTGCAGCCCTGGAACCATCACAAAACTCTTCTGATAGATCAGTTCTTAATCAAGTAATTTCAGATGGAGTATTTATTTATATTTCAGTAAAGCCTGGAGGCCCCAGTTAAGAAACAGGGTCCCTTTGTGCTAGGCACTGTATATTCATGTAACAAAAAGAAAGCATCTGCCCCAAAGAGCTTATAATCTTAGCAAATGACAAGAACACCATCATTCAGAAACAAAGAGGAAATTTAAAATAGAGTACAGAGTATTAATTAAATGCTGCCTCTCTCTCCACGCATTTAAAGCATCTGTAACATACCTACTCTGTATAGTGGAACCTATTTAGATTAGCATGAATACAGTGTAACTTCACTGATATGAAGTAAAACAAAAGTCCCAGACTGTTCAGTGCATTGTGATGTGCCTATTCCAATTCGAATCACAGTGGCTCTCATACTGAAATCACTGTATGAAAGATGTGATTGACTGTAAGAGGGTTCCACTGTACATAGAGAGGAATTTGATGCTTGCATTGAATCATAAAACAACAAACTGGCACTAACTGGTTCCCTTGCTAGGAGTCACAGCAGAGAAGGCTAGATGTGAATGGGCCATGAAGCCTGAGCTCCTTTTTTCCCTTTACAGAAACACCCCTTTAGATGTGGATCTTCCAGGAACATTGACGGGGTAATATGAAGGCAGCTTGCTCTGCTGCTGCTCATGCTGTACATGTACTGGGAATAAACAGAACACATCGGTCTCCAGGGATATCAAATAGGCTAGCAATCTTTCACTAGCACCAGATTTTCTTAAAGTAAAATATAGTAACAGCTTTCTACATGAGCTGCTGGTAGGATTAAAATTGTACAAGTAAGTCTTATGGAATTTAGAATCTATCATTCATTGGTCTGTCCACTTCTCTATCTGTCCTATATTAGGTATACCTACAGGCTCACCACCACAGTATCTAGGTGCTAATTCTACAGTAAAAAAAAAATCCCTCGGGCAATGAGTTAAGGGGACATCATTATTTACTTTGTCTGTTTTTCAATATAAAAAAAGAAATAAAGTGTATTGGTTTAAAATACTTTTTGCTGCTTTCCTAGCTCCAAATTGGTTTTGAAATAAAAACCTGGGATTACCCCCCAATCAGTAGTTCTTAGTATGATCTGATCTCTTTTGGCAAGAAATGACTTGCAACAGAGGGTTTTAATTTTCTTATCATTTGGTAACAGACATTGATATTTAGTTCTCACATAGCACCTTTCATTCATAGATCTCAAAGTGTTTTAAAAGATGGGTCTTACTATCCCTATTTTATATTGGAGGCAGCTGAAACACAAAGAGGCTAAGTGACTTGCCCAAGGTCACACAAGTAAGGCCAAAGTTGAGGATAGAGCCCAGGGCAGTCAATGACAAACCTCCCACATAGGAGGAGGTAGGCCCAGGATTTCATCCCTGCCTGACAACCTATTCATTAAATTATTCTGCCTCCCATATGTAATTCTTCATGGTTTTATTAAATTTGTTTCCAAAACCTGTTGCTGAAAATTGACCTGTTTGTTAATAACAGCAACAGGCGAACTTCAGGTGCTTAGGAAGATTCAGTTAAGAGAAATACCCAAAATTTAGATCCTTATCCAACCTCTTTGGTCTGTAAAGCTGGATTGGGATTCTCGGGAAGATATTAAGATGCATGATGATGAGTATAGTATAAATAAATTGAATACATATGTACCAGGCTCTCTCGGTATTCATTATTTTAGCTTCAGTTCTTGTCTGGGTCCTTGATGCAACAGAACATGGAAATGGAAAGATTTGAACCCTTTCTATCCTCCGAAAAGGTCTTGGGTTCTGGACATGGGCAAACATTAGGATAAGTTCTGATTTTTCCTGAACCAGTTCTCCCCATGCCTGATTATTACTTTGTGGGTTTTAGGCACAATTTCCCACCCTAAGATAAGTTTATGAGACATCCTGGGTGAACTGCTTGTATTTCAGCTTCTACACTGAACTGTCAAGGTCAGACTATTAATCAGTTTATTTTTCTCAGATATCCACAATGGGTTGATTACCCCAAGGGCATCACTAATTAATAGTCAGGGTTGAAACATAAGCCAGTTAAGTTCGATGCTAATTAAAGCTGGAGCTCCCCCTCCCCAGGAATCTATAATGAATTATTGGTTTTACAGTAACAGAAGCTATTTCTTCCTCCTTTCAACATTTCATAAAACTGAGCTGGAAGCAAGAGGTTTAAGCTTTGTCTCTAGAGCCCATGTTAAATGGTTTGGGACACATTTGTTTTGCTTTACAAAACTGAGATACTATTGTGTTGATTACCATTAGGAGAACCTAGACAGACACACTGAATATGGTGTTTCCTTCATACAATGAGGATGGATGATTTGAAAAGGTCCAATGAACTCCCTGCCTCAAAAGGTATAATAACTACAACGATTAAGTTCCATATCTCAACTTCCACCTTAATTTCTCTTCTCCTCCTAATTAACTCACCCCTTCTGAGATACCTCTGGGAGATGTAAGTGTTTTGCTGTACCTGGAAAAAGCTCGTCAAAATGATCCCAGTCCATACACTAAATTAACTAAGGACTCATCTAAGGCCAACTGAAGACAATCAAAAGACTTCCACTGACTTAAATGGACTTTGGATCAGGCAATAAAACAGAAATGAAAATAGAACCTTAATGTGTTCCTATTGTATATTCATGTTTTCAGATATCTTTGCCTTGTAGAACCCCCACCACTGCTCACTCACCCCCACAAATACAGAGTAATTGCTTTCTATATACTTAGGAAACTATCAGTAGCCTATTAACTTGTCATTTCCAGGTCTATACACAGGGCTCTGTGTCACCTTCTGTGCCAGGGACATCTGAAGTTCTGCTATTTGCTTTTTTTGATGGGGTCAGGGTCTCTGAGAGACAAGGGAGAGAAATTAATGCAATGTACCCATTAAAATTAATTGCACGCAAACATTAGAAACCAGCCACCCATTTCAGTCATGAAATATGGATAAGGATTTGCTGAAAGCCATTTATATTAAATTACTTTTATGATAATATTTAACTTTTTGGCTTTAAATATTTAGTACCCTTTTACTTCCCAGTTTGTGATGAACCTTTGAGTTCCCAGTTCTGTGGCACAACTGCAGAGGGGAGCCCACCAGTGACTTCAGCACTGGCTAATTAGCCATAAACTGTGATTGCCCCTAAAATCTTATCTCTACTATCAGGTACAGACAAAGTGGTTCAGAAGTCCTCCACACCTGCCTGAACTGGCACCCAGATTTTTATTAGGCTCCAATTAATTTTGGTAGTGATAATAATTTACACACATATAGAATCCTTCATCAGAAGATCTCAAAGTACATTGCAAATTTATATTAAATTAGACTCCACACTATACCTGTGGAGAAGGTAATAATCTCTATTTTACAGATGAGTAATCTGAGGCACATAACACTTCCTTGCTGAAAGTCAGAAACACAGAAAGTCAGCAACACAGTCAGGAACAGAACCCAGAAGTCTTAGCTTCTACCTATAACCAGTAAACCACATTCCCTCCCAGAACCAGAAACAAGGTCTCTTGGCTCCTAGTACCATACTCTTACCACTAGTCCCACACTCCCAACCCTAGACCTAGGGTCTTGAGTTTGAGACCTATTCTTTAAATACTAGATCATATTCTCTCTCAGAGCTAAAACAGAACCCAGGAGACTCGACTTCTAGTCCCATGTTCTAAACACTGAATGTCATGCCCTCCTTCAGTGAACGCTCTTGCTCTCCCTAACCTTGAAGAGCTTCTGGCTTCTGCAAAAATCCATCTTCCAATGACAGCATGTCTGCAAGCACCTGGTGGCCAGCCTGCTATCTCCTGTTTTTTAAATCATACAGCCACCAAGAAGGGAAAGGAATTGTTCAGGATGATCTGAGGATGTAAGTAGGATTCAAGGAGGCTGAGGCAGATATCTAGGCTGAAATCAAAGCTACACAGTGTAATGAGGCTGAAATGAATATGCTTTAAAGACATAGACTCTATCTTCTGTTAGCTTAAAAACTACCAGGCTTTTTATGGTAAGAGAAGAACCATCTTGTTGTTCACTGGGGACATCAGGAGTACATTAGGGGTAACAGAAAACCTAACATTAAAATAACGATATGTTGCACATTAAGAGACTAATCATGTATCACAAAAGTCAATGGGGAATTGTGCCATTGACTTCAAGGGGTCCAGGAACAAGCCCCGATAATACCTTACATCTGAGAATCTCAAATTGCTTTACAAACCTTAATCACTTAGAACCAGATTTACAAAGACATTGGAAATTAATGGGGTTAGGTGCCTGACATACTTAGGCATAACTATCTGGATCTTTACGTATTTACATACCTTTATAAATCTGTCCCCTAAACTTCACAGCACTCCTGTGAGGTAGACACTTAAACCATCAAGCTTTTTTGTTAAGAACCAATGAGAGGAGCTAATTTCTGGCATGGAAATAATGTACATCTTGCATTTCCACTCTAAGTTGGTAATCAAATACTGGAATGGATTATCAGTTTTACTGGACTGAAGTTACAAACTCAGGTGTAGACTGATAATTTACTACACTGGCGTCATTGTATTCCAGGGAGGACTGCAACATGGACAGAATATATTCAACATCCGAAGGCAAAATCCCTAGATGCAATTTAAGGTTTATATTTCTTTTCTGTGCATAGAAGCAGAAAAAAATATTTCAATGACCTATTCAAGCATTTATGGACAAGAAGAGGAGAGAGAAGGAAATGTTGGTTTTACTTTACAGTTCACAGATTACTTTCATCAAATCAGGATCAATGTTGGAACATGAAAAGGGAATAAAGACAAATGAAACAGAAAAGTATTAAAATCCCTCCTAAGCAGCATTATTTCTGCAAGCTGCTTCATTGACAAAAGTGTTTAAACTAGGGTTGAATGAACCCCTGAAGATTTCCTACAATTAAGTATCCAGATCTTCTAGTCTGGAAATCTAATCTATATCAGTTTTATATTCTTTACATCTGGCACCTGATGGTTGGATATGAATTTCAGGTGCTCAAAGTCAAGTCTGTGTCACAGGGTAGCTGGTCCCTTTATGGTGAAATGGGGCTTCAATCCTTCTGGGAAAAGATCAGCTCACCTCCTACAGTGAGTAATAATGAGATCATGTGATTAACTCAGGTTAGTTAAAGTAGGAGATAAAGTAGGAAAGAACAGACTGCATGGGGGGCGGGGAGGGAAGGGAAAGACCAGTGTTCCTGGGGAAGGGAGCCAAGTGGGAGCTGGTAGCTCTACAATCAGGAAGGCTATGAGGCCCTGACAGGATAGAAGCATGGGAAGCCACAGCTGGTTTGAAGAAGCAGCTGCAAGGAGAGATACTGGCTCCTTCAGGGAGTAAAGGAACTGAAACCCATTCTGGGAAGGAGGGCTGGGGACTCCTGGCTCAAGGGGAGAAAGAGAAACTGAAATGGGGTTAGGACCTGGATGACCATTGTGTAAGGGCTAAATAAATTGCATCCCAGGAGGAGACTGTTTTAATTTGATATGAGTTGGATGTGTTATTGAGGAGTCCTGTGAGAGCAGGAAACTGAGGCAGAGTTCTGCAGAGCTGTCCCTGGCCATGAGGGGGTGCTTGGCAGATGGCTCCCCTATTACAATCTGGAAGAGGGGGAAGTATATAAATCACAGATAGTATTTACCACTGCTCTAGAATTACAGACCTATACAGATGGATGATTATGTAGTCTGTAATGGCTTGAAGTCTACAGTAGAAATGAGCACTAATATCACAGATAGAGAGTCTCCTTTAGTTCAAGTGGTGGGGATTTATATTCTTTTAGCATAAGGTCTTAATGTGAATCTCCCCTTATGGTTGTGCTGTGCTGAGCTGTGCAAAGGATGACAATGAAGTTGATACAGCCCTGAAACTGTTACATTACAGATCAACATTTCAGTCAGATTAACAGCCTCTTTGGCCTGCAAAACAGCATGCAAATATCCTGATACTGGCTCCTCTCTCTAGACAGCAATTTCCAGAATTTCTCTCTTCCACTTGGACTGGAAATAGTATGAGAGCAGCCTTATTTGAGGGATTTTTTTCACCTGAGGGTTCAAGCTGCAGTCCCAGTCCAAGATCCATTTGGAAGCAGGAAATACAACACTGAAAAGAAACAAGTTAACAGCTTCTTCAAACCTAAAAATACTCATGTTTGGGGCAAAGGTACAGAACTATGCACACACACACACATTTTTGTTTGTCTGACTGCAGTCCCTGCTTGGTGACAGGAACTCCTTTGGGAGATGTTTCTCTTGTCTATTCACTTCCCCATTGCTGTTTCTGCATGCTTTAAAATGCAGACTCTGTCCTTTGAAATTGCAGGATTCTTTATTATCTCAGTCAGTATAAACATATAGCACACACCTGTAACCTGGAGCAGAGACTCAGGAGTCAGTGTGAAAACAGAGCTCCAAACAAAATGTCCACTCCTAAATCACGGCAACCGCAGACAGCCAGGGCAGGGATTATCTAAAATATACCACCTCTGGGGAACACAGTGGAGGGTGGGAGGGTCCAAAAAGTTCAACCAATGTGCACTCCCTTTTGTGTATGCCTCACTTACCCCTCAGCAACATTAAATGTCCTGACTTTTCCAGCATTACACGTAAGTCTTACTTGGTCATAAAACTTTGATTTGATCCCAGCATGAACGAATCCTTTACTACCAAAGGAACCAAGACTTCTACTGTTATCAGTTTGACTTTTGCATTATAAACTTATTATGTAATGTCTGAGATATGCCTATACTTCAAATTAACCATTTAAATATGATGGGATCTCTTAAGCAGTTAATCTTAGTGTACATACTGTTGGACCTAAATTTACTGGCATTAAATATTTTAATAACTGCTACACTTAGACACAACCTCAGAGGGATGAATCAAATTGATCGGTGGGTTCCTGTACTGGTGACATGAGGACCCAAGCTGATCACACGTGAATATCCTCTGTTCTCTTCTCATCCTGGTGGATTGATGTCTGTTAGTGTTTGGTCTCCCTGGACTAGCACCAATTCCTTTGACTCATATCCATGTGATACCTCAGCACTTCCATCAGAATCACCAGCAGTCTGGGAATTATTCGCAATAGTGGGACAATAAGAATCAGCATCTGGATTTAGTGAGCTGGCTATTATAGGTTGGCTGCCCTCCGGATGATGTTCCCCAGTGTTAACAGGCACCGTCTTTTCCTGACAGTGAGAATTAAGGAACTGAACATGTATGTCATCATCTGAGCTGTTAGAGGAGTCCTGTTCCTGGATAACGGGGGAATGTATCACTCTTTGTGCTTTTCTTGGGTTTCTTCTTGCTCTTGGACTATCAAAAGGCAAGTAATCATAGGGCATTGAGAGAATGTGATACAATACCTTTGTTTTTCCCTGATGATCCTTTGGAACCACTTTGTCCTCCAGATGATTCCCCCATCCTTTTGGCAACAATGTGGATCTGCTTTTCCTAGTAGGCTTTTAATTATGCAGGTCCCCCATGCTCTGACAAATTCCTGGGGAGAGAGTGGAACTGTAAGGTGTGCACTCATTGTAAGCCTTGTTTCTAGCAGCTGGTTTTCTGGAGGTTTCAGTAACTAAATCTAAAGCTTCTCTCATCTGTGCTTTCCACTTTTGCACATAATCACCATTGTTCTTGACAAATTCATGATTCCTCGCTAAACCAAATATACAGTTGATCAGCAAGTGAGGGTCTCTCCCATAGAAAAGGTAAAATGAAGAAAATCCTGTTGTTTCATAATGTTTACAGTTCTGCAATTGGATTTTTTATTATTATTATTTTCAGAAAGAAACAATAAAAAATACAAAAAGGTATATGATGTATGTTTCCAAATACCATACATTTCACAGTATATCCAATAAAATTGCACAATTATGCAACCTTACAATTCGTCAAAGCAGCAAGACCAGACAATACAAAGTCAGACAATATTACACAGATGTAACACATTAGAGATAACAATAATACAAACAAACAAACAAACACTGACACATAGGGCAGGAGGGGACTCGGGAGGGGGATGGGAAGAGAGAAGGGAAAAGCAGAGATGTTTGGGAGAATGGATGTCTGGCATTATTTGAGCTATCTCAGCATTCTTTATCCAAAATGTATCTTCAAATTCATATAATTGCTCTCTGTGTCAATAAGCTATTCCTTCTTCAGCTGCTAAATATATGAGCTTGTTTAAGGATTCTTTCCAATTAGATTTCTGGTCTTCAGGGAGAGTTCTCAACATTCCTAGTAGCATTCTATTATATTGTTCAGCTTACCCATTTCCCTGAAGATGATATAGGGTTGTTCTCAACCCTGCAATCTTGCAATGCTGCTGCAGCCTATGAGACAGATAGTTTTCAAATTCCCCACCTTGGTCATAATGAATTCATTTAGAGAATCCAAATTTTAAAACAAAATCTTTTTA
This sequence comes from Dermochelys coriacea, assembly GCF_009764565.3. NCBI lineage: Eukaryota > Metazoa > Chordata > Testudines > Dermochelyidae > Dermochelys > Dermochelys coriacea. Next base: position 51,623,495 of record NC_050073.1, read on the forward strand.
AAATGTCAGCTGTGGTTTTCTAGGATTTGATCCTTGCAGGGTAAGACTACACAAACCTGGTAAAGGGTCCATAATGATCAAGATACATGCAAACCCCTCTCTCCAACCCTCCGCTGCTTTTCTTAAGGTGAAGAAAATCAATTAAGACTAGTTCAAACAGCTCTGTGGTACTGAAAGGATGTAATAGGGCTTTGGTATATAGGTTTGGTCTCATCTGTTTGAGTCACTGACAAACCTGGGTTACATAGTGCTGAATATCCTCCTTCATATGGGACCAATAGAAATTGTCTCTAGCAAAGTCAATAACTTAGTCAGCACCTATGTGTCTTATGTTTTCATGTAACTCTGCATAGACTAGTTTGCAGTACCTTTCAGGTGCTACCAACTGATTGGTTTTGTGATAAATGACACCAAACTTATCAAGGTATAAGTTTTGGAGGGGTTTCCCCCACTCACACATAAATCAGAAAGCTGGCTTGACCTGTGGCTTTTCCTCACTGTTGGCGTGGATCCTTTCGATTTTGCTTCAGTAATTGCTTTTGTTATTGGGTCAGCTTGCTGTGCTTCACCGAGTTCTTTCTGAGAGATGGGCTTAGGTGTTGAAAATGCACTTGTTAGCTCATTTCCTCTCAATATGGCATCATCCATAGCAACTGTCCAGGATATGAGCCCTTCCTCTTGGGCCTGTAGTGATTTTTAATAACATAAAAACGTAAGAATGGCCATACTGGGTCAGACATAAGACACTGGGTAGAAAGACCATGTCTTCTGACAGTGGCCCATGCCAGATGCTTCAAAGGGAATGAACAGAACAGAGCAATTATAAAGCGATTCATCCCATCATCCAGTCCCAGCTTCTGGCAGTCAGAAGTTTAGAGATACCTAGAACATGGGATTGCATCCCTGACCATCTTGGCTAATAGCCATTGATGGACCTATCCTCCATGAACTTATCTAATTCACTTTTGAACCAAGTTATATTTTTGGCCTTCACAACATCCCCTGGCAACAAGTTCCACAGGTTAACTGTGTGTTGTTTGAAGAAGTACTTGCTTTTGTTTGTTTTAAACCTGCAGCCTATTAATTTCAGTAGGTGACCCCCTGCTTCTTGCGTTAAGTAAAGGGATAAATAACATTTCCCTACTCACTTTCTCCGCACCATGATTTTATAGACCTCTCTCCTATCTCCCCTTAGTCATCTCTTTTCTAAGATGACAAGTCCTAGTCTTTTTAGTCTCTCCTCCTACGTGCCCTAATCAGTTGTGTTGCCCTTCTCTGTACATTTTCCGGTTCTAACATATGTTTTTCAGATGGGGCAATCAGAATTGCATGCATTATTCAAGGTGTGGGCATTCCATGGATTTATATAGGGACACTGATATTTTAGTTTTCCTTTTCTAATGGTTCCCAATGTTCTGTTTGCTTTTTTCTTTTTTGCTACACACTGAGCAGATGCTTTCAGAGAACTATCCATGATAATTCCAAGATTTCTTTCTTGAATGATAACAGCTCCATCATTTTGTATGTATAGTTGGAATTATGTTTTCCAGTGTGCATTACTTTGCACTTATCAACATTGAATTTCAACTGCCATTTTGTTGCCCAGTCACCCAGTTTTGTGAGATCCCTTTTGTAACTCTTGGGAGTCAGCTTTGGACTTTTGAATATTTACAACATCCAGAGCTGTTTCCTCAGTACACCCTTCCATGAATGTACCCATATCAAGTGGCATAAGGAATAACAAATCAGCATCTACATTAGATTTTCCAGGCCAGTATCTGATATTGAAATTAAAGTCGGCCAACTCAGCTACCCAGTACTGTCCAGTGGCAGTCAATCTGTGTGATGTAAGTACATATGTCAATGAGTTATTATCTGTGTAAACAGTGAAGGATGACACATAATACAAAAATACTCCCAAAATCACTCTGTAATTGCCCGTTTCAAAGCCAAAAACTACAGTTTCCCAGGTGCAAATTAAATCTCTTTTCTCCAAGAGAAAGGCTATGGCTCTAGGACCCTATCACTTGTAATTTTCCCTCCTGTCAATGATACAGCACAGCTCCCAATCCATTAGAAGATGCATTTGTATGTAAATGGCAGGGGAAAATCTGGATAGGCTAATTCTGGGGGTTGTACCAGAATACCAAGCAACTTTTCTAATACTGACCAAATGATTGGCTGGCTAAGAGGCACTTGACTTACCCCATTCTTCCTTTGCTTTCTGAAAGACCCCATTTTGCCCATAGATGCCTTTACTGTTGTTGTGAGGTAGAAAAGACAAAAGGTCATACATAGGCCTTCCACTTGTAAGAATCCTTAATGTACTGGCGTTAATTTAACAAGCCCAATAATTTCCACAACTCACCCATGCTGTAAGGCTTTTTTCTCTTTCAATGCCTGTACTGTGAGGGTGTCAGCTGAGTCCATTTTATATCCTTCAGCTGTTACAATCTTACCCAGATATCAGTCCTCCCTTTTAAATGTCAGACTTTTCAGCCTTTAGTTTGATACCATATTTTTTTGAATTGCTGGAGGACCTCCTGAACATGCTGAACATGTTCCTCAAGATTTCTAGTATCTCTCAGACCCTCAAGGCATTCTTCCATACATACACCTCTAGAAGTGGCAGGAGCATTCATAAACCCCAAACTGTCCCTCTTAGCTGTATGTGTAGATTTTGCAGCTCACCATCAGCCATCTTTGTTTCTTGTGCTCAGTATATCCCCATAACGATTCCAAGCTGCAGCTGCTAGCTATATTGCTTTCTAGGTTCCACTCTCTGGAAGCATTATTTTCCAACTGAATGAACCAATGGCTCATAGCCGCTCCTGGCTGGCTTGCCAAATGTAATATAGTCAAATGTGGACTCTGCCCTTGGAAAACACAGGATTTTTTATTATCTCAGTCAGTATAAACATACAGCACACATCGGTAACCCACAGCAAAGACTCAGGGGTCTGTGTGAAAACAAGGCTGCAAACAAAATGTTCACCCCATACCACAGCAACCTCAGCCAGCAAGAGCAGTGACTATCTAAAAATTTCACCTCTGGAGAAGAAGAGTGGGGGAGGAGTTGCCCAAAAAGTTCAACCATGGTACACTCCCTTTTGTGTATGTATTACACTATGTCCAATCACCTCAAGATGCTCTAACACCAACAGCTATGATGAACATTACTGTCTATCCTCTCTAACCACTGCTCATACTGCTTGGTATTTTTAGTTTCTCTGCAGTAACAGCACAAGGCATTAAATATTATGGCTGGATATTAAATGGATTGGATAATTTTATGACTGATTTTAAAAATATCTGTAGCTTTACAGTCTACAATATGGGTAATTAAATTCACAGCCTTCAAGTTATCAGCCACTCTCTACCAGGATCAGGGACTGAGTTCCCATCCAATCCCAAACAGCATTGCACAATCTTCCAGGTGTTCTGTGAGGAGATTTGTCTGTCTCTGAACAAGAATCAGGTATTGGTCAGTGCTGAAAGCAGGACACCAGACTTGATGGACCAATGCCCTGATTGGGGCCTACCGCTCTGTCATTGTCTCGAATAGAAGCCGAGTTGGGCCCCTGCTTTGGCAAACCAGTTTTCTTTCTATTCCACCCCCCCCCCTTTTTTTTCTTTCTCCTTTTACTTTGCATTCCACGAAAGCAACAATAATTAAACTCATCAGGGGAAACCTGATGCCTCCCCGCCCTGGCATGCCCCGCGTGTAAACGACCTTCACTCTGACTCTGACCTCCCAGTTACTGAGTACGGGAGCATTCTGTGCAACAGCTGCCTCTGCTGATATGATGAGCAAAACACTGTAGTGCAGGTTACATTTCATTAACAGAGAAAAAAAGATGCTACAGCTGCTCAGAAGCAGTTCTTACATGGCATGGGGGAGTGTGAAAAAAGGTTGGTATTAATGGTGCTGAAATATTTAGTCTTCCTGCAGCCTGGAGCAGTAATATCATACAGGGGAAAGCGCCCAGCTGCTGGTTGTGAAAAACATCTTGAATGAAAGACCAACAAAATCCATCTTACCATTGGCAATAGCAATGATTATAGCATGGAGCACTTACTGTATTACACTAAGGCTCTCAGTCCTGGGATCCAGAAGAATGAAAACAAGAATTAGCCACAGTAGCATTAGCTGATTGTGAGGAGCCCACAGCTCTTGCCCATCATGTGCTAAAGAAGTATATTTGACTGTGTGACTGAAAGGCAGTTGAGAGCAATGTTTAATCATATATGTGTGTTAGGTATCTCAGTATCCTCCATAGACTTCTATACAGTAGTTCTCATTTAATTTCACTTTAATAAGAGAGCCTCAGTCTGGTATAGAAATACTAGATGACTATTAATAGATGTTTATCTAGCATTAACAACACTATTGTGTGAAGTAGATGTCTTGTGAATATAGTATAAGTATTTGTTTATTTGCATTATTTGGAGGTGGGATTGGAGTGGATCTGATCAAAGCCATCCCAGACTGGGTTCCCTCAGTTTTCCCTGTCTAAAGACCTGCTCCTGCTCCCATTGAAGCATTGGCAAAACAACTCCAACTTCAGCAATGCAGGCCTTAAGCTCCAATCTTTTCATTCACAGAAGGAATCCTGCTCCAGTGTCTGAGTTAGAGTAAAAAGCTCTCCTTCCCCATCCACCCCCTCTAAAATGGGATCTGAGCTTCTGTTCTGTTCTTCATCACCCTCAGGAAGAGAAAAGCAACAGCAGCCATCAACGAGCTCTTCAGTGTTTGTTGATTCTATGGGAAACAAATCAGCCTTATTTCTTTAACTTGTTCCGTTGCTTAAATTTGTTTCATTGCTTAGAGGGGGATCAGAGAGAAAAAAAAATGACTCAAGTGCCAGCAGTAAGCAGACACACAGCTCTACTTATCCTTCACTACATACAACCAAGATGGCTCTGTCTGAACGAGATCAAAGATCATGGAGTAAGAACATCTTCCTGAAGCTGAACCCAAGCAAGTAGGAGATTATGCTGGCAGAAGGTATCACTTGAATAGTTTGCAGTCATAGTAGTTTAAAGGTTTAATTGTTCAATCCTGGATTTCTCACTGACACTAAGCTCTCACATAATAGCATCTATGAATAGCACTTTCTGCCATCTCTGGTGGGGTAGGAAACTCTGTCCAATCCTGGTGGATGATGATCTAGCCTCAGTTATACTCACTTTTGTCACCTCCTATCTGGTCTACAATAATGCAATATATCTAGCCATGAAATCATCATCCCCTAAGAAACCCAAATGAGTCTAGAATGTTGCAGCACAACAAACCTATCCTCTACTCTCTACATTGGTTTCCCATAGAATACAGAGGCAAGTTCAAAGTCTCAGTCCTTATCTTCAAGGCATTCAATGGCCAGTGTCCAAGATATTTGAGAAATCACTGAAAGCTCCAGAATGAAGACCATGATTGACAACCACACTCCTCAGGCACAGTGGAACTTTCCACCATAACGATAAAGCTATATTTGAAGGAGACGAAGCTTTCCGAAGTGGTTGGCATAAATGCTCATAGGAACTAAGCAACAATCTTCACCATTTTCTGCTCTAAGGACAAAGCACATTTCTTTGACTTTGCCTGTTCTAATATAAACCAAAAGCATGTACATGTTTTCAAAAAAGATCCTACCAAAACCAACAATTTCCCCCCGGGCGAGAGGATGAGAGAGAGAATGAACCACATGTGATATATGTTGCATGTCACTTAATGCAGTACTGGAAGGCATTCACTCAACAGTGATGATGCTGCATTAGAACCTATATAGAATAGAATATATACAAAAAACTAGATTAAAAAAGTGCTAAGGTTGCAAAGTCAAGCACTCAAACATTAGGAAATGCCAGAATTTCTGTGGCCTGTGCCTCTTTAATTCAGCCCCCTTCTTTATATGCATTAAGATATAGTCTTTAATTATGTGATAACATTTTATTTATTTCCACTGGACTCCTGCCTCATTTAGTGCACAGGATGAACAGCGCTCACTGCATGGGAAGCTATTCAATATTCCCATGTTATCCTCATTGTTCAATGTGTTGTCTTAGGCCTTACTGCACGCTACTCAAACCCTGCTCTGAATACAGAATTATTAATTTCTCATGGACTTTTCTATGGTACTCATCACTGTGGTATCTGAGTGCTTCACAAACATTACTATCTCCTCACCATACCCCTGGTATTGTCCTCACTTTACAAATGGGAAACTGAGGTACAGAGCAATTAATGTCAAAAGTGTCCATTAATTTTGAGTGCCTGAGAACTTAGCATTTGTTTCTTCAGACCACAGCCTCCACTGAGTTCAGCTGCAGTTATAAGTTCTCAGCACTTCTGCAAATCCAAATGTCTCAAGTTAGGCATGCAGAAAATGAGGCACACACAATTAGAGGCAAACTGTAAACATTTTGGTTTAACTGACTTGCCCAACATCACCAGGCAGTCTGTGGCAGAGGCAGAGATAGAATCCAATTTTCAGCATGGCATACCATTGCTTAAATCATGAGACCATCCTTCATCTTCCTGCAGTTCCCTGCCTCATTCACTACACATCTTCCAATGTCTGCAACAAATGAGGTGGGGTCCTACAAACAGCCTCCTTCACTGCACAAGCCTGATTTGTTCCCTGGTAATGGTCTGTCCTGTGCACTGAATGAGGCAGGGTTCCCATGAACAAGATAGTTTGTGGTCATGTAATGAAAGACTGCATCATAATACACACAAGGGGGCCAAATTAAGGTTGCACAGTCTGCCTTAATTCTGGTATTTCGTAACTTTTGAGTGATGTAGTTTGCAACCTTTACCTTGTAATGAAACTTTCCTGTTGCATATAAAGCCCAACTCTTCCTTCACAAAAAGCACAAGAGCTGGTCCAAGATCAGACCATCAAATCTGGTAACTGTGTTTTATGCATAAAACGGCCGCTCGCGACGTCCACCCTGAAGTAATCTAGAACGCCAATTCTCTGTTCCCTTTCAAATACCTCAAGAGTCACTTCTTTGTGATGCCTATGGTAAACAGGCAATTGATATTGCTCAACATGTGGCACATAGGGATTAATAAAAGTCTTGTTTATTTGCATCATTTAAAAAAGGTAACTCAGAATTTACAACAATGCTAGTCTGCATAATCCTGTGTTACTGTTACCCTCATTGTCCATACCCCTTCCTCTCTGTTGTTTGTTATACCCACCAAAGGTGTCTTGTCTTTGGAGCAAGCACTGACTTTTAGTATGTTTGCACAGCATCCAGAACAATGGGGCCCTAATTCTGGCTGGAAATTGCTTTAATAAGAAAATATTTGCACCTTCTGCACTCATTGGAGCTACTGTGTCTAAGGGACACAGGATGGAAGAGGCAGCAATGCTACTTTACCCTCTGCCATGGAAAGAGCTTTAAAGTCCAGCCAGAGTTCCATAGGACTGTTGTCAGCCAAGGCTGTTTGGGGGAGGTGAAGAGGATCAGTGCATGTCCCATGTGTCCCACTCCCCACTCAGAGTTTGTGAGTGGCTTGCACTGCTACATGTCCAACTCAGGTGAACTTTCCACTTGTGAAATTTACCCTCTTCTCTTTATGGCCATTCACAGCTCCAAACTCAGAAGTGTTCTGGTTAGAACTAGGGCTATTCCACACTGCAGGTTGAGCCCAGGTTAGTAGAACTTGAGTTAGCAGACCCTGCTGGGTTTGTTAACCTAGGGCTTGAGCATCTACACTTATTTGTAATTCGTTTGTTAGGAATTGTTGAACCCTTGGCCCCAATCTGGGGACCCAGCATCTACACTTCATTTTGTGGGCCCAATATCCCAGAGTCCTCCCAAAATGAGGCCACTCCAGCCCTTTTGTTTTTTGTGGTGCAGTGTGGGAAAACTTGACTGTCCAGAGGACAAAGAAAGTCAGCCCATGGAATTTGTGGGATACTTTTGGCAGCCTCCCAGAGCACAAGTCTAGTGGGGCTGTGTCTACACTGCATAGTAATAGGATTTGACTCAGTAGGGCTGGGTCCCAGTTTGACTCAGTCTCGGATTCTCTGCCTGTAGGGGCCGGGGGTCTTGGTACCCTGGGTCCGAGCCCTGCATTAACATGATTACTGTATAGAGGGAAGTGGGGACTAGGCTTTAGCCTGAGTTTGAACCCTGTGCTTACATTGCAGTGTAGACATACCGTAGGTGTCCTGAGTCCTGACAAGAATGTGCTTTCTTTTATTCATCCCTGTGATGGGATCCCTGGGGTGCAACCTGGGACTGTGGGACTGGTGTGCCCCCTTAACTCTCCAGCCTGGGCTGTCTCTCACAATGTTTTGCTAGTGACAAGCAGCAAACCCATCTAGGCACTGTGATCACTCAGCACAACAGCATGTGGAGCCCCACACCCAGCTAAATTGTATGCATGTGCCCAGAGCCACTCTTGAATCATACAGAGAAAGGCACCAGCCAAATCCCCCCAGTCCCAACCTTGTACCTCAGAAATATACCATCTTCCACTGCTCAAGATCCTTTCTTGAGCAATGCAAGTTTATTAATTGCTTCACCACTTCATCAATGGAAAGTAGATATACACCAGCCTTTGTACACATGAGCAGATTTACCAAGCACTTCAGGCAAACTAACTGATAAAGATAAAGAGTAAAAAAAGTCTGATTACAAAAGATAGATTTTAAGTGATTATAAGTCAGAGTAGTTACCAAAAGGAAAGAAAATATAAGCACACAGTCTAAATTTTCAACCCTATTAGACTGGGCAACATCTAGGTTAAGCAGTTTTTCTCACCCCACTGGATACTACAGTTCACAGTACACGGGCTTCACCCTTGAACCTGGGCCAATTTCCTCTGTTGGAGTCTTGAATCTTCTGAGTCTTTGTTGCTTGCAGCACAGGTCGGGGAAGGAGAAAAGGCCAAGCATGGGGCCCCTGTGTTCTGTTTTATACCCTTATTCCCATGTGCTTGGAGAACACAAGTCCAGGCATGTCTAATGGACATTGCTGAGTCACAGGGTGAAGCAATACCCCGATGCATCTCCTGTGAGTGAGTCACTGAATTGTAAGTCCACTGGGGACAATGGCTGGTGATGTCTGTTCAGCACCCACTCGGGCATTGGTTATCTCTTCCCTTGTTATTGGTTCTGGAGAGCTGGTATCTGGGCACTTCCCAAATCCACAGCATATTTTAGTGAAAACCATACAACACAATTCTCATAATTTTATATGCATTAATGATATGCCTATTTAGATGGAACAATGGCTTTCAGCAGATCATAACCTTTCCCATGATAACTCACATGGCATGCTTTATATGCAATATCACAATTATTTGTAAATGAAGAATATGGGGGCTACGGGGCACTCCCCCAAAGTATAGAATGTCCTAATCCCCAAATAGCACTTTGTTAATTCTCTCTCTCCACATTATCTTTCCCCTCAGACAACTGCAAGAGTGCTTTTAATCCTTTAATTATATATTACCTAATATTCCCTATTACACTGAGAGCAAATGTGCCAGTGTATGCCTAGCAAATGCCAGAGCTCAATCTTTATTTGTGACACAGCACATAACCTTGGCTCTATCTGGCATGTCTTGGCAGAGAAAACACCAGCCATTGGTTGATGGTGATATTTTGCTTGTCACAGGGTGCAGACGTTTACTTGCTATGAGAAGGTCTCATAGCTGGCATGTCCCAAATGCTTTGAACTCATTGATCATTTGCTTGGATTTCAGTGAAACAGTCTGAAAAGGGACACAGGGCCATGGCATGGAAGCAGAAGATTAGGAAACAGCTTCAGCAGCTGCCCAAAGCAGTGAAGGTCAGAACTGGCATGGTATTTCCCACAGTCTGCTGCTGCATAATATGACTGAGCTTCCATGCACAGTCCGGTTGTAGGAGTAATACTAATAGAAATACTTAGTACTTATCCTCTGCAAGGTGCTCGTATAGATGCTCACAACTCTATGGTGAGAGAGACACAGCAAGGAAATGGGGGAAAAGGTGTGAGGGGCAAAATTTCAGTGTAAATGAAGAAAATCATTTTTGTCTTAATTTTCTGTAGAAAATTTGTCTTGCTATCAAAAAACGGAATTTTTTCAGCTGAAGATTTTGGTTTTCTTGTTGTTTTTTCAATGAAAAAGCAGACCCTTTGAAAACTTTCATTTAATCAAAAACCCAAAGTTTTCATCAAAAAATAATTTTGATAGAAAATTTTAAACTAGCCCTAGTACTATTTCTGTTACACAGGTAGGGAAAGTGAGACCCAAGATGGCTTGGTGACTTGCCCAAGACTACCCAGCAAATCAGTGGAAGCTTCAAGATTAGATTTCAGTATCTAGTTCCCAGTCCCATGGTCATCCTGCTGACAGCCTGAGATGGGGCAGAGGAATCACCACTTAACTGTACTTGCATTCATTTCCTGTAGGACCCTTTATTTATCCTCATCATAGTTAATGGTTTTACTGAAAAAATATTGAGCACATCTGCCAGGAATTAAAAGCATGAATGTCAGTTTACAAAGTCAAAAGTCTGCAACAGGTGAACAGGTCCCATGTTTACCATTATAATCCCATATCTATATATGGTACAGCACCTTAACCATATCAGTGCCCTGCCCCTGAAAAAGAAACACATTAAAAGCAGGAAGAGGGGAGAATGGGTCCTTCATTAGTAAAATAAAATATTGGCTTCTACACAGCCTGACAGCACCTCAGACTGTAATAGCCTATTATTATTACGTTATTACAGACCAGGCCGTCATCCACCCTTATTATCCAGATAACTATTTCTCATCAAAGAATCAAGGCCCAATAGAACCATTGTAAACTCTTTGCTGTGGCTGGCAGGATGTTTCCTGAATAGTTGGCTTCCTCACTGAGCTATTCCAGCTGCTGCTGTGGAGCCCTCTGGCTGAATGTGGAGCCCTCTGGCTGATACATACAGTCTATGGCAGTGGAGAGGCTGCCCCCACACATATCCTTCTTCTGGACAAAGCTCTGTTGTCAAAGCTCTGTTGTCTGTTGCTCTCTCAGCTGTGAGAGAGCAGACAACTAGCATAAAGAGACTCTGATTTGAATTCATATTTTGTTTTGCTGGGGGGCGGCAATGCCCCACTGGTAGAAATGCCTCTGGCAAAAAAATCTCTATAACACTCCCTCAAACCGCAACAGCTGCGGTGTTCCCCCAACACCAAGCTGCTTGCTCTATAGAACACTTAAAAAACCAAGTGAGGGCTCAGAGTTTGAGACTAATGGGACAAGTTGATTCCCGGTATCACTCTACTGATCTCAGTGGAACATCAGCAGGAATGCAATTGCCTATGGTGTCTGTAGGAAGGTGAAGATTTAATTACCTTTCTCGAAAAGTACCGACCAGAAATTCTACACTTTGACACTCCAGAAAATCCCACAGTGGCAGAATGTGCTCTGGACCTTTTTAGAACATGTCAAGGATTGAAGAAATTAAAGGTCAGTTCCCATGGAAGGCAGGTCTGCTTGCACCAGGCATTAATTTGCCCCTACAAGCATATCCTGGAGCAGAGATAGGTGATCTTCTTTGTTCCAGACTTGTGGCTAAGAACTCAAGTTAAATCGCATGCTGGGGTACCAGTAAAGTAAGGATTTGTCAAAATGAACAAAGAAGCGGCAATACTCATGGAATTAGAGGCAGGGTAAATAATACATTTGATGGCTCCAAGTCAGAGCCCATATTTGTCTGCTGTTTGCCCTTATTCAACAAATGTTTTGTGCAGTTGTATTTTAACCAATGGATCGCTCCCAAAATATTTTCTGCAAATCGTGCTATGATTTTCTGCTATTTGATCATCTAACTCCAAATGAATTATTTATGGCCCCTTCCAGGAAAATAATCATGTGCCTAACTTTAAGCACATGAGTGGGACTATTTATAAGCTTAAAGGTAGGCATGTGTTTAAGTGCTTTTCTGCACTGGCGATTAAATTTGCAGTCTGCATGGCTAACATTTATAAACAGGAGGTAGGCCTGAATAACATTGGCATTTGATCCTCCCAGCTGGGGACAGGAGAAATTGCTCCAAGTCACAGAATAACAGAGACCAATAAATGCATTTGTGGATTGTTCCTGCTCCTATTCAAATAAAAGAAAAAACTCCCTGTGAGGGGGTGTACTCCTTCTGAAAGAGTTGAATTAGGCCAATAAGCCTATTAATCTGCAAATAGGAGAGATTTAGGCTGTGTGGAGGGTGCTAATTAGAAGAAGCTCACCTATGAGGGAACAGGTAGAGCTGGCAACAGTGGTAGGAAGGAAGGAAGCTTGTAGTCTCTCTCCCAGAAGTAAGGGAGAAGGAAGGGTTTACTTAGCAGGCCTAGGAGAGAGGGGTCCAACTTCCAAGAGAGGGAAGGCTGATGACAGACAAACTTAAAGAAGCATGGTAGGAAGAGAGCAATAGGGTTGATGAAGTCCAAGACCTTAACTCCTTGCTAGACTGGAACCCACATTAGAGGTTGGGCCTGGGTTCCCCTACTATCTACTGCAGAGTGGTGTTGCTAGGAGCAGTGCATGGGAACACTGCCTGAGTCACTGTGGGCGTGACATAGTCAGGGCAGCAGGTGTGAGGACTGCCTGATGCTACTGGTACAAAAGAATGTTAAAAGATTCCCCCAGGAGGGGAACATCACTTTGTGACCTAGCTGGAGGACTGAGTCACAAAGCTTCTGTTCCAGGATTCCATGTACAGGAGGAGAGCTGCAATGGCTAATGAAAAGGGGATGCTGAACTAGGCAGAGCTAATCCCCCAGAAATGCCAGAAGAAGGCACCCCCCAGCAGTGAGCTGAATGTGCCATGACACACCCATTCGCTCTTATGGTGTAGGATCAAACCCTGGGGGTATTGTAGACGTAGTGAGACACTATGCTTATTAACATAGTACTAGCACACTTTTCCCCAAAAGTGGCCAGAGCCCTTGCAGTGCAAACCTTCACCAAATTAATTGAATAAGAAGGTGAGTGTCCCCTTCACAGATCCAACTGCTCACTTACTTACATGCATAAAATAATTGCATGTGAATTGCACAGGAGAAACTTGTGTGTGAAATCAACAAAGAGAAGAAACCTTATGAAATAAATAGTGCTTTCCCATGCTAACTGCCCAGTCAATGTGGCACCAAGCCTATGTTCTGTCTATGAATCAAGGAATGAAATAGAAAAGTTAAAAGATCACACTGAGAGCTCCCAGCAGTGTGACTGTTTATGTGCAACAAAAAGACTAAATAAATACAAAGAGATGGGTAGAAAAAAGTTCCACCAGCAATTTTTATCTATATTATTTTTTTATATACAAATAATCTCTCATGGAGCTTTAGCTCCACTTACTGGTTGTAAATTAAAATTCTGCAAATATGCAAAAGGCAGTTCTCGGGTACTTTTAACAGCTGGTTAACTGGTTTGATTCTGATCCCACAGTCCATTGGAGATACCCTGATCTACACCAGCGTAGGTGAGATCAGAGGGCCATATTCAGCAGTCAGCATATATCACCATGCCCAGTTACTGAGCACAGTGAAGAGCATGCTCGCAACCGAGCAAGAGTCCATAGCCTGGATGATGCTCTGCACCTGCCTAAGCACCACTGCAGAGCAAATCCACATGTGTCATGCTACACATGGTACCACAGAAGGTAAATGAGTGTGTCTGAGGATATGACATGGGTGTGGCAAGGCAGGGGGTGTGTAGCAGTGATTCAGGAGGCAGGGCAAGCGTGCATAAGGACTCTGAAATTGGAAATTTCTTATTCCTGAACCATCCAGATATGGATACTCAGCACAGATACTTAGGAAAACTGGAGACCCAGTCAGAAAATGAAATAGTACATGTCAGGTTAGGCAAGAGCTGCCAACACCTAGTTAACCCATATACCATGGCTGACTGCGGGCCCACAATGGTAATAAGTGATGTTGGTCTGCCAGCCAAACTCAGACCAGATAGCCTGGACTTGCACCATGCATCAGCCATATCCCAGCATGATAGAGAACATAGGAAGTGTGCGCACACACAGGAATTGGTGGATATGGCCTAAGTGGCTTGAGACGCTTACCCACAGAGGTAAAACAAGTCCGCAAGGAGAAGTAAGGAGGGCAAGAATACACTAACATGAAGGGTTTCCCAGTGCTCCGTGCTAGCAATACTCCTCTGTCCCAATCAAATGGCTCTGTATATTGATGCGCAGAAACACAAAAATCCCCCACCACAGCCAGAAGACAAAACGTAGTGAGCTTACCATCCCACACAGGACAAGGGCATGCAGTAGCAAACAGACCCCATGTTTCTCAAGACATTGGGCCATCCTTGAGGATCCTGATCAATGGAAACAGGGTGCTCAGCTAACCCACTGCTTGGTGGTGGGTGCATTTGCTGGACATGTGCATTGCTCTGTAGCAACCCCCTTGCATGGGCTCTCACTCCTTGTGCCTAGCAATGGCATGTAAGGGGTCACAAGGGTATCTGCAGATGCCCAAGAGGAGGGAGGGACTGCCTGGTCCCACCTGCCTTTCCCCTGCATGTCTAAAATAAGATCTCACTATAACCAGCTGTAGCAGACCAGCAAGTGCTGCAGCAGAAGTATGCACCTTCATCCTTCCCAAGGGTGCTGGAACAATTTGTACAGTGGGGATCCTGAGAGCCATTGAACCAAACTGTAAACTGTGTATAGAATGGAACCACTTCAAGCCAGGGGGTGTGGCAGCACCCCTAGTTCCAGAACCTATGATCCTTCCCATTAAACTGGCCATCCTGCTGTGACACTCTGTGGTGGTGTGTGCAGAGAGCATATGGCCTGGTGGGTAAGGCATGCTCATATGCTGTAGCACACCCGCACTCATGTGGATGCTTTCTGCTTCAGGAGGAAGCCTAGGGTATGCTCAATCTTCTACCTTGAAGCAATAGGCATTATAGTGCATCCACACTAGCAAAACAGGCACAGTTATGTCCCAGTCAGCTAACACACTCTGACCTAACTTGAACCAATTTTTCTAGTGTAGAAAAGCCCAAAGGCACAATGCATAATAATGCAACTAAGGGGGATTTCCTTAGAAAGGATACTTCACAGCTTAATCATAGATTTCAGTAACTGCTTAATTAACATACCATATGTATTTCCATCTCACTATTGCAGCCTCTATATCTTTAGACATGGAACTGATAGGCCTCATGTCAGGCATTTATTGTCATCTAATAAGATTTATAAATCACTTTCTTACATGCAGACTCTCAGGACTAGTCCCTTCTAAATGCAGGAGAATGTCTATGATTTGCTGAGGAAATGTGGCATGCACACATTTTATGACACTGGAGAGAATGCACCCTCACCTCTGCCCAGCCCTCAAACCTGAAAGAGGCAGTTGTGCATATGCATTTTACTGTCTGATTCTAAAAACTGATTTAGCGCTGGGTGAAACATGCTGGATTGCACAAAGGCAGCAGAGCCTGATGGCCTCTAACTGTCACACCCCAAGGCCCTCTCCCTCAGGGGGTCCCCTGGGAAGGCAGATCAGCATTGTATATTGCTAATGCTGTTGCTCGCATCACAAAGCATTTTGGGGAGAGTCAGAGGTGTGTGAGCAGGGAGTGGAAGTTTCCTTTGCAGGTACAAGAGGCCGATGGGGGGGGGGGAGAAAGCAGAAAGCAGAGAACGGGTTAATTCAACATTGCAGCTAGCAAGCTCAGACCAAAGATAAGAAGCTGATTCCAACCCAAGGCCAGCTGCTACCTGCCAATACAGAAGCGGGGAAGTCCAACCCCTTCCCTACCCTCCCCTCAACCAGCCATGAGAAAGGAGAGTTGTTGAACAAAACACAGGGGCCAGGAAAAGGAGCAAGGCCAGCCAGGAACAAACAGAACTGTCTCACGGTTTAAATCGGGTGTTTTGAGAAAGCTGAAGAAACCATGGAAAGCCAGTTTGGACTGGCACAGAGGGCAACAGGAGCAGAGGTCCCTGAATGGAGGACACACACACACACCCCCGGGGAGCCAGGACTTAAAACCCTTCTGAGAGCTGGAGCAATTTGAAGAGCAATAGCAGACTTGGACGGCTTGAGCTCAGGACAGCACTTTCTTACATCCTTCCCCCGCCCCCTTCTTCTGACGTTACACCCAGGCCTGGCCAGTCTTGGGTAGTGTGTGTGTGAGTATGAAAGTGGGTTAGGGCTTGGGGCATTAACACTTTCTTTCTTCCCCGAGTGACGTGGGAGCATTCCCAGCACTCTCTGCTGTTATTTTATTATTTTATTAATAAAAGCTTTAAACTTGGCCCCTAGTGTGCATCATCATCTCCTCCCTAAAAAGATCCTGTGGCCTCAGCCTGATCAACTGACACCTTCAGGCAGACTGGTAACAAAAATCTGTCACATAACCACAGAACAAATATTACATCGCATAGGTGCTGGCACTAGGAGTGCTGCTGGGTTACACTGCCACACCTCCTGAAGGGGTTTCTATCATATACAGGATTTACAGTTGGTTCAATGGCTCTCAGAACCCTCACTATACAAATTGTTCCAGTTCCCCTGTACATGGGCAATGCCAGTGCAGGCTTCCTACCCATAATGACCTCTGCCAACTTACATCAGCATTCACCTGGAAAAAGGAGAAGAGAGTTGAATCTCTGGTCTTCCTGTTGTGGTTGTCAATAAGGCATCAAATGTGATGCTTTGAAGGTTTTGAAAAACATTTCAACTAGTTGGTCTAACTGGCTTTCCCTTTAATTTCTAATGTCTCCATGCACTGGGTGAAGGCTTTTCACACTTTTATTCAAGAGCTCTTTCCCCAGAGTTAGTTAAATGCTCAGTACAAAGTTTGTATGTTTGGTAAGTTAGTCAAGGCTTTCATTTGCAATGCTCTATGGCAGTTGTTCCCAACCAGGGGTCCGGGACCCCCTCGAAGGCCGCAAGCAGGTTTCAGAGGGTCCTCCAAGCTTGGTCAGCATTAGACTCACTGAGGCCCAGAGCAGAAAGCCGAAGCCCCACTACATCGGTCTGAAGCCCATGGCCCTGAGCCCCATCACCCAGGGCTGAAACCAAAGCCTGAGCAATGTAGCTTCTCTGGGGCCCCTGTGGCATGGGGCCCCAGGCAATTGCCCTGCTTGCTACCACCTAACACCAGCCCTGGCTTTTATATGCAGAAAACCAGTTATTGTGGCACAGGTGGGCCATGGTGTTTTTATGGCATGTTGGGAGTGCCTCAGAAAGAAAAAGATTGGGAACCTCAGCTCTATGGCATTATCAGCTGCATTTCTAGCACATCTCTAGCCTGTCCCTCAAAATGCAGCAGCTATCATTTTAGACTTGAACTCCACTAGATCCCAATTCAGCTTCTGCCCTCACTATTTATCACTATACATTGCTGAATCTTAAAAGTGGAATTACAGAAAATTTGATTCAGGTTCAAAATATTAATCCCTCTGTCATTGTAAATTTCCTTTACCGTTATTTATTGTTGTGTCCTTCATTTGGGGTCTGTCTTTCCAAAGTTGGAGGGATGCAAATTGCACATACATTAAAATACATTACAATACAAAATACATACATTAAAATAATGTATGCACATAGTTCCCATCCAGCTTTGTCTTTCTATGATTGTCATTGACTGTTTGGCATTAACTAATTTGCACATGCATTTGCTAAGGTTATACTTATAAATTAGGTGTCTGACTGGTTGTTTACAAATGCAAGTACCTGATATTCATACAAAATTGCAGTCATTGTACACACTGGACCCATTGCACACACTGATGTAAATGGGTGAAACTCCATTAGGGTAAGAATCAATTTGCACCAGCAGAGAATTTGGCCCATGATTTGCATGACTTAATGTCTTTTTAAATCAGAACATTGGTGTTTTGTCCATCATTTTAAGGGCTTGTATCATGTGGGGAGAGGGGGATTGAGATCAGTATTTGCAGAATTACAGAAATTAGAATTTAAGCATTATTTATTTACTTGTTTTTTTGTTTATGTTACCATAACATCTATCAACCCTAGTCATGGACCAGGACCCCATTGTGCTAGGTGCTGTACAAACACAGAAGAAAACTGTTTCTTAATGCAAGAAACAGATACTTTTGATCATCACGTCTACCCTATATACCCCAATTCCCAGGGGCCAATGGAAAACCCCATCGATCAGCATAAGTGAGAAGCAAACCCATCAGTCCCAAGGGGGACTAATTTGAGGAATGCAAAATTTAATACACAGTGCAGACTAGTCACCAAGGATGAATTTCAACCCCATGCAGATGTCCATTCTAAGGACTATGTGCCACTTAAGTCCCACTAAAACTTTTTTTAAAAAGTCTAATTGGAAATGATTTCTGTGGTTTTGGGGAGATATTTTTGTGTTCAGGGTTTTTGTGTGCCCCTTTTCAGGGGATACACAGCTTCGTGTAAAAACTGCTACAGTTACAGGAGTGCCAATTAGAGCCAATCTAACTTAAATACCTGCCTTGGCATTAAAATGACAAGTAGCACTTGCCCATGCTGATAAGATGGAGATTTTGCTGGTCATGGGGGATCTCATACTTTCATGGTTTCACATGTAGGGTGCAATTTGTCCCCTGTGCACAGAGTCAGCTTAAGGCCTACATACCGCTGAAGTTCCACTTACATTTTCATAATGGAGCTTCAGCGATGCATAGGCTTTATGCTGACCCTTTGTACTGGGATGAATTCACCTAGGAAGACTAAACTTCACCATATGTGCATCTCCCTAAGAGGGGAGGGAGGGGAACCTTTTAAAAAATGAAGAATGCCTCTTGTTTACCCAGGAACATCCAGCTATTTAATATAAACCCTCGAGAAGGAAATGCAATAATCCCCAATACTAAGTTGCTGTATTACCTAAAGTATATAGTAAAAAAGTCACTTCCCCTGCTGTGAGACACAATCATTAACTCCTGATCTTTAGAACAGCCAAGTCTTTCAAGGGATACTTATGTGAGATTCTGTGCTTTAATATTGACTTTCAAATGAAATGGCTCAGGACAGAGTGCACTTCCTACTTCATTAAGCATGAAAGCTTCAGAGTGCTACACAAGTGGGTTTTGTTGTTGTTTGCGGGGGGGGGGGGGGATGGCAGGGAGGGAGGGAGAGAGAGGTTGTTTGTTTCAAACTGCATAATTAAAGATAAAGAACACTGAGGCAGCAAGAAGTTACCCAATCACTTTCTGTGGGACTTATCTTCAAATGTTTGGAGTATGCACTGAAATTACTAATTGCTAATTACTAATTAATTACTAATACCACGATTTCTCATTTTCCCTTTTCCCCATCTTTACAGACTCCTCATGCCCCTAAGGAGATGTGCACTTCTAAGGATAATGTAAAATTCCATTCATGATGGGACAAATAAGTCAGAGGAACTTTAGGCTCAAGACCAATGGATTCACTGGGTCTATTGCTTTGGTGATTGCAATTATCACATCAGTATTTGCCAACAGACACCACACAGTCTTCTAAGTCTAGGGAGAAACTGGTGTTTCAAAATACCACTCTGTTAACGGTTGGAAATTGCTGACTATTTAATGGCCAACACTGTGCTTCCGAAGCACTGAGAATTGCCATCTTGGCTATCACTTAATAAAGAGCGACTTTCCAGGCATTAAGCAGCAATGCTGGAAATGAAATCAAAGCTCTAGAAACTAAAAACTTACTACATACAAACAGAAAAGCAGTACTTGTGGCACCTTAGTTTCTTTTTGCGAATACAGACTAACACGGCTGCGACACTGAAATCTACATACAAACAGTTTCTGGTCTGAAAATAGGGAAGGTAAAGTTAATTATACAACTGTGGCCAACGGTCAAAAAATCCTTTGAAATTATGTAGGTCACCTGTTCTTTTAAAGTGAGAAGCAAGAGAGTGAGATGGACTGAGGGGGAGTGAATTCCAAAACCTCTGACCTAGCAAAGCCAAGGCACAATCATTCCAGATGAAACCCCCTGTGCAGAGGCACAGCAAAAGTCCTATGCACTATTTAAGTCTATTTAATCCCTACACTGCGGACTTGAGTGTTTAACAGGTCTTGCACTGGCCCTCTGCACAGAGGGTGCATTTCTTACTGTCTTAAGGCATCATTGTTGGAATCTTAAATAATGGATGTTGTCAGAGCACAAATAATCCATCAGACCAAAGCTGATGGGG
This sequence comes from Dermochelys coriacea, assembly GCF_009764565.3. Taxonomy (NCBI): domain Eukaryota; kingdom Metazoa; phylum Chordata; order Testudines; family Dermochelyidae; genus Dermochelys; species Dermochelys coriacea. The sequence continues at coordinate 51,643,659 of NC_050073.1, forward strand.
GAAGTCTTGAATATAGCCAGGATCTGCACAGTTAAAGGTTTTTAAAATCAACAGATCCATCCTCACATTTAGAAAGCAGCAGTTTGGAGTGTGATATGAACATTATAGATGTCTTTGATTCAATGTGCCTGAGGAAAAGTCTGATATTAGGGAAGGGAATATCAAAGATATGATACCTGAAGCTCCAACCGACCTCTAGTCTCTAGGCAGAGGAAGAAAATTGAAAAACAGTTCTCAGGAAGTGATGTTAGAGTGGTCCTTTGACAAGAGGCACCTATCAAAAGGGCATGGAGAACTCCCAATGCCCCCATTCTACCCACTTGACGCTCTTTACCAGACCTGGAATTAGAATGCAAGAGCCCTAACAGGGCTGGCCTTATGGGCAAGCAATTGGGAGGGGGTCACCATGGACACCAACTTCGAGGGCACCAAATCAGGCTGTAGTTCTTTTTGTTTTGCTCAGTTGTTCACAGGGCACTGAAAACACTTTCTGCCTTGGGCAATAAAACACCTAGGGCTGGGGTCCTGACTTCCTGTTTCTCTTAGCCTAACCTTTAGACCATACTCCTCATCCCCTTCCTTAGAGCTGAGAGTAGAACCGAGGAGTCCAGACTCTCAGTCCTGGGCTCTAACCATTAGATAAAAATTCTCCCTCACATGTTATATAAATGAGGAAGAAACCATATTAGATTTAATTTCAAAATCCTCTTAATTAGGACCACTTAAAAGCGCTGCCGTTTATGAAAGCAGAATGGTGCTGCCTGGGTTACTTCCACTAATAAGAATGTACATAAGTGTCCCATTCTGCACAAGGACACTTCACTAAACCAATATGTCTCTAGGGATTTCTGCAGATCACACACACATGAGACAGCCTCACACCAAAGAAGAGATGGAGGGCATGGTAGGGACTGATTGCAGCCTTGGCCACAAAGATTGAATCATTTTTTAAAATATTTCATTGTCTCCAGAAAATATCTCTCTCCAGCACCTGTTAAAAAATGGAACCAATTGAACTAATGGAAATATTAGATATGCTTAGATGAGCCTGGGTCAAGCTAAAGACCCATGCAGCTGAAGTCAAGGAGGGATGGACCTATCTATGTTTCTCTCCTGATAATGTCATTACACACAGATTTAGCCTGGAAACCTGCCTCACGCTGCAGCCATACAGCAGCATCACAAGCAATTTGATACTGGCTGTGCATGGGGGATCTCTTTATTAGTTCTTAACCACGGGCGTTTTATTAGTTCTTAACTACAGCCTGTTGCTACTGCAGGCTGAGATCTGGAAGCCAAAGGCAGACCTGTTTAAATTCACTCCTCTGCAGAAAGGCAACACAAGGCCTAGGTACCAATTAAGTCTCACTTAAGACCTCAGGTGTCTCAGCCTGTCCACACCAGCACTTTTGCCAGTGAAACTTATGTCGGGCAGGGGCATGACCAACATAAGTTTTGTCAACAGAAGTGCTAGTGTATACAAAGCCTTACTGTTCCCTACTGTTTCCTGTCATCCTTTTGAACTGTTCGATGTAATAAACAGATTGACAGCTCATTCAATTTGAAATAATTTTGGATATATAATTGTATTTTTAGGCTATGTTTGGATAGTTCCATTTTTAGCCTTTTAACTCAGATGATGTGTTCATTACTCAGTCCTTTTCCTAGTTATACCTTGATACTTCAGCTGAACAATATAATAGTGTCAATGATGGGCACACACACACGTCTCATATTTCAGCACCATTGACAGATCTAGGACAACTTCTGCTGTTTGTATAATCTATCTAATAGCAATAGCAGGAGATCATGAATCAGGATTTGTAGGTTCTATTCCCAGTTCCACCACTGACTCACTGTGTGATCTTGGGTAAATCACGGGCAAGTTCAGAGCATGGGGGTTACCTACAAATTAGCTGCTATCTTTCATTTCCATGTGGGTAGATCCTCACTGGGAGCCAGCCTTCATTGCCTGTCATAAGGTTCTTGATCTTGTCAGTAAAAGGCATGCTATGTGCAACTTCCAAATGAGACAACCTCAGCACAGCTGCTCCTGGCCCGACCAGGGCAAGACGTCATTTTGGTTGGCATGACATAATTTCTGTCTAAGGGTGAAAGGGTCCCAAGTTTCATCTGTGGTAATATGCAAGAGGCACACATGTTATGGGGATGTTGCAGACTGGTTGACAGATACAGCTGACAGAAATAGACGTGCATTGTGCTGCCATACAAGAGACTCTTGTTTAGTAATGGAAAATAGATCCTTCTGGTTGCTCGCTCATCTAATCTGTGGTCTATAGTCCAGCGTTCAAGGGTTGCCGAGTGCAGCAGAAAACGCATTCTTATTTCCCAAACCCATGCTCAGTTTATGCGGCAGGCTGAGGAAATTATTGAAGTTTGTAAGAACAAATGTGCACATATTGCATGTTGCAATTCACGGCCCTTTCCTCTACTGCCTTAGTCTAGCACAGGAGCTCTGAAAGAATTCATTTTACTTAAAGACAATGGAGTAACGGAAAGTATTTGTAGGTTTTCTTTGAAGGTGAAATTGAAAACAGAGTGGATTTGGCTCCCACATGAAGCAAAGTTCATCAGGAGGAGGAAAGAAAATGTCTAGTCCACTAAATGTCATGGTATTCTGGCCTGTGGAGGAAATCACTTACTGGCTTCCCAGATCACAAAAAAATGGAGGGAAAGACATGGACAGAGAGTGAAGAAAGAGCAAAAGAGATTAAATAGAACAAGAAAGTGAAATTCATGAGCCCTCTCGGCAGACTGCCACATAACATCTCATTACTGAAATGGATCAGCTGATGTAATGCTGTAACATTAATGACTGGAGAAGAGAAGCACAGAAGTCATTTCACTATCTGTGACTATTGAAGTAAATCAAATCTTTATGCTGTGTCTTTTGTCAGTCTTTCTTTTTTTTTCAGACTGACACAAAGCAGAGTCCTGAAGAACCAATATGAGGCAAGCAAGCTGCTGGGGACAGACCTATTCTTTGCTAGTCCAACTATGCTATTCATAGTATAATTCTCCTTGGGATTTTACCTTGTGCTGTTTAACGTGCTGGTGGCAATGAGGGTGGGAGGGGAGGTTCTCTTGTGGCAAGCACATTAAGAACCCCTTTGTCTTTAATTTCATGCCCAGCTGGTGAAATCACAGATTATGTGTGTTTACTGTCAAAATGAAAGATTTGCTTTGGTCAGCATGTAGCCTACACTTGATATAAATAAATCACTCTTTTTATGATTCCTAATTCAGAGCAGTCCATCAGTTTTCTGTTTTCTCCAATATTATCATTATTGCTAATATTAAGGCATCAGGTTTATCAAAATGGTGAACCACACACTAAAAGAATCACACAGAGTACAATTTCATGTGTCCTACCACTCATGGGCCAGAGTGACTGCCCATCTTCTACCAGTGCAACGCAGCCTTCAACTGTCCAGAAGCAGAAAGACTCAGGCTTCTTCCTTTAGCCAAACTCCTTGGGCACAGGATTATGCAAATATATTCATGCCACTATGCTAATATTGTATATCCTTGTGCTCCTTCTGCAGTAGTTAGCCAATAACTGCTGTTTCTAGAGTTCAGTGCATCTCTGATGACACTAAGAAGGCAATAAACCAAGTGAAACTACCTTGGCTTCTGATGCATTAGAAACATGGTGCAGTCTGATCACCTGATTTCACACCTTTTCCACAGTGCTCTATCTCACCTGGCTTGAATGGAGATGTTCCTTATTTACACTGGTATAAGTGAAAGGAGAATCAAGCCAAGCCATCTGTAGGTGTGCTGGAGCAAAGAACACCAGAGGGTTTGCAAAATGGAGATGCCCAAAATTGCTGCAAAGTAATGTCTGGTGTTTGTTTATTTATATATATATATATATATATATATATATATATATATATATATATATATATACACACCACAAAAATGACTGGGGACACAGCCTCCTATGGGACATTTCTTTCACCACATTTAAAAATGGTGCAAAGTGCATTAACCATTTCATTGATGATTAACATACCAGGTACACAGTAGCAAAAGCACCAGCACTGGTGCCCCATATTGCTGCTGTTTCCCCTTTGAAGCACCTAGAGGAATGTTGAAACGTCAAAGAATGCTGCTGTTTTCTGCCAGAGCCCTGCCAGCAATTAAAGGGTTAATGCATCAGGCTCATTCTTCAGGTAAAAAAATAACCACCAGTTGAAGCCTACAGATTCTGCATTTCCTAATCACTTTGGCTAAGCTCCCCTAAGCTCTATTACAATTCTGCTGACTCTTTATATCATATTCCAGTTTACCTATACACATGCAAAGGGGACCCATGTGTCCTGCAAACATGGGATATTTGCAGTTCTATAAGCATATTAGAGACAGCTGGGCTTTCCATGCTAGGCTTGTTCAAATACATTGTCCATTTTGTAATTGACTGTCAGCTTGATTTACAATGGCAGCTGTGATGGGTTTGGTGATTTCAATCCAAAAGACTCTTTGAAATAAGCAAGGAAAAGTCAATCCAGTGAGGCAACTCAGTTTGTTAATATTATCAAAGAACAGGGAAGGACTTAAGAGAGACATAAAATGGGCTCAGAACAGAAGCAGCTCAGAAGGAGATAGTTTATAAAACAAACCACGACAGCAGTAGGAATTATCGAAGAGGAAGGAGGTTAAAAAAAAAAAAGACAGGAGTCTGTTCAGGAAGTGGATGGTGCAGTTTAAGAAACAAAAACTAATGTACCTAATGTAATACGGGCCTGATCCAAAATCACTGGGAGTCTTTCATTTTGCAATGAATGGATTTGGGTCAGGCCCTAAACGCAGTGCTTTATATTTTATTTTAAAACACCCAAAATCATGGATGAACAGTTGAAATTCATGAGGAAGAGAGAGAGAAAGGAAAGAAGATACCGAGGGAAGATCTGCTCCATGTTCCTTATTAGGGCTCTGGAATAGTTAGCTCCTAAATAAGTTAGCCTTATTTTCAAGCCTCTGCCTAAATCACCTTCTGTCCTCATCTCCCCCTTCTTGAGATAAATGGAGAAAAGTCCAGCTAAAGTTATACTAAGCAGGGGAAAGAGCAATCTTGTTGGATCGTATTAAAGAATTTAATACAATTAAAGATTGTATTAAAATCACAAATGAGTTTGATTCCCCATAGTTTAAATTCCAGGGTATCACTAATTAAGAGGTCTCTTGGTTTTACTGTTTCTCTCCCTCTCTGTGAAACTTGCAAGCTGCTAATTGTGTTAGTACATCCTAAGACAGAGTCTGTTCTCAGAGTAATACTTTGTAACAATATCTACTCACAGAAAGAGAGAGAGACTCAAAGTGATATTTTGTAACAACAGAAACAGCACACAGAGACTCCCCACCCTTTTGTTGTATTTATCTCGCTTTGTTAACAATTGTGATTAAAATAGAGATAGAGGATGTATGTGGACTGATGCTTGGTGTGGTTAATAAATGAATGCTCAGGGAGGTGCAAGCCTAAGAATTCAGTGTTGATCAGCCTTCTTAAGAAGGCGTCAAGTGGAAACAAGCAGAGGACCCCCGGAGGGCAGACTGGAATCCAGCCAACAGCCTCAAGGATGGGAGAACTGAAGAACAAGATAACATCTGGCAGCACGGAACAGTCAGGAATGTGCCATCTGCTGATTGATTCAGAAACAGCATGATGAAGCAATTCCCATAGGCTCGCATAGAAATAAATTCCTATAAAAATGGACTTTAGAAACTGAGAACTTTGGGGTCTGATTGTGCAAACCAACTTCCAAGAGCATCAGATTAGCATCTGACAAGGCCCTGCTCCCTCCTCGTGTCCAGGCCACCTGGCCAGTGGCTTGGCACGAGCAACTCTAAGGCTGGTAACTATGATAACAACCTTGCAGAACCTGTGTGTGTGTGTGTGTGTGTGTGTGTGTGTGTGTGTGTGTGTGTGTGTGTGAATGAATGTGTGAATAAATATGAAATTGAATGGAATATTATAGCTATAACTAACTGCTTACTATGATTCTTTCTGGATTCACAATAAATGTGGCATTTTGCCTTATTCCCTTTAATACAATCCTGCTGGTTTTTATTTTATTGGTATAACAATCTTCCAACTATTATTGCTAGAGCTGGTTGACAAATGGAAAATTTCTCCACATTCTGTTGAAGCCATGGATTTGAAATAACACAGCCAATTGTCTTTAACAGCCTTTGTTCAAGCTAATGCTCCTGGGACTTCCTATGAACTAGAACCATTTCAATTTTTCATACAAGGAAATATTTGTGGACGCTTTGAGGGTGTTTCTCAGATCTAAAAAATAGCAGTAAAAATGAAGCTATATCCCAACAACTGTCCCAATGACTTCAGTAGGACTCCACATGAGCCCAGGGATCTTCCCACCTGGATCTGATTCCAGGATTGGGGCCTATGTCATTATCCTTTAACCATCAGCTTCCTTATCCCCAGGGTGAAAGTAAGTCTAGGGACTTACTGGTACGGGGCTGGGCTAGGGCCGGCTAGGGCGGAAGGGGTGGGGCTGGGGGGGTCAGAGTCAGCCCCAGCCTACCCTGTACCGGCAAGTGCCTCCTTTCCTCTCCCCAGGGTAATAGCAGCAGCCGGGGACTCTGGCAGCAATTTAAAGGGCCCTGGGTGGTCGCAGTGTCTGGAGCCCTGGGCCCTTTAAATCATCCCCGGAGCTCTGCCACCGCTTCCCTAAGGCTCCGGCAGCAGGGCTCCAGGGATGGGGCTCCAGCCGCCACTACCACCCTGGGCCCTTTAAATCATCCCCGGAGCCTGCCGGAGCCCTGGGGATGTGGTAGTGGGGCTCCGGAGATGATTTAAACAGCCCAGGGCTCCAGACACTGCTATCGCCCAGGGCCCTTTAAATCTCCACCCCAGCTCCGCCACCACTACCCCAGGGCTCCAGCAGCAGGGCTCTGGCAGAAATTTAAAGGGACAGGGGCTCCAGCCGCTGCTGGGAGCCGCAGGCCCTTTACATTGCACCTGGGGTAGTCGATCTGTCCCGGTACGGTGCACCGGCTCTTGTCAGTACTCGGTACCAGGGCGTACCAGCTTACTTTCAGCTCTGCTTATCCTGCTATATCTAGCCAATTATTGCAAACATCAGCTCTGGCTATTTCTATAGACTGATGCTAGAGATCTGTGCTTTTTGTCTTGGGGTGCAAGGTGGGGCAGAACTTAGATTTTCGTATTTTAAACTGTATGCCATTTCTCCTTGTGGTGTAGAGTCTGGATCCTTTGGCTGATGCAGCAGAATGGCAACATCTGTTGTGTATACAGAGGGCTCATGGTATTTTTAAGGCAATCTACTAATAAGACACTTGAAATGAAGTAACTCCAGAAACAGAGTTGGGTTAACTCCAAGTACTTTGCTACAAAACCTATTAGAACTGGATAGGTTGAACAATCAGTCACAGCAGCAGCAAGCAGCTGGTTGGTGCTAATACTTTATGCTTGCCAGCCTACGAATATATGATGAGTCCAAGAAAGGCAAGTGATGTGGCTTGTGTTTAAGAACTGAATACAAATCCAGTCTGCAAAGAAAACAATATACAGGCAATCCTGTCCAATGACTCACCATACACAGGTAGAACTTAACTCTGTTCGAAAAACACTGGCCTCTCCAATTTGAACTGAAGGGGATTTCTGCTTTCACTAGCACTTGCTGGAGGACTGATGCTATGCTCCAGCCACTAAAGAGCAAGCACTTGAGAATGTCTGATTCCAGCCAGCAAATCCACAAACATGTTAGCCAGTCCAAGGTCCTTATTCCAAGCCCCTGAATTCCTTTGGTACTTTATCTGCATATGTTCTCCTTCATTCCCTGGAAAGATTTAATCACTTCTCTATTTGAATCCCTTCACTCTCCTTCCTTCTGATTAAAGCAGGTTGGAAAGTTACTGTGTCTGTTTTTGAAATGAATTTTGTCATGGAAAAGCTTTTTCAGCCAATATTTCTGAGAAATACTTTTTTCTGTTCTAATTTATGTTGAAAAATATTTTTGACAAAAAAAAACAGTGAAAATCTTACAACTAACAAACATTTTAACAAAAAAAACTGGTGTTTTTTGACCAACTCTAATCTCCCTGTTTGCATCAGCTTCAATTTGCTCTTCTTTTTTTCAGGGTTCTGCACAGTTATACCCCACCTAGATTTCCATTCATTCCTCTCTACTCACTATTACCCCCTTTGCTCTGAATTCCACTGAATTCTCCCTCATCTCTTTCTCTGACCCTCATCTTCATGCTTTCTTCCTTTTTTCCCCATACAACCTCGTGTTTTCAAGGCTTCTGCCCAAATTATCCCCAGACATTCTGAATCCGTTCCCACTCCATTGTTATTACAAGAGCAGCTCCATTAAGCAACCATTTTCTTGTCATTCCCTTGAGTGGATTCACTTAAATAATTTAATTCTGGCTTTGAATATTATCACATACCCACCAAAACCTAAGGGAACTTATTAAAATGCCTTTCTTCTGCCCTTCTTCCCAAACAAGGAGGTAGGATGACCGTATTAATTACATTATAATTAGATTCCCAAAGTCCCAACAATGTTCCCCACAAGGGACTTAGGTATAAAATTCCCTCCACTTACAATCCCCCAGGAGATGAATTTATTTATTTTATTCTCTGTGGCACACTTGGGATTGTTGGCTGAGGACTCTTAAATAGAGGGGGAAACTGTGCTGCGTCTGTGTTATGCTGTTGAGGTAAATCTATTAGTTGATTTCCTCCTACTGTCTCATCAGAACCACTTAATGGGACAAGGAAAGCTGGAGGGATGTACTGATCGAGATTTGCAAAATAAACACAAGATGATCCTGAAAGTTCTTATCAGTCAGTCTTGTCAGTTGTACAGTAATGAGGATCCTCAAGGCACTTGTATCGAATAGAGTCATCCAACGGCAGACTCAAGAAGAGCACTCAGGAGTGATGGGGGAGCACAAAGGTTCGGAGGCTTAAGCTGGATATAAGCACCTGACAATAAGGTGCTGATATAAGCTCCCCCAAATTAACCAATGCTCTTTGCGCCTGGAAAATGGGACTGGAAATCTCATGAGAAGAGGATCAAACAAAGGTGCTTGTTTAATTTCCTGCTAGACCAGAAATCTTGAGAGAAGGGCCTCCTTCCTTGGAGAAGCTTGTACTGCAGCCATCTGTGGTATATTGTTGTTTGAAAGAAGACTGCAAGCTCCAAGGCTGCCAAACCAACATTCTTTGCCTGGCCACACTAACTGCAATTTTTTAAAAACAAGCTTTATGAAAGCTTCATTGCAATGCTGACAGAAGAGAGAGGGGAGCTCTTTCTACTCAGTCCTTGCTCTCCTTGCAAATTCTGAGACAATAGGCTGAGCAAGTCTCCCAGAAAGAACAGAAAATACCAGCAAATATTTCAAAGGGAAACCCAGGAAGAAAAGGCAAGAGGAGAGGAGGGCAGATTTCTTTCTCACTGTTCAGGGGAGATGATGACAGTAAAGTCGATAAAAATCAAGAGGCCCCTCTGAATATCGGGAGCCTTTGAAATAAACTTTGAATTAATATTCTATTGTTCCTATTTCACCAAAGGTTGTTACTTTTAGGTTAAAGGAATTTGACTGAAAGATATAAAAACCAGTGGATTTGATCAATGTGTGACCCTCACAAATAGAACAAGAAGGCTACTGAGGGTCAGATACTGGCCTCAGTTATACCAGTATAAATCCAGAGCTCTACTGGCATCAGAGTGGTTATTCTGGAAGTCTGCTGCCCTGGCTAAGGCTTGTGGCAACCTCATAGCTCATTTCAACATCTGAGCACCGAGTCCTACGCACATCTCTCAAGGTAAAGCATCATGAGGGCCTTTCCACAAATGAAAAGAAAAGACTTCTCTTGACAGGCTGCTCATACATCCGTGCCTGCATATTCTCTCCCTCAGCAGCAGTCCAAATGTTTTCTAGCTGAAGGCAGCAGGACATAGGCTTTCTGTTTTATTAATAATGCAGGCCACTAAACTGCTTTCCTGCCTCCTCCACACGCTTCTCTGATTCTCTCCAAGTATCTGCTTAAACTAGAACAGGAAATTAAAAGTGAAAAGATAGTATTAGGAGCTAGTGAGTCCAGGTGGATGAAGTAATATACTTTATTGGACCAACTTCTGTTGGTAAGAGACAAGCTTTCAAGCTGACACAGAGTTCTCCTTCTGTGTCAACACAGCCTTGTCACTAAAAGTCAGCATGTGAACGCTCTCTGTCGGTATTTTGTCAGCACTTTTGCCGACAAAATACTTCCAGCTCCAAGAGCAGCATTAGCTTTGTCAGCAGGAGAGTGCTCCTGCCGACAAAGCCGTGTTCACACTGCCACTTGGGTCAGCAAAACTTTTGTCTTTTGCAGGGGATGGGGGGGGCTTTTTTAAGTACCCGTGACAGACAAAATTTTGTCCGCAATGTCGCAGTGTCGACAAGCCCTCAGAGTGTCACTGCTAAATGCAAGGTGGAACAGATTGTTTAGCGTAAGTAGTTAACACATATTTCAAAGGACTATTCAAAATGAAGTGGTACATTAACACCCCTCCAGACATAAGGAGGAGAGGACAGTAAAGGAAAGGGTGGGAGAGGGGAAAACAGCTGGAGGGGGTTGTTAATGGGTCACAAATTATTGTAATAAACCATAAATGCACCGATGAAGTGAGCTGTAGCTCACGAAAGCTTATGCTCAAATAAATGTGTTAGTCTCTAAGGTGCCACAAGTACTCCTTTTCTTCTTGCGAATACAGACTAACACGGCTGAGACTCTGAAACTGTCACTTTGTGAAAAGTGCTCACCCACAGATGATGTGGTGTTTTTGTCTTTTACCACTTTCCTGTGAGTTCATTCGATAGTGTAGTGATTGTCTGGTTTTACCCACATAGTTGCTATTTGGGCATTTAGTGCACTGGATGTGCATGTTGTGATAGGCATGTGTAGGACCCATGGATCTTGAAAGATATGTTGCGGGGTGGAGGAGGGTGTTGATCATTGGAGCAATGGAGATATGTCTGCAGGTTTTGCATCTGTTGTTCTGGCAGGATGGTGCCACGCTGAGTTTGTTTCTCCTGATTGGTGGAGACCTTGCTTCTGACAATGAGCTTGGAGAGGTTGGGGGTGATTTGAAGGCCAGAAGAGGGGATTCAGGGAAGATTTCTTTCAGGATGGGGTCCCATTGAGTATGGGTTGTAGTTTTTTGATGATACCCAGTGCAGGGTGGTAGGTGACAACTAGGGCTGTGCAGTCAGAGGGGGTTTTATTTCTGTACTGAAGCAGGTTCTCTTGGGGAAGCTGTGTGGCTACAACAACATTGCATACAATATTAGGAGCTGACATAAGAGCAAAGGAAGCCATCCATCTATTGGCTCTGAAAGCAAGCAAGCTGCTGCTAAATTGGTTAAAAGTGACAGATGACATACAGTTTTCTCCTCTACTCTCCCCCACAAATGATTAATGTGGCCACCTGTGGTTCTGTACTGGATACACCACTCCCATGTGTCACAGGGATAGAGTTAATTTGGTAACATTAGTTGATGGGGAAAGGTGATGGGGTTTTGCCTATTTAGCTTAGAGTTCGAGTTCTGACTAGACCAGAGGAATATTTACTTACTCTAAAATGGGTAGGAGAAGTAATGATCACAGTAGCACTAAGCCTCCCCAGCCATATGGAGAACAGAGTCAGGACTCACCTGTTTGCTTAATTACTGAGACAATCCCTCCTCCTTTCCAATATGAAAAAGAGTGGGCCAAACTCATCATTGGTGCAAATCCAATAATTTCAGTGGTGTTACACCAGGGATGAATTTGCCACAAGAACCCAAAGTGGTCAGAATGTCTCCCAGAGGGGAGACATGCAAGAGAGCATGCAAATGCCTACATTATTCCGTGAGGTACAGAATATTCTGCTCAACTCTCATGCAGCTGGACAGCTCTGCTAGCCAACAGAGTGGGAAGCGAAGCCATGTCTCTGCCTACTTTTCACTCATCCATTGCCCTCTTTGGGTCACCATGCATTGGAGTAGTTACGAGCAGTCCCTGCACACTGCTGAGTGCCAGGACTGTAATTCTGCCCAGGGCTGTGCATGGGGAAGGAAGGCTCCTTACTTCCTTCCTCTCACTTACTGAACATGTGCCTAAGGGTCAGGCAGAAACTGGCACATACTCTGCAAACTCTTAGGGCTTGTACGCACTACCACTTATGTCGGTATAATGTATGTCGCTCAGGGGTGGGGATAAGTTACACCGACCTAAGCGCCGGTATGGACAGGGCTATGTTTGTGGGAGAGCTTCTCCCACCAACACAGCTACCGCCACTTGTAGAGGTGGATTTATTACCCTGACGGGAGAGCTCTTTCTCATTGGCTTTGATTGTCTTCACCAGGCATTCTACAGCAGCGCAGCTGCATCGGTACAACTGTGCCAATGTAGCGCTTCTAGTGTAGACTAGCCCTTAGTGTCCTTCCTCTGATGAAAGGTGATGTGGAAGTGTAACATGAAACTTACTGGTTTCAGAGTAGCAGCCGTGTTAGTCTGTATTCGCAAAAAGAAAAGGAGTACTTATGGCACCTTAGAGACTAACAAATTTATTAGAGCATAAGCTTTCGTGAGCTACAGCTCACTTCATCGGATGCAACTTACTGATTTCACATCAGCCATATCCTGGATTCTCCGCCCTTTCCCCTCCCTCCTCCTCTCCCTCCCTTCTCCCCCCCAGCCAGTCAGCATATATGGAGGCCAGTAAATGTGTTCTGTTTGTATATTGTTTGCAGAGGGTGAGGGGCAAGTAAGAGCCTTATTTTGGATGTCTAAGACTTAGTTTTTTCAGAAGCTATTTGAAGAATCAGACTAGATTTAGCTCGAGGGGGGGATCAACAGAGCCTTATTTCAGATAGTTCCAACTTTGGGAGCAGGATTGCTTCTCCTAAAATTGCTCTTGAGCTGTATGTCAGCAGAATAAATACATGTGAATTTATGTAATTTGCTACCATCTTCTCTTCTGAAAACGCTTTTGCAGATTTCTCAAAATGTCACCCTTTTGTGGTGTGTTCTTGAACCCTTAAACCTCCCTCTGTTTGCAGACTGCACATAGAAATGTACAGAATGCAGGAAGCCTCAGAGCTGTAGTGCTAAACAAACACAAACTCAGGATTTGCTTAGGATCCTAATAAAAGCCTTACTGTCTCAAAGCACAGGTTATAGTCTCTTTATAAGGCTCCCAATCAAGACAATAGAATCTCTTATCAAACCCTCTGTGGTATTCCACAGCAGCAGCCTATAACTCTGCACTGCTTTGGATAATTACAGGAGGGTTAAAAGGATGACCAAATGTCCCGATTTTATAGGGACAGTCCCAATATTTGGGGGGTTGTCTTATATAGGCATCTATTACCCCTCCCTCCCAACTCCTGTCACAATTTTTCACACTTGCTATCTGGTCACCCTAGTAGGGTACTACAGTAATTTTCTAGAAGAAAATAATAGATCCCTCCTCAGTCTGAAGTGTTCCATGCAACTTTTAGAACAAACTTTCCTTCTTCCTCCCTTGTTTGAGAGGGCATGAGCACTTCATAGTGTACAGAGCATTAAAGGGATTATTCAAGGATAGCCTGTCATACCTATCTGAGTCTATGAGGCTCAATCACTTTTTCTCAGTCCCAGACCATGTGAAGGAGGAGGTCGTTCTTGAGGAGTCACGCTACTGGGAATCCATGGGACCTAGCTAAGATCTAGATCAGAATTCATGCTGAAGTTTACAAATGTTCTAAAAGTAACAGCTGACTTATAGATTCATAGATTCATAGATACTAAGGTCAGAAGGGACCATTCTGATCATCTAGACCTCCTGCACACCGCAGGCCACCCACTCCTCTCACCCACCCACACCTACAAAAAACCTCACCTATGTCTGAGCTATTGAAGTCCTTAAATCATGGTTTAAAGACTTCAAGGAGCAGAGAAGCCTCCCTCCAGTCACCCATGCCCCATGCTACAGAGGAAGGTGAAAAACCTCCAAGGCCTCTCCAATCTGCCCTGGAGGAAAATTCCTTCCCAAATATGGCAATCAGCTAAACCCTGAGCATATGGGCAAGATTCACCAGCCAGATACTACAGAAAATTCTTTTCTAGGTAACTCAGATCCCATCCATCTAATATCCCATCTCAGGGGATTAGTCCTATTTACCCTGAATATTTAAAGATCAATTACTTACCAAAATCCCATTATCCCATCATACCATCTCCTCCATAAACTTATCGAGTAGAATCTTAAAACCAGATAGATATTTTGCCCCCACTGCTTCCCTTGGAAGGCTATTCCAAAACTTCACTCCTCTGATGGTTAGAAACCTTCGTCTAATTTCAAGTCTAAACTTCCTGGTGGCCAGTTTATACCCATTTGTTCTTGTGCCCACATTGGTGCTGAGCTTAAATAATTCCTCTCCCTCTCCTGTATTTATCCCTCTGATATATTTATAGAGAGCAATTATATCTCCCCTCAACCTTCTTTTAGTTAGGCTAAACAAGCCAAGCTCCTTAAATCTCCTTTCATAAGACAAGTTTTCCATTCCTCAGATCATCCTAGTAGCCCTTCTCTGTACCTGCTCCAGTTTGAATTCATCCTTTTTAAACATGGGAGACCAGAACTACACACAGTATTCTAGGTGAGGTCTCACCAGTGCCTTGTATAATGGTACTAAACCTCCTTATCCCTACTGGAAATGTCTCTCCTGATGCATCCCAAAACCGCATTAGCTTTTTTCACAGCCAGTTGTTGACTTCCGCCAGAGGCCTGTAGAAGTTCTGTTATCTGTTGCGAGGCCTAGAGGGTAGATCCATTGCTAAAATCAGAATGCAAGTTTATGGCCAAAGAGCATTCACTCACTGCATCCTGAAGAGCTTGTAAACTCCCTCAGGCAGGCTCTAGATGGATAACAGATGGAAACAAACAGAGCTACTGATGGCAGGAGGCATGTGCGGTATTCTCTTTCCTTTCTCTGTTGCTTAGTCAAACAAATGGCAGCCTAATCACACCCTGCAAAATTCCCCCATCTCTGCAAATTAATGGCAGCTACAAGATGTAACGTTCATAGTTCGGTGGTTTGCAATGTAGCTCAAGGCTTGCTTGGTATTTTTCATGTGGAATGAGGCGAGAAAATATAATTGGAAGCCTTGATGGCTGCATGAGCTCTATTTCTCATTTCTCTGACTGTACTTGAGACTCAAGTGCGCTATTTTGCATAATGATTCAGGACCTGTGCTGCAATAAGAGCCCAACAAACTTAAATCTGGAGCTTTTCAGACAATAGAAGATACTAAACCATCACATATATCTCAAGCCAGGTTCCTCACTGTGGAATTCCAGTCAGGATCACTTGCTCCTTCTGCTTTTCCAGAAGTTCCATTTTTGGTCACTGATTGGGCTGCTGTCTGTCTTTGGCCCTTTACCTATCTCTTCTACCTCCTCATTGACAAAAGCAGAATATTTACTGTAGATGACTAGGTTGAATGGTTCCATGTGTGTTTCCCTTCTGCTTTTCCTAGTCGTCAGATTCTTCAAACCTCTTCCTCCACATCTATCCATCCATAATGTCTGACCATGTGATCTTTTGCATTTCATCTGATTTGACTTGAACAAGTCTGACATATTCATCAGTAGAGGGCAATGGTGCCTATTCACATTATACAGCATTGCTGTTAAAACAGCTGCATCACACCCCAATTGTGGCTGCAGTTCTGTGATCTCTATTTGCATAGTACTTTGGAATCCTTCAGGATATTATAGAAATATATAATAAATGTTATCTCTGTGTTCCATAGTGGGGTTCAGTTTTCCATGCTTCAGTAGTCATCCTGCTCCTGAGGAAAGCTTATATATTCTTTATCCACCTGGAAGCTCAAACTTTGCCATTGTTTATGGCTTTTTGCTTAGCTCAGTAATGTTCTGATGTTATTGTCCAGTGGGGAGCCCCAGGTGGGATCCAGGGCTGAGACAACAGCTGCTTAAACAAGTGGAACAGCCGACATTAATCTTTGCTTGTGGTGCTCATAACAGGAAAATGGAGCAAACAGGGAATCAGCTCTCAATAAAAGAAATGCCCTTCAGCCTTGCACAGTTTCATGTCCAGCCACTAATCAATATACATCATTCCCATAGATCACTGCAGCGGCAGGTGAGAAATTGCCTGGACAAGAGGCCTGGGTAGAGTGACGTGAGTATTTCCCATGCACAGAATGGTTAAATCAATCTCACAGAACAGGACTCTCAGAAAGATCAAGGAAAGGCATGAGATGATAACAAGGATACTCAGGGGGACAGATCTTTGAAGGTAATGCACAAGGCAATAGAAAAGGCTGGTTCTTGTCACAAGAAGTTGCTGGCACTGGAAAAAACAATAAATATAGTTTAAAAAAATCTCTTTGCAAAACTAATGGTAACTGAGAACTAGTTGAAAAATGTCATGTGACTGCACAGCTAAAGTTCTCATCCAGATCCTCATCACCTCCCATCTGGATTACTAGAACCTCCCTTTGACTGGCTTCCCTGACACTGACATCAGTACCCTGCATTCCATACAAAACACAGAAGCAATTTTCTCATCTTTCCACTGAGTCTTCCTTTCTACCAGAAAGCTGCACTATTGGGGCAAATTGTGTTTCCTCTGGCATAGAGGAATCCCTGGCTGCTATAAAGCTGATATAGCCAGCTTGCTGCACTCTGGCAATCTTGAACCAACAGAGCAGCTTCCATGGAGCCATTAGTACTGGTGCAACTTAGAGCAGCCCTGAGACTGCTCTAAGTTATGCTGAGGACCAAACTGGCCTTCACCTGGTCCCAGGATCAAAGAAGCATAAATGTAGCCATGCACCATCTTTAGGTCCTGCACCAAGTGCAGCTCAGTTGGATCCAACAGTCTAGCCTTCAAGCTCTCAGATTGCTGGTGTCTGAATATGCAAGGCTAGGTTCACTCAACCTGTGCCACCACTCTTGGATTTGGAAGTAGGCCAAGGATTTCCTTTGTGAAGATCCAGCTTCTTTGTGAGTAGGAAAGACTGCAGGAAACAATACTCCAGAGTGTCCAAAAGATACAGAAAGCTCAGGATTGCACTCTACCAGAGGTCTTTACAACAAATAAATCAAACTGGATTTAGAAATAAAAAACAAATCTCAGCAACAGTTCATAGGATATGATGATCTCTCCCCACCTCCACCTCCATGAGGAGGACCTTTCTGCAGGAGATTGTTCTCCTTCAATTGCCCTGGTTGGTGCACACTGTTAGGAACTTTACAACATCTCTCAGACAGAAGGGTTAGTGGGCAGCTGGGCCTGATGGTGGCCTCCTCTACCGAGTAATGGTGGGGAGACACATTTAAACTGGGCATGATGGAAGAAAGGATTGGTATTAATGATTTAGGATTGCCTGATAGGTAGCACAGCCTCCGCTTCAGCTCAGAAGAGGTTAGAGCAACAGGCACTTGAATTCCCAGAAGGAAGAAAGCAATTCTGGTTATATTACCAAGACAAATAGTGCAGTGAAATCAGTTCTGAGACACAAAAATTGGTCCCTAAAGGTTGGCTAAGTAAATTTTCAATACAATTCAATTCATATGTTCCCTTGATGCTTTCTGATTCTCCCCACTCCCCATCCCCAGGAAGCAGGTGTTAGGCAGCATACAGTGTGGCAGGCTCTCTTTTTTTCTGACTGATAGTTTATCCTCTCCAACTAAGAGTGTGTTTATGGATTGACTCCTTTGAGTGCATTAAAACCTCCATTTATTGTTTTAACTCCATGATTGTCTGACCTAGAAGCAAAACCACCCTACCATATTGTCACTAACTGCAACAGTGAGGTACACAGCCCCTTCCAGCTCACTGTCCAAGCCATGCCAGCTGAGACACTAGGAAATCCAGCATTCTCTCTATGGCTCCATTGTCATGGCCCAATTCTAAACTACTGAAATCAATATAAGTTTTACCAAGGACTGCAAAGGAGCAGGAGTTTAGCAAGGTACTGTTGTTCCCATTTGTCACCATATTGCCCTCTGTCATGGAATGGAGGGAGCAGTCAGGGGCTCACAAACACCCCTTCCACATAATCTGAAGGCTTCTGCCCTCCGGGCTCCGCAGCATCTATATCTTCTTTATTGTCCTTAATAATAAAAACCCAGGCAGTTATTAAAGCAAAGATCTGACCATTCTGACAAGCTGGTGGCTTGTTAATGAAATTTATTCTGGTGGCATCCGAAACCTTTTGCTTCCCTATTGTTGGTGCTAACTGAGAAGATTGTAAAATCTATGAGTTCTCTCCATTGCTTCAGTTCTTTTAGCTCACTAGACAATACCATGGCCCAGTGGATAAGGCATTGGAGTGATATTCAGAAGATTGCAGTTCTGTTTCTGGCTTGACCATCAGCTCGTTGGGTGACCTTGGGGAAGTTACTTCACCTCAGCTTCTCCATTTGTAAAATGGGGATAATGTAATTTCTTTGTAACATGCCTTTGAGATCTATGGATGCAAAGTGCCAGATAATATTACTGTATGCAGTGTTGTTGTGGCTATGTTTGAGAGGGAGATGAAAACCCTGATGATCTCTGCTCACTGCTTTGGGGGGAAAGTCCTGCCAGACCTCACATCAGGCAATTGCATTAACTCTATTCAAGCAAACAAAGTCACCATAGTTAAGTGTCTGATTACTCATTTACATGCTGAGCTGGCTTCCACCTTGACAGGCAAAGAATTCAAAACATTGTTTAACCAGGGGGAATATGCTCCAGTCAATAGGCCCTTGTACTCTATGAGCAAATGTATATGTGATAGGTATGGTGCCCCATACTTTTTTTTTAGTGTCTGGTCCTCAGTCTACAGTGAGGCATGGCGCCAAAAAGGTAAAATAATTGCAATCTCATGTCACTAAAGGTCTGACCTGCCTAAAAAGAGGGTTCTTTCCAGAATTGTTAATCAACAGTTCTTTTTTTTTTCACCGTCTCTTACAATTACACCCCCTGGAATAACCCCTGGAAACTTATATCACTAACTTTTCCTCCATTCAAGGTTCACTAGCCATCTGGTTTGTTACTGTAGGGTTGCTCCTAAAGTACCAGAACTGTATACACTCGACTGTTCTGGCAGAGTTCATTCTGACTGCTCGGGATGTAGGCACACACTGATTTATTATTGTAGGATAACTTCTGAGCACTGGGGCTGCATGTACACATTGCTTTGATATTATGGAGTTTCTAATAAGAACTAGGACTACACACACCGGTTTGTTAGTGTAGGATTGCTAAATGCAGTGTAGTTGTAACCATGTCGGTCCCAAAGTATTAAAGAGACAAGATGGGTGAGGTAATATTTTTAGGCAGCCTCACAACTGACATTGTTTTTTCTTTGGATTAAGATCATTCAGGTATTTTTACTAAATGAAAAATGCTAATAGAGAAGACATGGACTGAATATTCAAACAGCCTGTAATTGTTACAATAACTAGATGTGCTTGTCCCATAAAGAGTAGCCTCTAACATGCCCTCAGCACTTGACTTTCATGAAATTCATTATCCACTGCTCTCTGATATTCCTTCTGCGGCTGTAAGTAATGGAATGTTTGATGGATTTGTTTTGTAAATGGCCTTTTATTTTTGTGTGGAAACCAGCACTGAAACTGATGACAGCAGGATTTTTTTTTTTGTTTCAGGCAATTTATGTTGCCTGCTATCTGTTAGGAAAATCAAACACCTGCATAGCCTTGTCACCATTAACAATGTTCTGAGCTGGGAATTGGCTGTCAGTTACTGGCATGGTATTGAAACACTACTGTGAGCAGGTGAAGTTCCCACCCTGCTCTGAGCAATGTGTATACACACTGCACATCGTCCACTCTCATCCCGTTCCTGGGGCTTACCTTAAACAACAACAAACTTCAGCCTATGTTTTCTACCCAAATGTATCTGTCCCTAGGGATTTTCCTACAAGACCTCCTCTATCCCAATCCTTACTCTTGTTATTTGTATTATTGTATTGCCCAGGAGCCCCAGTCAGGGACCAGACCCCCTGCACTAGGAGCTGAAGAAATGCAGGAAAAAAAGACAGTCCCTGTCGCAAAGTGCTTACAGTCTAGGTATAAGACAAGAGACAACAGATGGATACAAATAGATAGATGGAGTAGAAGGAAACTGTGAGACAAAACTGGTCAGCAGGATAGCCAGTGGTCTTGGCAAACCAGCAGTCCAGCCTTACTTCACTGTGCCTCAGAGGGACCCTCCTTATTCTCTTATATTCTGGTTGGAATTAACAAGATTCACCATTCTGCATGACTCATTGGAAATGACTCTATCTTTATGCAGGATTCCAGCACCTGAGTTTAGAGCATCTCAATAAAAGAGCCCTTTATGGCATATCAGGTTCCTTGAACCTTCCATCCTGTAAACAGCTATCTTATCACTATTACTATTCATTTATATTTCAGTGGTGCCTAGAGGCCTCAACTGAGATCAGGGCTTCATTGTGCTACTACTTTACAGAAGTGTAGTAAGAGAGACAGCCCCTGCTGCAAAGAGCTTACAATGTAAATACAATGGGTTAAAAATGTCACTTAAGGGTGAGCCTCCAAACAATTTTTAAAATCTGTTTGTGCTCCCATATCAGTAATAAAATGCTTGCATAGACTCAAAAGTTACAAATATATTGTTAAACTATGGAAAGCCAGATTCAGACCAGATTTCCTCTACTGACTTCAGTACAATTGCAATCCACTTACACCAGATCTAAATTTGGCCCTCCATGTTTGTGACTAAACAGCTAAGGACATCACTACCCTCCCCGACAGCCTTGGATAGGTCTTATGTCTCCAGATGTTACAAGATAAACAGATTTTCCTCATCCAAATTCAGGTCTTAGTAGGTAGCATAACAGCTGCAGTTAGGGCTCAATCTTGGAAAATACTGAACCTCTTTGCTCAAAATGTTTAGCACCCACAACTTCCATTAAATTCCAAGGAAGCTAACAGGGCACCTTCCAGCATCAGGGCCAGAAAGATTGTGTCATAAGTTGGTAAGGTTCCAGATCCAAGGCATGCACATTCTGCCTGGGCACTATAAGAAATCTTGCCCTCCAGGAAGTTAAAAATTACAAGTTGTGAAATATGCTGGGCTGAACCCACAAACCAGGAGACTGAAAAAGGTCCCAGTGGCAAAGTCATCTGCAAAGAAATTGAGCTGATTCAGGCTAGGCCAGAAATGATTTCAATCTCCCCACAGTATCTTCAGTGTGTCATTAGAAAGCAAGTACACTAAGCAGGAGCAACTTTCTTCAATACCTTCCTGATATTTGGAGCAGAGAGGTGTTTTTCACTGACAGAGGTTATCATGGAACATATGCCACATCATTGTATTTCTCTTCAGCAACTCACAGGCCTTCCAAGTGATGAATGGCTTCTCAAAATGGTTTTTCATGGTCATGGGATGTGTTATGGACTGATAAACCTGGCCTTTTCCTCTTTGCTATCTGCAGTTACTTAGGTCTATAATGTACATGCACAAGCCTAACTTTGGTTTCCCGCTACAGTAGCAAAGATAAAACTCTAAACATGCAGCAAGGATGCAGCACTAAATTATTCGGACAGAGCCAGAGGATCAGTCTTGAGCGAACAAGGTGGAACATGAGAAGCGCACTGATAAGGTGGCCAAGGTTGGATTCCACAGCAGCGTCTTTGAGGCTGAAAAGTAGCAGCCCCAGCAGAAGGCTGTTTTCAGGAGAGGAAGGCCCGTCTTCTGTGTACAACTCTGTGGGATCAACCCTACAAGACGCTGAGGGTCCTGAACTCCTATAGATACCTATAGGCATGGAGGGCACTCAGTACCTCAGCAATGGTACTCAACATCTGTTTGTCTTTGTGTCTCTGTCTCTCTTATACATTTACACAGTGCCCATTACCAGGGCATCTAGGCAATAACAATAACACTGTTTCGCACTTAGTCTATCACTTCCTCTCATCGGAGTTCAATGTTTTTAGTATTATTCAGGTATCAAGCCACGCAAGAAACCCATGAGAAAGGTATTATTATTATCCCTGTGTTATCAATGAGGAACTTTTTGGGTGGGTGCAATTTTTTGCCTGTGGCTCAGATCACATAGATGTCTAAATCCCTTATTACTCCTGCAAAACAGGAGTTTACCCCTAAGTGACTTAAACCACAGTCTTAAGCAATGCCCTGCAAAGATGGAGGCCAGTGTCTGAAAACCTGGCCCTCAATTAGTTGTCAAAGGTCACCCAGGGACTGGAAATAGGATCCATGGAGTCCTAACTCCCTGTCCCATGCCTTGGCCACAAAAACACGCTTTCTCACTGGAATGGTTTCAACATAAACCTAGAGAAGGTATCTTATTTCATTTAACCAGAGACAAATCGTAAAGAAGCCTCACAAGTAACAGGTGAAACAATTCCTCCCTCGTCTTCCTCACTCCATCTAGTTTAATATCCACCTGCATAACCTCAATATTTCTTTTCCAGCAGATGGGAAGTGGCTTAGGTATTTGGAAGTTTAAAAGAGCAGCCTCACTAATAGAAGAAGTGATACGAGACCCTCTGAACCATAGCACTGGTCAGTACAGTGAAAGCATTACCTGCTCACAGCACTCTCATAGCAAATCCAACCAGGGTATCTCAGCCAGCTTTGGCTTCTGACTGTCCACTTGCAAACCTGTGATATTTCCTCAGTATCTCGGTGATTGGTTGTTCTTTTGCCACTCTCTGGATGAATGAGGATGTGGGACTGGGGGTTGTACATGTATTTTTCACCTGTTCTTTATGTTACTACAATAATTATGTATTATTTAGCCATTAATTCTGTTTCTTTTTAATTCAGTGCCATAGGGGCTCCCAGAATCAAGGGAATAGGAAAGCTGGGAACCACTTCTCCTCACATGTCAGTGAAATAATAAAACACCAGGAACTGAATCAGCAACACAGGCTTAAGGAACAAAGTGCTTCTGAAAATTGTATTTATGTATCAAAACTAATTATTGCAGAATTCTATCTTAGTAGCTCTTGATTATTTCATTACTGAATCTAGCTGGACTTCCATGCACTGTAAAAGTTTTCTATCTTTTAACTGGTCATAGAAATGTAAATGAACAGAATGAGGAATAGTAATAAAGGCTCCAAATGACAGGTTCCATTTAAGAATCCACTCCTAATCTTCTAGATCACCACTTCTCTTCAGAGATCTCATTTGCCTAAAGACTTTAGTCACGGTCAGCTCGTGACAGCATGAACCTCCAGAACAAACTGTTGTAGACAAGACAACTTATTTCAGCAGAGGACCTTTCAGTAGTATCACTGCAATGGAAGTGGCTAAGTAGCTATATGAGGAAGATCTCTTTCCTGACTAAAGTGTGAACCTGAAGCCCTTCCTCACATTGGTCTCCTACTGAAGTCAATAGATCTGCTCATCTGAGTCAGGACTGCATGGGCCCATTGAACCTTCACTCAACTTGGTGGCATCAAAACTTTCAAGTGAATCTTCCCTAAATGTGTCTATAACATAACATAGTTACTTCAGAGGCCCACAGAATTAGAAACAGGAAAGGCCTAAAAGATCAATTAGTTTATACACACGCAGTCCCACCTAGTGCAAAATTGCTCTTTATAGTTTATTCACATCATCATCCTCTGTTGCAGCAATGTCTGAACTGTGAAACAGAGGTTCCTGTGCTGAAAGCAGACAGTTCCCAGATTACTAGCCCAAAGAATGCTTAGGGACTTTGGAGCACCCAGGTACACCCTATGAGCCTCATTTTCCAATGCTTGTGTCATAATTTATACTGGGCAAAGTGAGCATGGAACTTTACCACTCTGAACTGCTGTGTTTTACAGCTTCTTTGAATGGGTCTAAATAACAACACAAGCAGCAAGCCACTGGAGAATCAAACACTCTCTGTATGTGCAGACGTCAGAGGATTAAAACAATAATAACCTACATTCATGTTGTGTTTTTCATGCAATGATTCCAATACAATTTGCAGACTATATACAGAAATCTTTTTACCTGCCAGTGAAATGCAGCAAACTCTGGGGGAGAACACTTCAGCTGCTTAATAGTGTACAGAAAAACACACAACCTGTTTAAAATACAATATGGAGGGAGGAGGGAGAGAGAAGGGAGTGGCAGAGATGGGCATGAACCCCAAAGCTCAGTCTGGGTTTCAAATCTGAATCCAAACTTTCCCAAGGTACAGGATGGAAGAACTGTCAGATCTGAGATTCTGGTTCAGACTCCTCTCTAGTATTTAGTAAGGTAGAATATAATTGTGTGACCTGGGATTTGATCTGAACAGTTGGACCCTCAGAAAATGCCGCAGGATCTTGAATCACAGTGAAGCAGTTTGAAACCTCCATTTTATACATTATCAGGAATACATTTAACCCAGCATTGATCTATATTGCCTCTTGGTTCCAGGAAAAGCTAATCAACAGAGAGAAGGGGGAACAAAACAGTTCAGTTACTGTTTGTATCTGGAACCAGATGCATTCATCTATGATGTGTAGTTTTCTGAGAAACACAAAGGTCTTTACAAGAAAACTGGGCACTTCTGCTCTGTTCAGTGCTCAAGCCTTTAATTTTGTCTTAACTACTTTTCAAGTTGCATAGAACTAATTCATTTCCATAGGAAATGGCTGCTCAGACGGCTAAACTCAATGGCAGGGGAAGGGGATTAGCTGAAGTAGCTCACTGGGATTGATAAGACTAATGAGAAAACAGTTTGCATTGTGTATTTCTATAGTGAGTGCATCTCAAGTAGCTTAACCTTTGGCTGTTTCATTGCCAACAGCTAGTGTTCGTGTTTACATCCTCATAAAAGAAGAACAAGTCTCTTATCCAAGACTCCACTTGCTATAGTGGAAATGTTTTATTAGGTGAACAAGGAAAAGATTCTTGAACTTGTGAGTGGCAAAGCGAAGGAGAATGCTTCTAACCTTTTATCTAGGAAGTCTGTCAGTTTGCCTGAAAGGGGATTGTGTAGGAATCCGCCTGATGGGCCAGAGGTGATTCTGGATGTAAGTGAGACCCAGAAAGAGTCTGTTGTTGCTCAGGAAAGTGTTTCTCTAGAGAAAGCCTTAGGAATTCTAAGCGATAAATAATCAGCACATTTCAACCCAGGCCTGAAGCAGCTGTTGAGAGCTGATTGTTCCCAGAGCTGAAGCTAGGGATACATGTATTGCAGGGATCACTGGGTGCAATGGGGACTGCAACTAGACACACACAGAGGGAGACATGATATAACAATCCACTTTCAGATTATGAAAGGTTTCCAAACCAGAGATCTTTATGCACCTTATTTTTTTTTAAAAAAAAGTTTAAACTTTCAAATGTTTGTCATACGTTTCAAAGATTCAAACTTTTTTTTTAAATAATTCTTGTTAAAATTAATTTAGTGCCAGTGAAAAGTGCCAGCCTATTTAAAATCCCAGAAGAGTTGGAGGGGCCCACCAAACAAGATGTCTACTTCCTCAAGTGTTGCAGAAGCCACAGAGGGATCAGGAATCAATTAAACATAGGGGAAAGAAAATGATAAAACAGGAACCGGGGGGAGGGGGGTAAAAGGTGTTAAACAAAGGAACCAGATGATCTCCATGGAGCTACGCTGATTTACTCTAGCTGAGGAACTGGTCCCAAATCTCTACCATCAGCCATAAGTGAGGCACGGAGAATCCCTTTTGACCTGTCTAGCATCAGTTATGATATCAAAAGACATTCAGACCACTGAGTCATTGGCCTCCCCCATAGGCCTCCTAATCAAAAGTCTAAAATTAGCCAGGTTTGCCCAACATGTAAGAGAAGGCTAAATTATTTGTTACCAATAAATTACCTGACAAATACAGTCCTTTTTTCTATTTGCAAATTGTTCATGAACCAATCCTGTTTCCTGCAAATTGCCTTCCTATAAGCATTCATAAAGTCATAGTGTTCAAGGCTAGAAGGGAACACCAGATCATCTAGTCTGGTCTCCTATATACACAGGCTACCAACATCACTCAGCATCTGCACACTGTCATTGAACAGTTTGGAGAATCTAGTTGCTCATAAACTGTGCATTATTCACTCTACACTATGTGTGGCATGTGACTGGCCAGTTAAGTCACATGATTTTGTTGTTGCTTCCCAGCTGGACAAATGATGTAATTTGTACAGGAGACTGAGGAATGGTGACTAGCAAATAACAATTTGTCAACACTCTCGTTCACCTGTGAATATGAATATTTGTACAATGAAGGGCCCCAATCATTCCCCAAATATTTGTGTGAATAAAACTTGCTTGTGTGAATGTTCGTGAATGCCAAATAAAAAAGGAACACATCATGGTTGAACTGATCAGCCATTTGGTGTTTGAATGAGTGGTCAAGGACCCCATTTTCTCAATATTCAGCCAGCTCTACATTATTTATTAATAATAATCAATTATTACTGCAGAACCTTTTAAATGGACCAAGTTATTTCTCATTGCAAATTAGGTTTAAAAGTTGCTTCGTGGAGTCAACAAAAGCTGCAGGAACCACAGAATACAGATAGAACAGTTAGTGTTCCTTGCATGTATTACTGCGTCATATAGGGGACATCGATCAGCATTCCTGTCACACTCCCCAAGCTAATGATCCAACCAGAGGACCAAATTTGGTGATGAATCCTGGTCACATGCCACCTGAGGCATGTTGCGCATATGCTAAGAAGAAGAAGACAGCATCATCTGGCACAAGAATACATATTCTCACACACCCATGTGACACACATAAAGGAATCCCACAGGTCATTAGCTCAAGTCTACCTCTTATTGTGTAGAGATCCTATTTAGTGGTAATATGAAAACAGAGCACACAGCAGTGATGAGAGCATCGCCAAATTACTGCAAGGTGAGTGCTTACAAGAGGGAAAAATAAAAAAGCACAGTAGCCATCAAGTATCTACAAAGCATATTAACAAACCCAGCTTCTCTCATATGCCAGCTTTCCCCCTTCCACAGTCCTGTTTCAACTGAACAGACGCTAATTGAAAATTATGTTTTCAATTTTATGTTTTTTTCTAATTTGTTCTTGTTTGGAAGCATTTAGGGAACCCGTGGTTTGCTGAATTTCCAATGTGCTTTGCATGAACTCCCTAGGGGAACCAACAAAAGGCACTGTCAACACTCTCCTGGCAGACAACAAGAATCACTACTCTAGGTAGAATATTCATACACTCCATGGAACACAGAATCAGAAAGATGTAAGCTCTACATAAACAGTGGAGAGAGATGAAGAGTTACAGTGTGAAAGGGGATGGGGAGATGCTGTGATGTCTGTTCCACCTTGTGGTTTTATGAACTCCCTAAGGAGGGGAACCCACCCACCCTGATATCTGCCTAAAAAGTCACCCAGTCTGTGATGGGGAAGATAGTTCTCCGAGACAAAGTACACAGGCTGGTTCATTTAGTATTGTTAGTCATGCACAGATAGTTCTCTGTCTAGGTAACACATCATACATGTCTATTTATCACACTGTATACTAAGACCTACACACACCTGTGCATCATGTAATACATGAGCTCACACACACACTAAAAAGTATAAACACATTACACATCATAAACTTATAAACCTATCACACATTTTGCAATCACACACATACACATGGCACAAGAACACATTCTCCCACACATATATCTACATATCACACTCATACACACAAATGCATCATACTGCACACGCAACTACATATTATAAACTTGTATCCCTCACACACACACGTGCATTGAATCATACATGAACACCCACACATCGTACACATGCATCACATACTGTGTCCATACACACATCTCTAAGCCTCTCAGTGCACACAATGCAAATCATACTGCTTGCACAGTCATATATAGCTGTATGTATCATTCCACACCCATGCACATACTTGCATGTCATATCTCACAAACACTCACATGTGTATGCGTCAAATTGCACAAACACATAGTCACCCACAAACAAACCTGTCTCATACCATTCATGCATCTATGCACAGGGTAACACATGCAAACACCCCATTTTTCTTAATGTAATATAATAATTAGGAGGAACGCATTGATACCAGCATAATGTTCAGTGAGATCCCAGGAGGGTGGCCAGTTCAAGGGAAGGCCCAGCACCTGGGTATTTGAACATTCAGATCAGTCTGAGGCCGGATCTACCCTTGCCAACTTTTCATTGAAAAAAAATCACACCCCTAACTTACATATCAATACTGGCAAAGGGCCTTGTGTAGACACAGCTGTACTGCCAAAAACGTCTTTTTGTTGGTTTTGCTTATTTAATTCAGGGAACTGTTATAAGCTATACAGGAAAAAAGAACTTTTTTTGTTGTAATAAGCTGCATCTCTACTAGGAGGGTTTTCTGGTATAGGGCAAACCCTTTCTAGTGTAAACAAAGCCTGACTCTACTCTGGCTTCTTCTGGAAATACCTAATTCACATTGGGCCTGCTACCCCCTTGAAATCTAGTCAACACAAAAACATTGTGTTTAAGGTAGTTTCAGGTCTTACATCCACCCCTAAATTGCCTTGCCAATGTCTGTGGTTTTGCACAAATTTGTTAGTCTCTAAGGTGCCACAAGTACTCCTTTTCTTTTTGTGGTTTTGCAGTTCACCTTTTCCTACTTTTTGAAAGATTTTCTCTCTCCAATTGGGTGAAGTCCCACACAAATGAGCAGCTAATTGACTATGGCGATGGGTGTGACTTTTGCTCTTTATATAACAAACATAAAAGGAAGGACCCACCTGCACCTGGGGAGGTCCAAACAAGAGTATTTAATAACTACCTGCAACATGCAAGGCCTAGACAGGGTTGCCAAGCCTCCAGGATTGTCCTGGAGTCTCCAGGAATTAAAGATTAATTAAAGAATATGTCATGTGATGAAACCTCCAGGAATACGTCCAACCAAAACTGGCAACACTACCTAGCTACTACTCTGGCAGGGTTCTGGTAGTTTCTGAAACCATTAGATGCTAATAAACTATTTAAGGAGAAGCACCCTAATTCCTATACACTACATCTGGTTAAACAAGTAAACTGATTCTATTGAAATGCACAAAGGTAGCAAACTGAAAAAACAGAAGAAAATATCTTGTCTCTCTAAACTCTCTCAGTTATAGAAACATGAGGTGTCATTTGCAACACCAGTAGGTGTAGCATTTTTCAGAGCAAAGTGTGACTTGATTCTCAACACTGCAGAGAAATGGTTCAATAAAGACTTAAGATTGTAATTGGGTTTTTTTAATTATTATTTCATTAAACTATTTCTGTTCAGGCCAGGTGTTTGTAAAACCTTTTCTCACAAAACTTGAATTTGGGGCTTTGTTGTTAATTTTGTCTTTACTTAACGAAAGGAATGGTCAGGTTGGGTATGGAAATTATGGTTACAGAGTGCCACCTATTGGATTTAGAATCAATTGTTGATCACATCTGTAGAGACATAAATGACTACCCTCTGTGGATTTAAATCTACTTACGTACGCTTAGAATAGATTCTGAATAAGTAACTGAAAAGATTTCTCCAGAAAAAGATCTGGGCAGTCTCATCAGTGAGGATGTTTGCTCAATATGCAAAAATGATCTAAAAACAATACAGTATCAGGCTGTATTAAAAAGAAGCTGGGGGAAATATGTAAAATATTTAATATCATTACATGGCTATGTGGTACATCCCCACCCTGTAATAGTTCATGTAATCTTGGTCCAGTCATACTGAAAAAAACATAATATAAATAACAAAGGGCCAGAGAAGAGCAATGACAGTGATTAGTGATGCCAGTGGAGAAGTAATAAATGTTTATTTACACACTTTATGACTGAGGCAGGCAGGACATCTCTAGCGCCCATACCAGTAAAAACCTTTATATCTCTCCACACCATCATGTATTCACTATATGTCTCTGATTTTATGGAGGCACTATTTTAGAAATGTTTTAGGGTTTAAAAAAATTATTGGGGCTATTTTTCATATCCCTTTGCTTGTAAAGTCAGGCTCTCCTAGTGCCAAGAACCCAGCTGTGCAGAGAGAGAAGGGAAAATTAAAAGAATACAGAGTCAGATCCTCAGCTGGTGTAAATGAGCATAGCTCCAATCAAATCAGTGCAGCTATTCTGATTTACACAAGCTGAGGATCTGGCTCGCAGTTTAGCAAACTATAAAAGTGATCTAAAATAGCTTTTCCGCCCCTGATAATGTTGCGATTTTCAGATCTGATCTCAAAGGCTCTATCAGAGCCAGCAGCAGCTCCTGTCCAGGGCCAATCAGAGGGGAGGCCAGGAGGGACACTTTACCTGGGCTTCAAGCTCAAAGGGGGCCTCAAATTTAGACATTTGTTAATTTTTTGGCATTTGGTAAGTTTCACAACTTGTTTTTATGTACATACCATTTGCACAGAAAAAGGCTAGAAAAGCATTTGTTAAATAAAAAATATTCAAATTATGACTCACTCTTTTTTGTATCGGGGGTAGCAGTGTTAGTCTGTATCCACAAAAACAACAAGGAGTCCAGTGACACCTTAAAGACTAACAGATTTATTTGGGCATAAGCTTTCGTGGGTAAAAAACCCACTTCTTCAGATGCATGTAGTGAAAATTACAGATGCAAGCATTATTATACTTACACAGGAAGAGAAGGGAATTACCTCACAAGTGAAGAACCAGTGTTGACAGGGCCAATTCAATCTGGGTGGATGTAGTCCCCTCCCAATAATTGATGAGGAGGTGTCAATTCCAGGAGAGAGAAAGTTGCTTTTGTAGTGAGCCAGCCACTCCCAGTCCCTATTCAAGCCCAAATTAATGGTGTTAAATTTGCAAATGAATTTTAGTTCTGCAGTTTTTCTTTGAAGTCTGTTTCTGAAGTTTTTTTGTTCAAGTAAGGCTACTTTTAAATCTGTTATTGAATATACAGGAAGATTGAAGTGTTCTCCTACTGGCTTTGGATGTTACCAATCCTGATGTCCGATTTGTGTCCATTTATTCTTTTACGTAGAGGCTGTCCGGTTTGGCCAATGTACATGGCAGAGGGGCATTGCTGGCACATGATGGCATATATCACATTAGTAGATGTGCAGGTGAATGAGTCCCTGATGGTGTGGCTGATGTGGTTGGGTCCTCTGACGGTGTCGCTAGGGTAGATATGGTGACAGAGTAGGCAATGAGGTTTGTTACAGGGATTGGTTCCTGGGTTAGTGTTTCTGTGGTGTGGTGTGTAGTTGCTGGTGAGTATTTGCTTCAGGTTGGGGGGCTGTCTGTAAGTGAGGACTGGACTGCCTCCCAAGGTTTGTGAGAGTGAGGGATCATTTTCCAGGATAGGTTGTAGATCCTTGATGATGTGCTGAAGAGGTTTTAGCTGGGGGCTGTATATGATGGCCAGTAATGTTCTGTTATTTTCCTTGTTGGGCCTGTCCTGTAGTAGGTGACTTCTGGGTACCCGTCTCACTCTGTCAGTCTGTTTCCTCACTTCCCCAGGTGGTACTGTAGTTTTAAGAATACTTGATAAATATCTTGTAGATAAAGATGCTTGATAAACTCTTTTTTTGGTGCCTTATTTTGTCTTCATGTGTCGTCATTTTTTATTTTTAGTATGGCTAGGGGCCTCAAAAGCTGGAAGTGGCCCAGGCCTCTCTGGACCTCTGAAAGGGTCTGCTCTTGTCCTCCTGTGAAACTGAGATTCCTTCATTTTTAGGTTTCAGAGTAGCAGCCGTGTTAGTCTGTATTCGCAAAAAGAAAAGGAGTACTTGTGGCACCTTAGAGACTAACAAATTTATTAGAGCATAAGCTTTCGTGAGCTACAGCTCACTTCATCGGATGCATTTGGTGGAAAAAACAGAGGAGAGATTTATACACACACACACACAGAACATGAAACAATGGGTTTATCATACACACTGTAAGGAGAGTGATCACTTAAGATAAGCCATCACCAACAGCAGGGGGGGGAAGGAGGAAAACCTTTCATGGTGACAAGCAGGTAGGCTAATTCCAGCAGTTAACAAGAATATCAGAGGTTTCAGAGTAGCAGCCGTGTTAGTCTGTATTCGCAAAAAGAAAAGGAGTACTTGTGGCACCTTAGAGACTAACAAATTTATTAGAGCATAAGCTTTCGTGAGCTACAGCTCACTTCATCGGATGCATTTGGTGGAAAAAGCAGAGGAGAGATTTATATACACACACACAGAGAACATGAAACAATGGGTTTATCATACACACTGTAAGGAGAGTGATCACTTAAGATGAGCCATCACCAGCAGCAGGGGGGGGAAGGAGGAAAACCTTTCATGGTGACAAGCAGGTAGGCTAATTCCAGCAGTTAACAAGAATATCAGAGGAACAGTGGGGGGTGGGGTGGGAGGGAGAAATACCATGGGGAAATAGTTTTACTTTGTGTAATGACTCATCCATTCCCAGTCTCTATTCAAGCCTAAGTTAATTGTATCCAGTTTGCAAATTAATTCCAATTCAGCAGTCTCTCGTTGGAGTCTGTTTTTGAAGCTTTTTTGTTGAAGTATAGCCACTCTTAGGTCTGTGATCGAGTGACCAGAGAGATTGAAGTGTTCTCCAACTGGTTTTTGAATGTTATAATTCTTGACGTCTGATTTGTGTCCATTCATTCTTTTACGTAGAGACTGTCCAGTTTGGCCAATGTACATGGCAGAGGGGCATTGCTGGCACATGATGGCATATATCACATTGGTAGATGCACAGGTGAACGAGCCTCTGATGGTGTGGCTGATGTGATTAGGCCCTATGATGGTATCCCCTGAATAGATATGTGGACAGAGTTGGCAACGGGCTTTGTTGCAAGGATAGGTTCCTATCTCGGGGCCTCTCCTTTTGCCCCTCCACCCCCACGAACATGATACAGTTCTGTGGTGACCTAGAATCCTATTTTCGACGTCTCAGACTCAAGGAATATTTCCAACACACCTCTGACCAACATATTAACCCACAGAGACCTTCCTGCCAACACTACAAAAAGAAGGATTCTAGGTGGACTCCTCCTGAAGGTCGAAACAGCAGCCTGGATTTCTACATAGACTGCTTCCGCCGACGTGCAAGAGCTGAAATTGTGGAAAAGCAGCATCGCTTACCCCATAACCTCAGCCATGCAGAACACAGTGCCATCCACAGCCTCAGAAACAACTCTGACATCATAATCAAAAAGGCTGACAAAGGAGGTGCTGTCGTCATCATGAATAGGTCAGAGTATGAACAAGAGGCTACTAGGCAGCTCTCCAACACCACTTTCTACAAGCCATTACCCTCTGATCCCACTGAGAGTTACCAAAAGAAACTACAGCATTTGCTCAAGAAACTCCCTGAAAAAGCACAAGAACAAATCCGCACAGACACACCCCTGGAGCCAGGACCTGGGGTATTCTATCTGCTACCCAAGATCCATAAACCTGGAAATCCTGGACGCCCCATCATCTCAGGCATTGGCACCCTGACAGCAGGATTGTCTGGCTATGTAGACTCCCTCCTCAGGCCCTTCGTTACCAGCACTCCCAGCTATCTTCGAGACACCACCGATTTCCTGAGGAAACTACAGTCCATTGGTGATCTTCCTAAAAACACCATCCTAGCCACTATGGATGTAGAAGCCCTCTACACCAACATTCCACACAAAGATGGACTACAAGCCGTCAGGAACAGTATCCCCGATACTGTCACGGCTAACCTGGTGGCAGAACTTTGTGACTTTGTCCTGACCCATAACTATTTCACATTTGGTGACAATGTATACCTTCAAATCAGCGGCACTGCGATGGGTACCCGCATGGCCCCACAGTATGCCAACATTTTTATGGCTGACTTAGAACAACGCTTCCTCAGCTCTCGTTCCCTAATGCCCCTACTCTACTTGCGCTACATTGATGACATCTTCATCATCTGGACCCATGGAAAAGAAGCTCTTGAGGAATTCCACCATGATTTCAACAATTTCCATCCCACCATCAACCTCAGCCTGGACCAGTCCACACAAGAGATCCACTTCCTGGACACTACGGTGCTAATAAGCGATGGTCACATAAACACCACCCTATATCGGAAACCTACTGACCGCTATTCCTACCTACATGCCTCTAGCTTTCATCCAGATCATACCACTCGATCCATTGTCTACAGCCAAGCGCTACGATATAACCGCATTTGCTCCAACCCCTCAGACAGAGACAAACACCAACAAGATCTCTATCATGCATTCCTACAACTACAGTACCCACCTGCTGAAGTGAAGAAACAGATTGACAGAGCCAGAAGAGTACCCAGAAGTCACCTACTACAGGACAGGCCCAACAAAGAAAACAACAGAACGCCACTAGCCATCACCTTCAGCCCCCAACTAAAACCCCTCCAACGCATCATCAAGGATCTACAACCTATCCTGAAGGACGAGCCATCGCTCTCTCAGATCTTGGGAGACAGACCAGTCCTTGCTTACAGACAGCCCCCCAATCTGAAGCAAATACTCACCAGCAACCACACACCACACAACAGAACCAATAACCCAGGAACCTATCCTTGCAACAAAGCCCGTTGCCAACTCTGTCCACATATCTATTCAGGGGATACCATCATAGGGCCTAATCACATCAGCCACACCATCAGAGGCTCGTTCACCTGTGCATCTACCAATGTGATATATGCCATCATGTGCCAGCAATGCCCCTCTGCCATGTACATTGGCCAAACTGGACAGTCTCTACGTAAAAGAATGAATGGACACAAATCAGACGTCAAGAATTATAACATTCAAAAACCAGTTGGAGAACACTTCAATCTCTCTGGTCACTCGATCACAGACCTAAGAGTGGCTATACTTCAACAAAAAAGCTTCAAAAACAGACTCCAACGAGAGACTGCTGAATTGGAATTAATTTGCAAACTGGATACAATTAACTTAGGCTTGAATAGAGACTGGGAATGGATGAGTCATTACACAAAGTAAAACTATTTCCCCATGGTATTTCTCCCTCCCACCCCACCCCCCACTGTTCCTCTGATATTCTTGTTAACTGCTGGAATTAGCCTACCTGCTTGTCACCATGAAAGGTTTTCCTCCTTCCCCCCCCTGCTGCTGGTGATGGCTCATCTTAAGTGATCACTCTCCTTACAGTGTGTATGATAAACCCATTGTTTCATGTTCTCTGTGTGTGTGTATATAAATCTCTCCTCTGCTTTTTCCACCAAATGCATCCGATGAAGTGAGCTGTAGCTCACGAAAGCTTATGCTCTAATAAATTTGTTAGTCTCTAAGGTGCCACAAGTACTCCTTTTCTTTTTGCGAATACAGACTAACACGGCTGCTACTCTGAAACCTGTGATTATGCAAGGCACTGAATTTAGCCGTATAGAGTGGAAATCTGTCAACTTCATGAAAAAACTCGCACAGATACAGACAGACATCATCTTCCTCTCCAAATGCAAACAGATGGACATCATACCGAAAGGACTGAAGGTAAAAAATCCATTACAATCTACATACCACACAGACTATGCTGACAGCTTGTGCCACACACTCTCAAGGAAACTGCGGAACCACCTGATCAACATCCTCTACAGCAAACAGGGAAAGATTAAGAATGAGCTCTCAAAATTGGATACTCTCATAAAGAACCAACCTTCCACACAAACTTCCTCGTGGCTGGACTTTACAAAAACTAGACAAGCCATTTACAAAACACACTTTGATTCTCTACAAAAGAAAAAGGACACTAAGCTATCCAAACTACTATATGCCACAAGGGGCCACAACAATGGTTCCCGTAACCCACCCAGCAATATTGTTAATCTATCCAACTATACTCTTAGCCCAGCGGAAGAATCTGTCCTATCTCGGGGCCTCTCCTTTTGCCCCTCCACCCCCACGAACATGATACAGTTCTGTGGTGACCTAGAATCCTATTTTCGACGTCTCAGACTCAAGGAATATTTCCAACACACCTCTGACCAACATATTAACCCACAGAGACCTTCCTGCCAACACTACAAAAAGAAGGATTCTAGGTGGACTCCTCCTGAAGGTCGAAACAGCAGCCTGGATTTCTACATAGACTGCTTCCGCCGACGTGCACGAGCTGAAATTGTGGAAAAGCAGCATCGCTTACCCCATAACCTCAGCCATGCAGAACACAGTGCCATCCACAGCCTCAGAAACAACTCTGACATCATAATCAAAAAGGCTGACAAAGGAGGTGCTGTCGTCATCATGAATAGGTCAGAGTATGAACAAGAGGCTACTAGGCAGCTCTCCAACACCACTTTCTACAAGCCATTACCCTCTGATCCCACTGAGAGTTACCAAAAGAAACTACAGCATTTGCTCAAGAAACTCCCTGAAAAAGCACAAGAACAAATCCGCACAGACACACCCCTGAAGCCAGGACCTGGGGTATTCTATCTGCTACCCAAGATCCATAAACCTGGAAATCCTGGACGCCCCATCATCTCAGGCATTGGCACCCTGACAGCAGGATTGTCTGGCTATGTAGACTCCCTCCTCAGGCCCTTCGTTACCAGCACTCCCAGCTATCTTCGAGACACCACCGATTTCCTGAGGAAACTACAGTCCATTGGTGATCTTCCTAAAAACACCATCCTAGCCACTATGGATGTAGAAGCCCTCTACACCAACATTCCACACAAAGATGGACTACAAGCCGTCAGGAACAGTATCCCCGATACTGTCACGGCTAACCTGGTGGCAGAACTTTGTGACTTTGTCCTGACCCATAACTATTTCACATTTGGTGACAATGTATACCTTCAAATCAGCGGCACTGCGATGGGTACCCGCATGGCCCCACAGTATGCCAACATTTTTATGGCTGACTTAGAACAACGCTTCCTCAGCTCTCGTTCCCTAATGCCCCTACTCTACTTGCGCTACATTGATGACATCTTCATCATCTGGACCCATGGAAAAGAAGCTCTTGAGGAATTCCACCATGATTTCAACAATTTCCATCCCACCATCAACCTCAGCCTGGACCAGTCCACACAAGAGATCCACTTCCTGGACACTACGGTGCTAATAAGCGATGGTCACATAAACACCACCCTATATCGGAAACCTACTGACCGCTATTCCTACCTACATGCCTCTAGCTTTCATCCAGATCATACCACTCGATCCATTGTCTACAGCCAAGCGCTACGATATAACCGCATTTGCTCCAACCCCTCAGACAGAGACAAACACCTACAAGATCTCTATCATGCATTCCTACAACTACAGTACCCACCTGCTGAAGTGAAGAAACAGATTGACAGAGCCAGAAGAGTACCCAGAAGTCACCTACTACAGGACAGGCCCAACAAAGAAAACAACAGAACGCCACTAGCCATCACCTTCAGCCCCCAACTAAAACCCCTCCAACGCATCATCAAGGATCTACAACCTATCCTGAAGGACGAGCCATCGCTCTCTCAGATCTTGGGAGACAGACCAGTCCTTGCTTACAGACAGCCCCCCAATCTGAAGCAAATACTCACCAGCAACCACACACCACACAACAGAACCAATAACCCAGGAACCTATCCTTGCAACAAAGCCCGTTTCCAACTCTGTCCACATATCTATTCAGGGGATACCATCATAGGGCCTAATCACA
This sequence comes from Dermochelys coriacea, assembly GCF_009764565.3. Lineage (NCBI taxonomy): Eukaryota > Metazoa > Chordata > Testudines > Dermochelyidae > Dermochelys > Dermochelys coriacea. The sequence continues at coordinate 51,681,348 of NC_050073.1, forward strand.
TCAGCCACACCATCAGAGGCTCGTTCACCTGTGCATCTACCAATGTGATATATGCCATCATGTGCCAGCAATGCCCCTCTGCCATGTACATTGGCCAAACTGGACAGTCTCTACGTAAAAGAATGAATGGACACAAATCAGACGTCAAGAATTATAACATTCAAAAACCAGTTGGAGAACACTTCAATCTCTCTGGTCACTCGATCACAGACCTAAGAGTGGCTATACTTCAACAAAAAAGCTTCAAAAACAGACTCCAACGAGAGACTGCTGAATTGGAATTAATTTGCAAACTGGATAAAATTAACTTAGGCTTGAATAGAGACTGGGAATGGATGAGTCATTACACAAAGTAAAACTATTTCCCCATGGTATTTCTCCCTCCCACCCCACCCCCCACTGTTCCTCTGATATTCTTGTTAACTGCTGGAATTAGCCTACCTGCTTGTCACCATGAAAGGTTTTCCTCCTTCCCCCCCCTGCTGCTGGTGATGGCTCATCTTAAGTGATCACTCTCCTTACAGTGTGTATGATAAACCCATTGTTTCATGTTCTCTGTGTGTGTGTATATAAATCTCTCCTCTGCTTTTTCCACCAAATGCATCCGATGAAGTGAGCTGTAGCTCACGAAAGCTTATGCTCTAATAAATTTGTTAGTCTCTAAGGTGCCACAAGTACTCCTTTTCTTTTTAAGAATATCAGAGGAACAGTGGGGGGTGGGGTGGGAGGGAGAAATACCATGGGGAAATAGTTTTACTTTGTGTAATGACTCATCCATTCCCAGTCTCTATTCAAGCCTAAGTTAATTGTATCCAGTTTGCAAATTAATTCCAATTCAGCAGTCTCTCATTGGAGTCTGTTTTTGAAACTTTTTTGTTGAAGTATAGCCACTCTTAGGTCTGTGATCGAGTGACCAGAGAGATTGAAGTGTTCTCCAACTGGTTTTTGAATGTTATAATTCTTGACGTCTGATTTGTGTCCATTCATTCTTTTACGTAGAGACTGTCCAGTTTGGCCAATGTACATGGCAGAGGGGCATTGCTGGCACATGATGGCATATATCACATTGGTAGATGCGCAGGTGAACGAGCCTCTGATAGTGTGGCTGATGTGATTAGGCCCTATGACGGTATCCCCTGAATAGATATGTGGACAGAGTTGGCAACGGGCTTTGTTGCAAGGATAGGTTCCTGGGTTATTGGTTCTGTTGTGTGGTGTGTGGTTGCTGGTGAGTATTTGCTTCAGATTTGGGGGCTGTCTGTAAGCAAGGACTGGTCTGTCTCCCAAGATCTGAGAGAGCGATGGCTCGTCCTTCAGGATAGGTTGTAGATCCTTGATGATGCGTTGAAGAGGTTTTAGTTGGGGGCTGAAGGTGATGGCTAGTGGCGTTCTGTTGTTTTCTTTGTTGGGCCTGTCCTGTAGTAGGTGACTTCTGGGTACTCTTCTGGCTCTGTCAATCTGTTTCTTCACTTCAGCAGGTGGGTATTGTAGTTGTAGGAATGCATGATAGAGATCTTGTAGGTGTTTGTCTCTGTCTGAGGGGTTGGAGCAAATGCGGTTATATCGTAGCGCTTGGCTGTAGACAATGGATCGAGTGGTATGATCTGGATGAAAGCTAGAGGCATGTAGGTAGGAATAGCGGTCAGTAGGTTTCCGATATAGGGTGGTGTTTATGTGACCATCGCTTATTAGCACCGTAGTGTCCAGGAAGTGGATCTCTTGTGTGGACTGGTCCAGGCTGAGGTTGATGGTGGGATGGAAATTGTTGAAATCATGGTGGAATTCCTCAAGAGCTTCTTTTCCATGGGTCCAGATGATGAAGATGTCATCAATGTAGCGCAAGTAGAGTAGGGGCATTAGGGGACGAGAGCTGAGGAAGCGTTGTTCTAAGTCAGCCATAAAAATGTTGGCATACTGTGGGGCCATGCGGGTACCCATCGCAGTGCCGCTGATTTGAAGGTATACATTGTCACCAAATGTGAAATAGTTATGGGTCAGGACAAAGTCACAAAGTTCTGCCACCAGGTTAGCCGTGACAGTATCGGGGATACTGTTCCTGACGGCTTGTAGTCCATCTTTGTGTGGAATGTTGGTGTAGAGGGCTTCTACATCCATAGTGGCTAGGATGGTGTTTTTAGGAAGATCACCAATGGACTGTAGTTTCCTCAGGAAATCGGTGGTGTCTCGAAGATAGCTGGGAGAGCTGGTAACGAAGGGCCTGAGGAGGGAGTCTACATAGCCAGACAATCCTGCTGTCAGGGTGCCAATGCCTGAGATGATGGGGCGTCCAGGATTTCCAGGTTTATGGATCTTGGGTAGCAGATAGAATACCCCAGGTCGGGGCTCCAGGGGTGTGTCTGTGCAGATTTGTTCTTGTGCTTTTTCAGGGAGTTTCTTGAGCAAATGCTGTAGTTTCTTTTGGTAACTCTCAGTGGGATCAGAGGGTAATGACTTGTAGAAAGTGGTGTTGGAGAGCTGCCTAGTAGCCTCTTGTTCTATTTCCCCATGGTATTTCTCCCTCTCACCCCACCCCCCACTGTTCCTCTGATATTCTTGTTAACTGCTGGAATTAGCGTACCTGCTTGTCACCATGAAAGGTTTTCCTCCTTCCCCCCCCCTGCTGTTGGTGATGGCTTATCTTAAGTGATCACTCTCCTTACAGTGTGTATGATAAACCCATTGTTTCATGTTCTCTGTGTGTGTGTATATAAATCTCTCCTCTGTTTTTTCCACCAAATGCATCCGATGAAGTGAGCTGTAGCTCACGAAAGCTTATGCTCTAATAAATTTGTTAGTCTCTAAGGTGCCACAAGTACTCCTTTTCTTTTTGCTTCATTTTTAGGTATATTAATCTTCTTTTTCTAGACCTATTTGATCACAAGATATCAAACCTTAAGTCTATTGCTGGCACAGGCCTGTATATAACTTGTCCTCTTCCCATGACAGTGATTCTTCTATTGAAAGAAAAGCATTGCTTTTGCTGGTTGTTATTTATGTATTTATTTATTCTTAAAGGCATCCGTTTGAAGCTGCTCAGAGGTTAGAGATAATCCCAGCAGGGACAGATTAGCAGGCAGAGCACAAGTGTGAAGGTCAAAGGTGTATGAATAATATTAATTATCAAATGTGTCTGCAATTTATCAAATGGGCATCACCACCAAATATGTGTGTGTGGCGGGGGGAGGTATATTAGGAGTGCCAACGGCCCAGATTCAGCTTGTGTGATGTATCTGTGTGGCTCACATGACATATTCAGATTCTAAGCAATCTAAGCTCTCACATACAAAATAAGTTTCTAGTTTTGTGATTATGAAGATACCCTTCCAAACAGGGACCAATTATAACTGATTCAATGATGTCTTCCTGAGTTTGCAGACAGCCTGAAACAATGTCTCAGAGAGGTATGAATTCTTTCACCCTTCATCAATATCATTGCCATGTTAGTTCTAAAGCCTAACAATGATCACTTGAATGATAGCATTAGCTATTTCATTGCTGATGGTTGTTATGGAAGGGGTTGGGAGAAGAGCCCCTGGGGCTGGGAACTGGGAGTTACTGCAGGGAAGGAGACACAGAAACAGGGAGAGAAATGAGAGGTAAAGGGACAGAGAAGAAGAGAAAGGAGGACGAGGAGGGAAGAAGAACAAAGGTCAGAAATAGTATGGATCCTGAAAGAGTGCATATTTTCCCATAAAGTGACAATGAAGGGAAGCTCCTTCATCCCCCAATCACTCATTTTGCCAGTCTCTGAAACACATACACACACATCCCGCCACCACCAGTTCTGTTGTATCCTCTTAGAGACACCTGAGCAGAGCTGAGCACAAAGGAAGTCACACCACTGAGGTACATAGTGGCATAGTATTTTCAGTATTGTTCTCCACCCCATTTCTTAGATACAGTTCAATCTTCTGTGAATCCACTCAAAACTTTGTGGCTAACCTCATCTTCCACTCCCATCAGTCCCTCCTTCTAGAAGTATTTCAAGGGGTAAATCTGCTTTTCCACAGCAACTCCCCCTACCCTATAAGCCTAAGCACAGCTCTGACCCTGCCTCCATTTCTGCTCCTTTCTACCTACTTGCTCTCTCACTCTCTCTGTTTTCCAAGTCTCACTCCCAACCAGTTTATTTGGATCCTTCCCCCATTATTAGCTTGGGACCTGCTCTCTCACTGCTCCCTCTGCTCCAGACAACTTCCTTCTCCTTCTAAAATTAGAGGTGGGCCTCAGTCCTGATGTTTCAATCCAGACCTAAGCATTCCTAGAAATTAGGGTGTTCAGACCCAGGGTTTTGGTCCAGCTCATTCTCAGAGTCAGAAGACAAGTGTGAAGCTCAGGCGCTGATTGAGGAGTTTGGGATTCAGTGTACTGGTTAGAACCCAGCTATATTTGGAACCCAGTCCCTTTGCTGAGCTTTGCTGTCGACTCCAAGCTCTGTGCCTCCTCATGTAAGCATCAGAACTAGAAGGCCTAGAGGGAACAGAGCTCTCTGCTCCAATTATAGGAGAAAGAGACATATCTAGTTGCTATGAAGTAGAATTTATGTAAATTAAGCTTTGTTTTCCTTGTAGTTCTGTATAATGTTTTATGTTGCATGATATGTAGTTTTTACTTTCTGTTCTTGGAAACAGTATAATACTTGTCATGTAATTGTATATCTGAAAAGACATATAAAGAACAGGCCATAGCTAAACATTTAAGTCTGTGGATATGGGTTGCATTTTGTAATAATTTATGAATACTGTATGTTGACCTGGTTATTGGGTTGTTTATTGTATCAATATGTTGGCTTAGCTTAATAGCAGGCCGTTGTGGAAATTAGCCTGAAAGCAAGAAAATAGCTCCAGATAAGACACCTCTGGGTAAACACTTTGGGGAGGTTTCAGAGTAGCAGCTGTGTTAGTCTGTATCCGCAAAAAGAAAAGGAGTACTTGTGGCACCTTAGAGACAATAAATTTGTTAGTCTCTAAGGCGCCACAAGTACTCCTTCACTTTGGGGGGATGTCATGTTGAGATAATCCCTGAGCTAACTATGAGGATGCTATTTCCTTGGTTTGCCAGTGCTGATCAAGAGGACTATAAATAGTTGAAAAGACACACTCTGTCCAGCAGAAGTTGTTGCTTGGGAGAAACAGACTGACACCGACAGACACCCTAGCTCTTCCTAGGCTCCCCTCACAGGGTGGAAGGGCTTAGGTAAGATAGATATGCGTCAAGACCTTTCGTTGTTTTCAAAATCCTTTTTCTCTTATGTTAGGCTTTGTTCCTATGGTAAGATTTAAACAATATTAATGTAGCTCATGAAAGCTTATGCTCAAATAAATTTGTTAGTCTTTAAGGTGCCACAAGTACTCCTTTTCAATTTTCTGTATTCTGCATAGTCTGGGGACAAGGAGAGAAACCACCATGAACGCTTAGTGCCGCCTAGTGGAGATGAGAATCATTTGGCCAATTTTTTTTCCTGTTAAAATAGTCAAGGTGCTGTCAGGTACTTTAGAATTGAAATTTAGTTTATAAAAAAGAAAGACAAGAGAGTTACAAAATGTTTCCATGAAATGTTTTAAAAAGTCAATGAACAATTATTTAAACATTCTCTACACTGTTGAGATCTCAGGAACTTTTATTTGTGCTAGTGAACCTGTTTGCCTGTCTAACCTTTCAACTACAATGTCTGTCTGTCTAATAATCTGCCTCTCTCTTTAGGCATTATGTTCCTCACACGGACATCTGATTTGCTGGAGAACTAGATAGCGAAAATGACTAGAAACAGAAAATGAAACTGGCTAAACTGAGACAAGTGCAGAAAGGAAATGAACAGCATCAATGGTGAGAAGTAAATTAGATTTGAATGTATTTGTAGCAGTATCTGTTTTAAAATACAGTTTTTCTAATTTACACTGTTACTAATAACACAGGTGAGGATATTTACATGCAGATTGTACATGTATGTGCATGTATTTATACCCTCTCAGATGAACTCACACAGAAAAATGATAAAAGACAAAAACACCTATTCAATCATGGGTGACCTTTTCAAAAAGCGATCACTCCATACCTGACCTCTTAATCTTTGTGCTCAAAGGAAACCTGCATAAAACCTTCAAAAGATGAGCCTGGTAACTTAAATTCATAACTCTATTTGACACTAAAAAACATGGGCTTAACAGAGACTCTGGTTTTATGGCTCATTACAACAATTTGTAACACATCTTATTGCCTGTTAACCCTTCATTGCCCACTTCATTTTAGTGGTCCTCTACAGCATGTGTGTGTGTGTGTAACAGGATCCCTGGGGTGCAATGTGGAACTGGGGTACCACTGTGCCCCCTTAACTCTCCAGTCTGGGCTGTCTCTAACAGTGTTTTGCTAGTGACAAACATCAAACCCCCAGGTACTATTATCACTCTGCACAACAGCATGTGGAGCCCCATACCCAATTAGATTGCATGAATCTCCTTGAATCACTCACAAATCACACAAGAAAGGCACCAGCTAATCTCCCCAGCCTTGGACCCCAGAACTGTACCATCTTGGCCAGGTCAGAAGCCTGACCAGTATAAGTTCATTACCAGTCTGCCCCCACTCCACCCTTGATGTAGAGAGGACACACACAAGCCTTTTAAACTGAGCTGAGATTTCCAAAGCAGTTCGAGCAAAACACACTGTTTTAGGTAAAATATAAAACAGATTTATTAACTACAGAAAGAGATTTTAAGTGATTATAAGTGGTAAGCATAAAAGTTCAGAGATAGTTATCAAAGAAAATAAAAGGTAAGTGCACAATCTAAATCTTAAACCTTATAAACCGGATGCACTAACTCACTACCCATCCACACTGGCAAGGCACATAGAGTGCTCTGACTATATGGCTACAGCGCTGCTGGTACTCCACCTCGGTGAGTGGAATAACGTTTGCTGCGCCCCCACTGGAGCGCTGCGGCACCAGTGTGGATGAGGTGTTGCATTACTGTGCTCTGATCAGCCTCTGGAAACATCCCACAATCCCCTGAAGTCAAGTGGCCACTCTTGTCATTGTTTTGAACTCGCTGTAGGAATGCAGATATGCCCTTTGAAAGCTCCGTTTCTGACAGCTGGCAGGCTTATCTTCTTTGAGAGAAAGCAACCATTACTGTGGAATGCTGTGTGTGAGAGAGAGAGGTGGGGGGAAGGAGGGGTCGGCTGCTGTTTGAACTTACAAGACAGAATGCTAACATGCTCTCAGCCCCCCAAAAACCCACTCTTTCTTCCCCCAACATACACACAACACACTCCCTGTCACTCCACCCCCCCCATTTGAAAAGCACGTTGCAGCCACTTGCATGCTGGGATAGCTACCACAATGCTCTCTGTGGCCGTTGCAAGAGCTGCTAATATGGCCACGCCAGTGCCGGAGGGACATGTCGCCACTTCCCAGTAGCCGCTTGAGGTAAGCACCGCCGGGAGCCTGCATACCTCCCGCACCCCAACCTCTGCCCCAGCCCTGAGCCCTCTCCTGCACACAAACTCCCTCCCGGAGCCCAAACCCTTCATCCCCTCCCACACCAAACCCCTTGCCTCAGCCTGGAGGCCCCTCCCACACTCTGAACCCCTTAGCCCCACCCTCCGGAGCTCCCTCCTGCACCCCAAACCTCCCATCCCTGGCCCCACCCCAAAATCTACACCCCCAGCTGGGGGCCTCACCCCCACCCATACCCCAACTGCCTGCCCCAGCCCAGTGAAAATGAGCGAGTGAGTAAAGGTAGGGGAGAGCAAGCGAAGGAGTGAGGGGAAATGGAGTGAGCGGGGCTGGGCCTTGGGGCGGAGCAGGAGCAGGGCAAGGTTTTTCGGTTTTCTGCGATTAGAAAATTGGCAATCCTATTTTCCCAGTATTCTTGTTGCTTCCAGTGTAGGTGGCGGAGAAGGGCCAAAGCATGATGCTATTGTCCCCTACTTTGTATCCTCAGTCCATGTTCCTGGAAGACATTAGCCCAAGCATGCCTCATGGGCCTTGCTGAATCACAGGGTTGAGCAATCTCCCTGGTGTGGTCTTGTACAACTGAGTCATAGAGTTGAGCAGTCCCCATTATATAGTGTTTGCAGAACTGTCATTGAATTGTAAATCCCTTGTTTACTATTCATTCCCCTCTGGTCAATGGCTGGTGATGATCATGATCATTCAATGCCCGCCCAGGTGTTGGTCACCTCCTTTGTCATGGTCACTTGCTAGCATTGGGTGACTTCCAGACTCACAGCATATTTCACTAATAGTCACACAGCAAAAGCTTATAACTTCTTACACACTAATGATATACATATTTTGACAGAACAAAGAGTTTCAGCAGATCATGACCTTTCATATGATATCCTACATGCCATGCTTTGTATGAAATATATCATAATTCTTTTACAGGGATGAATATGAGTGTTCCAGGGTGCTGTTTTGTGGTACAGAATGCCACAGTGTGAACCCCTTATGTTTAACAATTGGTCCCACCTTGTATTTGGCTTAGACACTCTTGTTACCTTCTCCAGATCTGAGGAAGAGCTCTGTGAGACATAAAAACTTGTACCTATCACCACCAGTAGTTGGTCTAATGAAAGATATCACTTCACCTACTTGTCTCTCTCATGTATTTATATGGGCATTCAGAGCCAGATAGTGAATCCATCCAGACAAGAGACACAATTACTTGATAGATCATACACTAGCACTGATGTGGACTTTGAGCTCCAAAACTACAGCCTTCAACGAGGACCAATTAGGTCAGGCAATATCTCTTGAGTGTCTCATATGACTGTTCCAGAGTTTCCCTCTATTTATCAGATGCAGTTATGCCTCACATGTATAGCTTTTCTCTGTGGAAGGAGCTGTTAGAATTGTATAAGCATTTAAAATGTTGCTTGATTTTATATAATCATAAAACATTTCAGTGTCTTTTTAATTGATCAGTTTTCTACTAAATAATTTAAAAATGAACATGTTATGTCCCCTTTGATTTTTTCTCTCTATTTCTTTTCCCACTTCTTTGACTTTATTTCCATGTTCCTTTTAATGAATATCTTGGTGAATTTTTCTGCTAACTTTTTACGTGTCTGTTTTCCCTCATTGTTGTTTTTTCTTTAATGTTTATTTTTATTCTCTCTCTCCCTCCTACCTTTCATTTCTTGTATTCAGAAATCCCTCAAGATCACAGTACCTTAGCCATACATCAGCTTCTTAGTCCAGTGTCATTTCTGACAACTAGATGCCAGTGCTCCCCACAACAATCATGCTGCCTAGAGCCCAGTAAGGGTTCATTGAACTGTATGAGTAGGGGTGCGGAACTGGTGCTCTGGTGAGCATAGAAAAAGTAGCTGGTGTGGTGTGGCTTAGTTGGGTATGTGAATCTGGGGAAGCAAGTTCATGTTCTGGAAGGGGATAAGAAGTATAGGGCATTGCTGAACAGCTGCACTTGTGATCACATGCAACCCTGACCCCATTTAAAAATGTGCGTGGGGGTTATTTTTCCTGGTTTTAAGTAGAAGGTATTGAGGGTGCATGTTCAGGACTCAGATTGACAGTGTGGAGGAAGTACTGGTATTCTCATTGGCCTGATATGTTCTCATTAACCCATTACTCAGCAGACAGACAGGCTATTGCATGCTGGATCATCTAGAATTTCTCCCAGGTCCTAGCAGCTGCAGGAATGGAGCCATGTGCCATCTAGATAGTCCGCAATCAACAGGTGGATCGGAGTGAAGCAGCTTCTTTTGGTTTAGCTACAGTGCTTAATTTGTGCCAGGGTTGAACCCCAGCACCATGGGTAGTGGGTATCACAGGCTAGGGGAAGCAAAGCCTCCTCAAACAGCCCTGCATGGCCCTGCCCATGCTCCACCCCCAGGCCCTCTCCTGCTTCCTGCTGGCGCTCTGCTGCTCTTCCCCTGTAGCTGGGGCTAGTGAGGGCCTCTGGGTGGCTGGAGCCAGTGCTCACATCGCCCGCCTGCCAGTCGCTGGGGGCTGCACTGCCCTCCCAGTGCGCCAGGTCTTGGGCAGATGGGGTGGGGTGGGGTGGGCTGGGCCACCCTCCCCAAGCTGGTGGTTCACCCACAGCCCATGTCCAATACCTCTAGGCGTGGCAGTTTGTAACCCCGCTTGCTGTGTCAGTTACGAAAGTAAAAAAAATTGCTTGAGCCTCAGCAGTTCTTTCATTACAAGTTAAGCACTGTTTCGCTGCACCCTGTGGAACACACCCGGTTTACGCTGCAGCAGAATCACGCGGCTCCTGAGCCCCTCTGAGCAGCCACACGCAAAGTCCGCAACTCCCGCTCTGCACCTTCCACCTGTGTCTGTGTGTGGACAAGGCCTTGCTGGCTAATGACACCCCGGGGTAGCAGCTGGGGCTAGGCCCAGGGCTGCAGTGCCCCGAGGCGATCAGAGGACAGGCTCCCGGCTGGGGATGGGCCTGGGCTCTGCCAGGGGTCACTGCAGCTGTTCCTCTACTGCCGCCCGGGCTGGGGGCAGCTGGGGAGGGCAAGGCTCTGCTCCTGGGGGACCAGCGGGACAGCAGCCGCTGTTGCCCCGGCCTGCAGCACCGCGCAGGGAGCGGCCCGGTGCCGGTCCAGGGCGCGTCCCGCGGCGGCTCTGCGCTCCCCCGCCCGGCCGCAGGGAGTCCGCCGCGCCTGCAGGGGTCGCTGCCGCTGGAGGCGCGGGGCTGAGGGCGTTCGCTCGGGGGCAGCAGCCGCAGTCGCAGCGTCCGAGGCGGTAGACGCCTGAGCGGCAGCCGCAGGAGAAGCAGCCCTGAGCCGCGGCGGCCTCGGTTCCAGCTCCGGCCCCCGCCGCACGATGCCGACCGTGGAGGAGCTTTACCGCAACTATGGGATCCTGGCCGATGCCACCGAGACCGCGGGGCAGGTGGGTCCCGGCCGCGGCCTGCAGGGCCTCGGAAAGCCCCGGGCTCGAGTGCGGCGGCTCCCGGCCGGGGGGGCGCAGGCCTGGCCCGGGCTGGAAGGAGCGGGCTGAGGGTGGAGGGGCGGGGGGACCCGGGAGTGGGGGATCGGCCGGGGGCTGAGCAGGTTGGCGGGCAGCGGGTTAAGCAAAAAAAGTAACTGATCAAAATATTGCTCACGCCGCCAGGGCGTTCGCGGTGAAAGCCTGGCCCTCGTCTCTTCCGCGGCCGTTTGCTGTGGCCGCAGACCAGGCCTCCTTCAGTTGGAGGGAGGCTCGGCCTTGCATTCGTTACACGCCGCTTTGCTCTCAGGCGTGAAAGGGTTTTGTAGCCAGCGTTTCCCCGGGCCGTTGAAGGGCCTGACTTCCAGAAGTGCGTAGCCCCCACTGCTCCGGTTCCGTTTTATTGGGTGTTGTGGGTAGCCATCACCTCTGAAAAATCAGTTCCTTGAAGCTCTCTCCTGCTTGTCAGGCCTGGGGCTCTCTTTTAAACGTGGTGTTATGGCGTTGGAGTTATTAACTCAGTCTCAGAAAACAGACCTGCTTTGATCAGCGTTTGACCCTTAAAAACTTGTGGCAGTCATAAAAAGAAAAAAGACATGTTTTACGTCTTTTAAATTTATTATTGCCACCCAGAACAGGATGTGTTAAGTAAAGCATCCTGTCTGCAACACTGAGGAGAGTAGCGTGTTAAAAATGGAACTCAGCTCATTTTCTTTAGAATAAAGTATTTGGATTTTTTGCTCCAGTTATAGTATGCTGTTTGGAAAACTTCCTCTAGAATTTTAAGGTTTCCATCCTGCATAACTTTACATAAACAAGTAGAGTTAAGGATGTGCAGAAGAGCTTGCAGGATCTGGGCCTGTGTGTACTGAACAGCTAAGCAGATGTAGGAGTGAAAATGAAAATAGTCTAAGTAAGTAAATGACAACTGAGGAGTTAGTGGTCAGAGAGAAAACATAATTCCAAGTATAGAAATTATGTTCAATAGTTTATTTAAAATACAGGTGGTAAGAGCAATATGATTATTCATCTGTGAATAATCACTTACAAATGTACAATTTGGGGACAGAGAGATTGCTTGTCCAGTTCTGGCCAGCAGTCATTTTTAGAGCATGAAAAGAAAAGCTTATCAGTAGAATTTCCTGGTTTGCTAGATTAATTTAAATTAAATTAAATTAAATCTTTCAAGGCCAGATGAAAGATCAAATGTCAAACTTGATCTGAGAGAGAAACTAATTATTGTAATTCTTGTAGTTTTTACAAATAATAATTCCTTCCCCTGACTAGATAGTAGATTTCCAGGTTCTGATCCTGCCATAGAACCCCGGTAATCATGAACTTCATTGTGACCCTGCTTGTGTTTAAGGGTCTGCTCATGTGGATCTGATTGCAGCATTTGGCTCTTAGGTGGTATAAATAAAAATGTAACATTATTCAGCTGAACAGAAGGTGATTTACTCATCCAATTGTCTGTTAAGAACCTGATCTACTCTTACTGAAGTCAGTGGAAATTTTGCCACTCATAAGAAGTAGAATGCCATAAGGTCATTTCCTACCTTATTGGTGCTTTGGACAGTAATTTTTTTCTTCAAATGCAGCCTTTATTTTTTGGTCAATGATTTTGTTGGTTTGATTAGTAGTCAGTACAGTTATGTCAAAGCAAATTATGGTCCAGTTAATTTATCATTAATATACGTGAACTTTTTGTAAATAGATTGCTGTATTAATGATGAAATTGAAATGCAAAGTCCTTTCTAGGTCCTAGGGAAATCCAAACTATGCTCTGCTTTATATAGTCTGTCTTCTCTTATAGCATAAAGATGCTTATCAGGTGATATTGGATGGTGTAAAGGGAGGTGCCAAGGAGAAGAGGCTAGCAGCACAGTTTATTCCAAAGTTCTTCAAACATTTCCCTGAGCTGGCTGATTCAGCTATCAATGCCCAACTGGACCTCTGTGAGGATGAAGATGTTTCTGTAAGGATACATGCTGGACATTTTGTAGTATGCTGCTATATTGAGTTTTATTTTGTGCTCCCTTTTATTCCTCTCCCATTTTATATAAGTATTTTCCTCCAAAAAAAAATTGGACTTTCCAAACATATGTCTGTGTGTCATAAAATTATAATTAAATTAACACTACATTAGTGCCTTCCTTTTATTTCAGTCAAAGCAATTCTGATCACTTTGGGTGAAGTAAGCTGATTCCTGCAGATGCCTGTCACTTAGCTCATGATAATGCTTATAATGCAAATAGTGTCTGAAGAACACATTGTAATTGTACTCAATTTCTATCACCAGCTAAATCTTCGTTGGGCTTTTTTCTTCACCATACCTTGTGACTCGACCCTTTCTAATTACAGGAAAAAATTCTTTAGCCAGAGACTGAACTAAAAATACTTTTCATGTTCTTAACACTTTTTTATATCAAAGTACTTTAAATGTATTAAGCCCTACATCTTCTCTTGAAGGTAGGGAAATATTTCTACCATTTTACATTTACACATTGAAAACATGAGGCACAAAAAAAAAAAAAAAATCTGGTTTTCCAGGCATCCTAAGCACCCACAATTCCGTTTGCTTTGAGGGGGGTTCTATAGGCTAAGCACCTCTGGAAATGAGACTTTTGTGATTTGCACAAGGTCAGGCAGGAAGTCTCAGTTGTGCTGTAAAGAAACCCCAGTATTTCTGACTCTGTCTTGTACACTAACAACAAACCTATCCTTTCTGTTTTAGCCCATAATACCTATCTAGAAGTGGTAGAAAATGATCAAATAAAGGATGGAAGTTGTATTATTTTTTTAATCCAAATTTGGTTCATCAGGTTTTGATCCGTTAGTGATATTTATTTTAATGTACGTGTTTAAAGAATCTGTTAAAATGGCATTTGCCCAACAATATCAGGCTCAAGATGAAATCGTAGTTATTTTATAATCTGAAAATATCTGTTCATAAGACTTCTCGAAACCAACCATAAATGTTGAAGTTTGAGCTGTCACTAATGTCTGATTAATAGCTGGGGCAGAGACTTTTCAGTATGGAACTAATGGCACAGCACCGTTAGATAAATCGGAAACCTCACATGGGTTCTGCAGTTCCCATCAGCATATGCAATTCAGAATATTTGAGTTCAGCATTTAATTCAGGGATGCTACGGGAAGTAAAAGATAGCAGAAGTCACACACTAAGGGCTTGTCTACACTGGCAATTTACAGCGCTGCAACTGTCTCACTCAGCAGTGAGAAAAAACACCCCCCTGAGCGCAGCAAGTTTCAGCACTGTAAAGCGCCAGTGTAGACAGTGCACCAGCGCTGGAAGCCACGCCCCTCGTGGAGGTGGGTTTTTTAGAGCACTGGGAGAACTGTCTCCCCCCATGCTGTGCCACGACCATACAAGGCACATTAAAGCGCTGCCGTGGCAGCACTTTAGCGTTGCCAGTGTAGACTAGCCCTAAATCATCTTACTCTTTGTTGGTTTAGATACCAAATGCGTGATTATTTTTCTTCTGAACCTTGTTTGAGACTGCACTGATTTTAATCTGCCTGTAATTATGTGCTAAGATTTTGACTCTTCTGTTCAGATGATGACAGTGTTTCATTTTGACAGATCCGACGCCAAGCAATCAAGGAGCTGCCTCAGTTTGCCACAGGAGATAATCTTCCCCGGGTGGCAGACATACTGACCCAGCTTCTGCAGTCAGGTAACATGTACTAATGATTTCCTGCTGCCATGTGCTTCTGTTACCTGTATGTTTGTGGCTGGTTTGGTTGAAGAGAGTTATAGTTGTGGAAACTGAATTCCTCTGTTGATTCATTAGCTTGTTATGTAGCAATCTGCCATAGTTGTCTTCATATCCTGTTTTTGCTCCATTTCTTTTCCCCTGTCGTTGACATCTTATATCTGCAGTGCAAATATGCCAGGATGACAGGAAATATTTGTTAAACATTTAAACTCTGCAGTGACTTGCTCTTTATAACCAGATGTCAGGAGTTAGAAACCTTTTTGTATTATGCTGAAGTATTCTTTTGACCTCTTATTCTTGCCCTTACTTCAGCGTATCAGAAAGATGCATGACTTTGAATTTTCTCTTCCCCAGATGATTCCGCAGAATTCAACTTGGTGAACAATGCTTTGTTAAGTATATTTAAGATGGATGCTAAAGGTAAATAGCAGACTCTTTCTATATAATGTTTTTATTGTTTAAAGTGCTCACCAGTCATTAAGTCTCAAGGAGTGAGATCAGGAATGGTTCTTGTATCTGCTGCAGGGCAGTGTAGAATTTTAAGCAAATGTTATTACTTGCTGTTCTGTGTCACAGATTTTGAGCTGGTTGGCTTATGTAAATACAGATCCATTACAACTTTGTAATACAGTGGCACCCAAAATGTGTTGTTTGATATGCAAACATACAGGAAGGCATGATCTCTGCCCTTAAGAGCTATGTGTTCTGCTGTGGTGTATGTTTACCTTGTTTCTAAAACTAGCAATTTTAAAATAAGTTCTGGAGCTTTTCCAATTTGGAAAGTAGTTTAGTTTTTCTTTTTACTGTATATCATAATTATAAAATTGTTGAACGGTTTGCATTAATTTAATTGTTTGCATTTCAGGGACACTGGGAGGCTTGTTCAGTCAGATTCTTCAGGGAGAGGATATTGTGAGAGAACGAGCTATCAAGTTCCTCTCTACCAAACTCAAGACCCTTCCTGAGGAAGTGTTAACAAAGGAAGTAGAGGAGCTCATATTAACTGAATCAAAGAAGGTAAGTGTTGTATTTCACTCCAAATTTAGGTTCTATTAAATCAGCTTTTTTTGTAATTAATTGTTTAAAACGCCATGCACAGTTAAAGGCACTGTATACATGATTCTGTGATTGGGGGAGGGATAGCTCAGTTGTTTGAGCATTGGCTTGCTAAACCCAGGGTTGTGAGTTCAATCCTTGAGGGGGCCATTTGGGGATCTGGGGCAAAAACTGGGGATTGGTCCTGCTTTGAGCATGGGGGTTGGACTAGATGACCTCTTGAGGTCACTTCCAACCCTGATATTCTATGCTTCTGTGTTTGCAACCCAGATGTTACAGCATTATGTTACTGTGTCAATGCAGAAGCAACTATTTTGTCCACTTTCATTTATAATCTGTTTTCATTGTCCAGTTTTCTTGATTTTTGCATTTCTCCCAGTCTGATCAAGCAATAAGAATTAAATTAATGGTTAAAGTTCTTTCAGTTTTAGGCATTCAAGTTTTTGTTAGTAATCTAAAGAGACTCGATATTTGAAAATAATTGGCTGAGCAAAGTGAGGTCCTATGCTCAATTTGATGGTATTTCTGTCTGTGGCACCCTCTCGTTACTTTAACCCAGAGGCATATACAGAGATACTGTATGTTTTCCCATTTTTTAAAAATGTAGGGAGCTAACAGTGCTATTTACCAACTTAAGTGTAGTAGGAGACAGGTATTACAAATTGCATCAGTGGGATTCTGTTTTCTGCTTTTATTTTAAGGTCCTTGAAGATGTGACGGGTGAGGAATTTGTCCTTTTCATGAAGATATTATCTGGCTTAAAAAGCTTACAGACAGTGAGCGGGAGGCAGCAACTGGTGGAACTGGTGGCTGAACAAGCTGACCTGGAGCAAACTTTCAATCCGTCCGATCCAGATTGTGTGGACAGACTCTTGCAGTGCACTCGACAGGCAGTGCCACTCTTCTCAGTATGTATTTCTTTTCTTTGTATCGTTAGTATGATATTAAAGTTGCTGACTGTAATGTCTTTAATGTCATGACTAGCTGTGTCAGAGTGATTGCACAGCTGTGACTTACAGTCAACAGTTTCTCTGACCTAACTCTTGCATGTATTTTGGACTGATCTGTTCTGGAGAATTTCCATTCAGATTTGTAAATCATAAGAACTTTTGTGTCTTCCCTAAGTTCCTGCTTTCTCACAAATTGAAGAATTTCATGTGAATGATGTCTCAGTCTCCCACCTCTATTCCTCAGCAGATGTGGTATTTGTCTTAGTGTGTTAGCTGAGAGAACTGAAATTTTCTTTATTGGTTATGGAAGAGAATCTTGCCAACATGATTCTAGGCGCGCTCTCTCTCTAATAAACTCTGTGAAATTTCTAGGCTTAATTTAGTAAAGATAACTTTCTTCCATGGTTATAGAAGGCTTTTAATACCATTCTTTCTGCTCATTGTTAGCATCCCTGGCAGATGGGCAATTCTGTTGTCTTGGCTCTACGTACCCAATGTAATTTTTAGGAACTGCTCTTTCAGAAAACATCACAACTCAACATTATAAGAGGGGTATGAGAAAGAAAGTATGTCCTTGTGATTAAAGCGCTGGCTTGTATTTGTCGCTGTGTCACAGACTTCCTTTGTGATCTTTGGTAGGTTATGTAATCTCTGAACCCTAGCTCCTCATCTTGTAAGATGGAGAATCCTCTGAATTCTAACACTTGCACTGATTTAACTGTTTTTGATGCACTCCTCCACTCCAGGAGACTTTGACAGTCTGTTGATGGAAAATGTGGTGGTTTCTTTTGGTACCTATAGCACAGAAGGAACTGAGCAACTTCTGAGACATCCTGTGTTCAAAAGAGGTTTTTGTCAGCTTTTGCTCCAGTCTTGCAAGGGAAAGTCATTATAAGATAAAGGCAGGATTTAAGGTCATGGGCAGGGACTTTTGGGAAAGTGAAAGCTCCATCTCTCAACTATATATCAGACACAGATTACCACTTGTATTGAAAGAGAGTCATTGAAAAAAGGCTTCAGCCTAACTTCAGAAACAGGTTAATACCTTCTTTTTAAAACATTGGCACTCACACAACCAGAGAGGGATAAGCCCTTGCAAAAGTTCCTGGGTTGTATTTTTTTTTTTTGGCTCAGACTTTAGAATCTTGTAACAATCCCCTCTTTAGACATAAAAAGTGAATATTTGCCAGGTATGCTATTAATTATACATGGTGTCTTACCTCATATCCACTGGGCTGACCTACCACTATCTGCTGTCAAGAGAGATAGCTGGCTTTGAATCCTAAGTTCACCTTCTTGCTCCATTCTCAGTGAGGGTTAGGAATATTGCAGAGGTGAGAGTAGAGTCCAATAGACAAATGTTCTGCTGATGGATTTAAATTTAAACATTGATTAACTCAGTTCATTGCCAGGCATATTGCAGTAGTTTAAGGCCTGTTTTCAGGGAAATGGAACTGTTATAGATAAAACTGCAAATGCTTATTTTTTCCTATCAAAATCCCCTGTAGCCTAGGTATCGCTCTTAGCTGGAAGGGCCCGTGTGTTTTGAAGGGAGAAATTAGCTAAGGGGTAGCAAAATGATGGGTGTCCATTGGGCAGGGAAGGTGGGAAAAACTTAAATCAAACTCCTGTAGTAACTTTAGTGTCTGTCTGAACTTTTACAGAAAAATGTTCATTCTACAAGGTTTGTGACTTACTTCTGCGAGCATGTGTTACCAAACCTCAGTTCCCTGACTACTCCAGTGGAGGGCCTTGATATCCAGTTAGAGGTAAGCTAAGCCTGTAAGAGATAATAAACCTCAAACATACACATCATAGTGCTTATTGCAGAAGTGAATGTTTCTCTGCATAACACTCTAGGATTGTAAAAACTTCAGTATGTTTTCCAGCAATTTGCTGATCTACTGTTCTATGGCTCTTCTAATTAAGAACATGAGGAAAGATCACAGAACTCTGCCAACTGATGGAGCTTTGTTGAGCAGAACCTTCCTTCTAATGCCTAAGAATAAATACAGAAAGCAAAAGCCTTACCCTAATTGAGAGGAATGATATAGTCATTAGTCGTATGGTGACCTCGCTGAACTTTCCAAGCTGTTGCTGTTCCTTCACATTGTCTTCCAAATAGTCCCCTTAGAGTTACCTCTTTGTCAGCAATGTGCTTGTGCTGTGCAAAACAAACGAACAAAAGAAAAATTCCTGCCTGAAAGAGCTTACAAGCTGAAAGATCCAGATAGACAAGATACACTGAGAAGCCATGAGGGGATAACTTGAATACCTGTTTATATTCATTATTTTTATTGTCACTTTTTCTGGGCATCATGGAGGGAGTGTAGCTTTAGGAGGAACTTGCATTCATTGAGGAAGGAGGCTTGAATGAATATCTGGCAGACTGCAGACAGGAGGTTCAGACAAGCTTAGTCTAGCATTCACTGCTTAACAGTTGTTAAAATACATGTGTAAATATTACTGTCACCTGTTAATTTTAGTTCTCTACAAATCTCTGGTACTTAAAGCCTGTATTAAAGGTAAGATGTCTCTCACCTGGCATGAGTTGTATTTTATAGACTCTACAAAATCATGATTGATGTTTGTGGCAATTGAATGTTGTGATATGCTGAAGAAGCCATGTTAATGTTGCAATCCACTTTTATTTAAAATTATGCAACTATGTGATTATAACTCTTAGCTTTACCAAGGGCTGTTCTTGTTTGTAGGTATTGAAACTACTTGCTGAAATGAGTTCGTTTTGTGGTGACATGGAAAAGTTAGAATCAAACTTGAAGAAGCTTTTTGATAAATTACTGGTAAGGCAGACTTTTGCTGTGATACAATAATAAAAAATGCACTCCTAAAAGTGAGTGACCTTTAGTTGCTTATTACCCATTTATCTTTGGTCCCTTCCTGTAAAGGTAGTTACCCCTGGTTATTCTTCTGTTCAAGACAAATAAGTGCAAAGATCTCATTGCCCACGTTGAATCTTTCTGTAGCATTGCAGAACTGGATGATTTCTCTACATACCATTTTTGATCCAAGTTGAAGAAGGTAGTATGGTTTTGTGTTCGTATGATGTTCTTAAAATCCATCAGTGCTAGCAGTAGTGGCAGGGCTACCACAGACACTTACTGGCTCAGAGCAGGTATAGTTGAGATGCTGATAAGTGTTGGTAGCTGATCTGCACTAGCCTGGAAACAAATGGTAGTAACATGGAGCTGGTGCAATGAAGGGAGACTGTTAAAACTGTCAGAATAGCTAAGGCCCTATGTAATGTAGCTTAAACTAGTTGGAGTCTGTACAAGACTGCAGCAGAGCCTATAGAAAAAACGTTAGTTGGTCCTCCCTACAATCCAACAATGCACAGAGTGGTATTGATAAATTAGGTGTTTGCTGGACTGGCTGTTTCCAAACACTGAAGTTAAAGAGAAGTTTTGTATGACCATACATTCAAGAGAAACTGGTAAATAGATTAGACTGCTAACCTGCTTACATATTTAACTAACTGATTTGGTAATGCTGTTTATTTCCTATATTGAGATTTTATTTTTCGTAGCCTTGCCTCTTGTGAAAGTGGGTGAGATGCAAAAAGTGCAGAAAAAGGAACAGGTGACTGAAAGTGTCTTATGTATCTGTTCTGCTTGGTGTTCATCAGGAGTACATGCCACTTCCTCCAGAGGAAGCAGAGAATGGGGAAAATGCTGGCAATGAAGAGCCCAAGTTGCAGTTCAGCTATGTGGAGTGTTTGTTGTATAGCTTTCATCAGCTGGGGCGAAAGCTTCCAGACTTCCTCACGTCCAAGCTCAATGCAGAGAAATTGAAAGACTTCAAAATCAGGTAATGTATGAGAGACTGGAATGATCACTTCAGCTGCAAACCCAGCTGCAATGGACATATTGGAAGTGTCAGTGTAGAACATTATTGATCTTTCCTCTGCTGAACTGTTAGGGTGCGGGAGAAGCATAAATCTGATTAGTAAGCAAAATAATGAACTGACTGAAAAATGTTTTCAGCATTTATTTAAAAATAAAAAAAACTCTTGTCATATCACAGTTTTCCTTTTGCTTGTGCTATTCTTTTACAGGAATGTGTGAAGTTTTGTGCTTGGCTTGATCGGGGTTCATTAAATACTTAAACTCTTTTTTCTGTTAGGCTACAGTATTTTGCCCGAGGGTTGCAGGTTTATATACGACAGCTTCGTCTGGCACTTCAAGGAAAAACAGGTGAAGCCTTAAAAACAGAAGAGGTATGTATTCCCTGGGAGCAGTTCTCTTATCAATTCTATTGAATAGCTATTGCAAACCATTATAAAAGCCAGCCTTTTTTGCTGAGATGACTAATTGAATGATACTGGGAAATGACTGTCACTATGCTGCTTAAGCCTACTAAATGAATGTAGATTGACACTGCATTTCAGGCAAATACTGTCAATACAGCTGATAGCAAGTATTTTAGACGTGTGAAAGCTCTTGTAGTTGGAATAAACTTTGTTTCGTGGTCTGGAAAGTGGCAAATGTTTTCTAGATTTATTAAGTGCTAGATGACACATGTATGAATGTACCATTCTCTTACCTCTACAGACCCAGGTTCGATTCTCCTCATGTGCAAATGAATTTGAACTCAGATTTGTTGATGATGATTCTCAGTACTACAAAAGTACTAAATTAGGTGCCGTTGGCCATGTCCAAGTTTGGGGTACCAACTGTGCTGCAGGTCAGCAGTCAAGAAAGCTGAAAGAGCTCTGCGAGGGCATAGGACTGCAGTGCCAGAGGGTGCTGGAAATCAGGACTTGGGTGCACTGATTAGCAGGGAGTGCAGCAGATTGGGACTGAGGCTCATTACCAGAGCTGTACAGTGGCCAAGCACTAGAACAGTGAGGGCAACAGATAAAATTGAACTGGCTTAGCAGAGCTGCAGAGGGAAGCTGGCATAGTACCTCATTGTACTGTTGCTTGTCTCTAGCCAGTGTTCTGTCACATTCTGGAGCATTATCCTTAAATCTATTTTTTTTTTAAAGCAGTTTACCAACACTTTATACCAGAAAGCAATGGTCAGTGTCCTGGGCTTGTTAATGTGACAGTCCTGCAATTCTCTAAGCAGTTAAGTTTCCCATCTGTTGCAGCACCAATCATGGATTTCAGAAGCAATGTTACTCCACATGCAACAAACCAGTGATGCTAGCTTCCGAAGTCAGTATCTGATTATTCAGTAGTTATGCCTGATCATGGCCAATTTTCCTTGCATATTGAAACAAAACAGTGACAGAGAGTTCTCTGCAAAAGGTTTTTGCTCGGCTTCTACTGTTGAACATCCCTTAGTTCCTGCATTTGCTTCAGTTACGCTCTCTTGACTGGGTTTGTATTGCAAACCTGAATTGGGGCAGATAGATACAAGTGGATGCATGACTGGCAATGTCATCTATCCAGATGCCATTTCTGGAGATGGGGGGACACTTCTAAGCCACACCACATGCAGCTAGATCAATAGGTCACAGTTGAACTTTGGCTTCAGATTATAGTAGTGTTTTGTTCAGCCACAGATTGTGTCTGTTTGACCTAGTTACACACCATACGTTTTGTTTTGAATGAGACGCCTAAAAGTATTGAACAAAGAATGGTAGGAAATTGGAGATCCTGGAATTCTATAGCCAACTGAATTTCATTAAATGCAAAATTACTGAGAACTAAAAATTATAACAGCTAAGTCATTTACAGAAATTTGCTGTAAATCTCTCATCAAGGTCATAGAAATTTACTTAGAAGTGTGCAGTAAAATTCCAATACATCTGTCTTCACTAAATGCATCTGATGTAATCTCAAATCACTAAAATTGCCGTATTTTTCCCCTTTTGCAGAACAAAATTAAAGTGGTTGCCTTGAAAATAACTAATAACATCAATGTTTTAATCAAGGTAAGCCTTAAATCTTCTGTTATGTCTAAATATGGAACAGGTCTGTAATAGAAGGATCTCTGAAAAGGGAGACTCAGGAACAGAGAGCTATTGAGAAATTTCTCAGATGGGGATCAAATGTTATTGTCAAGACGCTGCACTGTCATCTCTATTGTGGAGTAAATCAAATTCAGCATTGGCACTATGTTAAAGTTCTTCCCTTAAGTTTTTGTTAATTTCCTGGACTGAGGAGATCAGTGCTCCCCTGCTGTCATTCGAGTACATTTCCTTTGTGAACTCTCTGGAGCTACATATAGCAACTAACAATGGAATTAAATAAATAAATGGCTTATTGCATTGAAACTAACAGTGTCTGGCTGACTGAAATCCATTTCAGTACTCTACCTGCTCACTGTATAAAGTTTGTGGCATCATTATCAAGACATCCAGCCACCTTGAATTGGGTGGATAACCCTGCTGAGGAGCTGGAATTTTAAGTGTTGCAGCCCTTTGTTTGTAGGCCAATAAATTGATGATTCAGTATTATGAGGGGAAGATTTACTTTTTAAAAAAAAACCCTACTATAATGGGTCAGTTGTCCTTTGCAGTGTCATTTTGATCAGAAATTTGGGCCAGTTGTATCATAACGATGTTCAGTTTAGGATTTACTTGCTGTGTCTGATTTCAGCAGGTTTGATGGAGTTTACAGGATATTTAAGCATAAAAGCAAGTTAAGGATTGAGCAAGTCTTGCCTAGTAACATTCAATTCTTTGGTATCTATAGTTAGAAATATATCCCTGAAATGCTGACTTAAGGTTTAATGTAATGTTTTTAAAGAAAACTGTTTAGATTATACTGTCCCTTCAAAGTTCATACCATGGCACTCTAGTGTGAGCCAATTCTTTGCTCAAGCCCATGCTGCTTAGCACCGTGGTGGGGATAGCAGAGATCCACACAGGAGCCATTGTAATTCATTGTAGTAATGTACAGTACACATATTAATATACTGTGCAGAATCATAGCATGAGACACTTCTGTTAATATGAAATTAGAATTTCATATTAAGTGCATGGAATACAGTAGCTGAATTTTTTAAGTGGTTCATCCAGGTAATTCTTGTTTCTGGATCCTAGGACTTAAGTCATCTTTGGTTTCAAAGAGCTTGTTTAAAGGAGGTTGGGGGAATAAGGAAGTATGATTAATGCAGACTCACAATATAAGTAAGATTATGGAGTGTTATTGGCGTGGACTTCATTTTGTGGTAAAATGTCCACAATTTTATTTTGTTTAGGACCTTTTCCACATTCCCCCTTCTTACAAGAGCACAGTTACGCTGTCTTGGAAACCTGTACAGAAGGCTGATGCAGGGTAAGAGTTACCAGGAAAACTTGCTTAATATGATATTATTGCATTCACACATTGTAAAATCTTTATTTTATGATGTACAACAACTTGCCCGTATATGTTGTTCAGCACATGAGCTAAAAAACAAAGATTTGCATGCAAAAATCTTAGGTAGAATTAAGGTTACAATTGCATAATAGTACATTGTAGGCATTGTGCATAAGTGGTAGTCTCAGGATCCAGTTTGCCACACTGTGAGCCACATAACAGCTGTAGTTGTTGGCGAATGGTATAAGATGTCAAGACTTGCTGGGATGATACAGTAGATAATTTAATCAAAATGGGGATCAGTCTTTTAGGAAGGCTCTACAATACCATCTTCCAGAGTGTCTTCATTAACAGCTCTACTGGCTCATAATATGGGGCTGAGCATACTGTTTGTACTTACTACCTCGGGGATAGTGAAGCATCTTTCAAAGACCTCTCTTTATATTTTCTTGCCTTTGTAGTCAAAAAAGAACTAGTGAAGATACAACTTCAAGTTCACCACCAAAGAAGGCTCCAGCAGGACCAAAAAGGGATGCCAGGCAAATATACAACCCACCCAGTGGGAAATACAGTAGCAACCTGGGCAGCTTTTCTTATGGTAAGTTGGAGAGTTTGGAAGAACCTTGCAGTGTGAATTATACCCCTCTGGGAAGGATGTCAGTTAAGCAAATCCAGATCCTCAGACGATCCAGAATTTGCTGTCATGATTTTTCTATGTAATTGTATCTATTTTTTTTTAATCACTGGTCTAGTACTAGGATAAGTTTACCGGCCTAATAACTAAGCAACTTTGCAACTTCATTTTAGTAGCCACCGGTCTCTTGCAGATCTGGGGATTAAATTGTCTGAAAGCTGAGATTCCACGTTATATTATGATATAAAGTAATGTCCTGTTCTTAACAAAGAAAATTCTGTTGTTGTCTCCAATATTGTAATTTTGTCATCACCAGTTTTAAACATGGTAGGGAGACCCTTAGGGGCTACAGGCTGTCTTAACTTTTAATATCATTTTAGAAATTATAGCTGGAAATGATTCTATTCATCTGATTTGTTCCCGTTAGTACAGGATCCTCTGAGGATGGTCAACTTTGAGTTCCTCATTCAAATATGTCTAATTTTAAATATCCAAAGTTCTGTCCTTCCCTTTGTAGAGTTAAGCTTAATGTAATTTTAAAGGCTTAATAACTATTACAAGGGGAGGAAAAAATAGTAGGGGACTAAAACATTTTGATGTATTTTGGCTTCCACTGGGATCGGACTCTAGATAGGCTACTAACAGAAGCCTGAGAAACCTTGAGACACTTTGGTTCTTCCAGTGAGATCAAACTCATTTTTAATGGAGCTAAATGAAAAACTGACTCCAATATACAAACAGTTCATTTATGTCCTCTGGTTCTTCCAGTGGCGTTAGAGCCTTAAACTGAAAACATTAAGATACCAATACAGCAAAACACTTAAGTATATGCTTAATTTTAAGGAGGTGATTAGTCACATTTGAAGTCAGTGTTTGAGACATATTATGATGGATAGGCAATAAAAACTCTTAATAAAACTGATACAAAGAACCTTTTAAACCAATATACTGTAATCTTGTTAGAAGGTTTTAAGTACTGTTGCATAGATGGGGTTAGCCCAGGTAATTGTACCTAAAACAGAACAGCTGTAACTGTCATGGTAATATATTGCAATTTCATTTTTAATCAGCTATTCAAACACTGGAGACCTATATAAGATAAACGTTTGCATTTATTTTCAGAGCAGAGAGGTGGTTTCCGGGGTGGCCGAGGGAGAGGCTGGGGAGGACGAGGTAATCGCAGTCGAGGAAGAATCTACTGAACAGACCATTGCATTCTCCAGAGCTATTATGGGGTAAAACACCAGTAAAAGTGAAAGTACTGCTCATCAAAGGATTGCCTGGAGTACTGTATCCCTTCAAGGACTGCCTTCTGCTAAAGACTGACTTAAATGTTCTTTATACCTTTGTATGTATGATCTACTTTTCTAACGGACTACAAAACTTGTCCATAGTGAAACTACAACTGTATTTTTGGATGATTAGTCAGCAATTTTGAGTTATTTTAGAAGTGTCTTCAGGGTTTATTCGGAATTGGAAAACAGCATAGATGTTTTATCTGAAACTACATCTTGACAGTTTGTATATTAACGTAAAAATCAGCTATTACTCAACTAAAACTATATTGTAATTGAGTTTATATATTAAATAATGGACAGGAAAGGGAAGACTACAAAGGTACATGTCCGTTAAGATTGACAGCAGCAGTAATCCTTTCCTCATCTGTAACAATACCTTGCAATATGTGGAGAAGAGTACCATTATTAAATTAGCATTTATTTACTCTTTATAACAGAATCGTTGACTATTCAGACAAATGCTGGATTTTTAAAGTCTGTAACATGGACATACAAATTTTTGCTTGTAGCATGAAGCAATCATTTAACTTAAAGTTGTGGAGAATGTGATGTTTTTGTTTTTGTACATCTTACTCTTCTCCCTACATTGTAATGCAAAAGTGGTGTTTTGCAAATGGGTTTTTAATGTTCAGTATGACTATGTATGCATATGCCATGAAATTTCAGTAAAACAGGTTTAAAAAAAAAAGACTAGAAATACTTCAGGAGTGGGAAAAGTCAGATGCAATAATTAAGCTTCATAAATTGGAGTTGGACAGCAGCAGTGGTCTGGCTCTTTCCTGTGCATTTGAAGATTTCTGGATTGGTTGGCACTTGAAATTTTTTTTTTTAAACAATACCAACTGCATTTTAAAAACGTATAAATAAAATTTATTTTGGGTACCACTAAAAAAAAATCCAGCTATGTTGTTTGATTCAGGTGGAGAATTAAAGACTCTGTACTAGTTTGTCCTTCATGGTAACCTAAGATTTTGATTTAACAGTGGATACCCAGTAAATACAACTTTATTTAAGAGCAGATCTGGCACAGAGGTTTGGTTTTGTCGTTCTCTTCTCTCTCCTCCCCCCCCCCCCCATTTTCACCACTTTAAACTTTTTTACTTTCTCCTCAGATCATTTGTAAAGACTGAATATTGTGAAAGGTGTGATAGTAAAAAGGAGAAAAGTTGGGGGGAAGGAAGAAATATTAACAAATTCTGTTGACGTAAAATAGCTTAGGCTTTAGAGGACTGAAGATTTCCCTAACTTTTATTTTCAACATTTTGATGACCGTTCCCCAAACCAAATGCCTAAAAGTAATGTTTTCCTACTAGTTTCATGTGTATTTGTGAGGAATAGCTTGTGAATCTGACACAGGTGTCTTCATTAACATTCTCTGATATTTATCATTGCAATCTGAGGAATACAGCATTTGCATTTCTGGCACTAGTGCAAGATCTTAAAGAAATGGCCAGTTTTCTAGAATAAAAAAAAAAGCCAGAACAGCAAAACTATCAAACTACAGAAACTGTCTCCAAACTTGATTTCTCTGCAGCTTTGGAACAGTGGTGGTAAACTTTGGACATTTCATAAGCACTTGAGTTGAACTTATATTACTGATTACAAGACATTTGCTAAATTCAGATGGTCAGTAAGAAGCTGAGTAATTAAACTTTGGCTTTCAAATACAAATTGACATGATCAAAATGTCATTTTGAAAATAGGCAGGATCGATGTGTTATTTCCATGTGAAAATTCAGCCTGTTTCACAAAGGGCAATAATTTGTATAATTTGAAGATTTCTAAATTAATGTCAAAGCCTATTTGTAAGCACATTTATATTCTAATCACTGGATGCAAGCAGCTTCTTTGCTCACTGAAGTTTCAATGAGAACTTCTGAGACATCTTTTTCAGAGATGGGTGCAGCTTCAGCAAAGTTTTTGCTGCTTCAGAAATAGCTAGTTTCCACCCCTTCCTTTCATTCTTAATTTCTGATACAGTGAATTCTTTTGGAGACACCTGTTCACCACCTTGTTCAACTGTAAACTTTCCCTTATGCTTTTGGAATAAATTCATTTTGTAATTTTGTTTGAGTGGCTTACTGTTTCATGATTACTGTAGTTTTAAACAGTTTCATACTTTAAGACCATTTTGTGATGGCTCACTAATAGGACATTACAGTATCTTATAATTTTCTAATGGCTTTCATTCAAATAGGAGCTCCCTGATTATTTTACAGATATATAGAAATAGTTTAATCTACAAATTAGAATCAGCCACCATTAAGACAATGTTGTAGCTATTTAACTATCTAAATCAACACTTCAAGCAAAGTTTCAGATAGGAAATGAAAGATACACCTCTAATAGAAATGGCATGAGTTTAGGTCAGCTGATTGCAATGATCCATGCTACAATTCATAGAAATGTTGGACTGGAAGGGACTTGAGAAGTCAGCATCTAGCTTCCTGTGCTGTGTTAGGACCAAGTAAACCTAGATCGTCACTAACAGGTGTATGTCCAACCTGTTTTTAAAAAAACTAGGAGGTTTTTAAAAAACCTCCAATTATGGGGATTCTACGATCTCCCTTGGAATCCTATTCCAGATCTTAACTACCCTTATAGTTAGAAAGTTTTTTCCTAATAGCCTAAATCTCCCTTGCTGCAGATTAAACCCATACTTGTCTTACCTTCAGTGAACATGGAGAAATTGATCACCACCCTCTTTATAATAGCGCTCAGCATGTTGAAGACTTTATCAGGTTCCTACTCAGTCCTCTGTTTATCGAGACTAAATGCCTAATTTTTTTTTTAAACCGTTCCTCCCTCGGTCCAGATTTTCTAAAACTATAATTTCTGTTACTGGTTCTATGGACTCACTCTAATTTGTCCATATCTTTCCTAAAATATAGCATCCAGAATTGGACACAGTATTCCATCTGAGCTTTACCAGTGTCAAGACAGAGTGGGACAATTCTGTTCCTGTCTCTTACTGACAAAACTCCTGTTAATAAACTCCAGAATATTAGCCTTTTTGCATCTGCATTTATATTGAATCATTCAATTTGTGAATCCACTATCAATCTCCAGATCCTTTTCAGCAGTATATACAGTCTAGTTATTCCTCATGTAGCTGTGCATCTGATTTTTCATTCCTAAATCAAGTTCTTTAACTTGCCTTTATTTAGGTGGACGCCAGTATGAACATATCTTGCATTGGGGAAAGTCGTGTGTAACATTGTAGACCCAAACTCCCATTGGCAGGATCTAGATACATTAGCAGACAGAGGCTGTTGAAATGATCTCTGTGAAATGAGTTTAATTCCATCTACTACTCTCTGCCTCGTTTTATTTGGTGGAATTTGCTGGGCCTGAAAATCCTATCAAGTAGTCAGACTTTCAGGAAGCATGTCTCCACTTTAGAAGAATCTTAAGTCCATATGTTGGTTTGGACTTAGCCTCCATGAGCACATTCATATGGCCTCCAAGCTTGTTTACTATAATTCTCTGTACCTATGGTAGATGTTTCATTCCTTTTTTAAAAGAAAACTACCCTTAAATTGATTCAGATTAAAACGTGTGTCTGTTCAGCAACACAGGCTGCTGAGGACCATACCGTTGCTGTGCTTTGCTCTTTTCTCTGGTTTCCAGATGCCTACAGGGTCAAATTTAAGGTTTTCAGACCTCCTTAGGCTAGGAACAATCCTACTGTCCAAAAGTCTAAGTCAAACAGAAGTACCTTCAGAGCAAGGAAGTTTTCAAGTTCCGGCATTCCAGAAAAGTTCAGTAGAGAAATCATGGGAAGGTTCAATGACATTGGGTACTGCTGCCAGTCAGCCACACAATACCTTTGGAAAGTGCACTGTGGAGCATGTCCTGGAATGCGTGAATGTGTTCTCTGTTACTACTGTGATTAGAGGTAGGGAGTGGGAGAGATTTGGATTTTTCATGTAGTTCAAAGGCAAGTTCAGTTTCCTTCCAGAAAAAACAGCAATGGTTTAATGTTTCAATTCAAACCAGAACAGGCAGTGTAGCAATTTGCACAACCTTGTAAAGTGAGCTGTAAACTACACTTTGGTTTGATTTTAATAGGGAAAATACAGCTTGCGGGTTATAGTCAGATGCCAGTTTCACCAGGCCTACTGCAGTCACTATTCGTATGGCTTCAATGCTTTGACTGCACGTAGTGGCCTAGTAATAAAATCAAATAGAATTGTCATCATTACAATATTATGACACTGTATGCCTTAAATCTCAGGTCACTTTGATCAGGTAGTGAAGGAGAAGGAAAAAGTGCTCTGTAAATGACTGCGCTCTACAATGACATGACATCAAATCCACCGCTAGTAGTGGCAACTGCCTATTTAAGAGCTTTTCAATATCATTCCACATACCTTTAAGTCTGTGATTTTAGGGGAAGTACTGACCTTATGCCCTGTAGCACTGAAGTAGCAGACTTGGTTTTCCCACAATAAATCAGAAACAAGCATTCAAATGTGTAGCAGAGCCACTCCCAGAATCTGATGCCACTATTAGTGAAACAGCCTAATGCAGATGCTTCCATATCCATCAGGCTATTCTCAGTGAGTCTGAAGGAGAAGGAGGACAGAATATAGTTGTGGACACATTCAGATTAAGCATTCAGCAGCAAGAGTAGGTAGCTCTAGCAAAGGATTAAACTAAAGCTATTCTGCATATAGAGATCTGGATTCCTAGCCAGGAGGACATATTATCCATAACTATGAAGGTTCTAGTAGCAATTCCTTATTTAAGGTCTCTTCAGTGCTTCTCTTAAAGCTTAGTAGTGTAATGGGAAATAAGCTTAAGAGAATTGTTAAATTTGCGTTAAATGGGTCTTAATTTAAGAAAACAATCACTTCTGACTCCAATGAAAGTTTTGAGCCTTCTAGCTAACTAACACAGTAGCTTGTTACTCTTCAAAACTTACCCTGTCGTTAACTTGTTGAAAAAAGTTGAGACTAGCACAACCAACACAAACCACATGTTGCAAACTTTATTCTGCCTGTGGGGGCGAATTTGGGGAAAGGTGATTCTGAAATTCTGGTATCCCTGTGAGACCAGAGTCAAAGTTGTGGTGTGTGTAGTATATGGTGGTTCTGCTGTTAGCGAAGTCTGTGCCTATGCATGGAGGAACGTGAAGAGTATGTACTGTTGGATGACTGAACTTTTCATTTATTGTGTGGTTTTGTTAGATGTTATATGTTTAAGTGATATACAATGTAGTGCTTTTGAATATGCATATAATTTAAGAAATTAGAATTATTGTATTTTAAATAAATTATGATATAGCCTCCATCTCTGATTAGTAGTATAAGTGGCATTAATTTACATTAAAGTGAAGACAAAACTAGACACAAGACTGTCACATTAAAAGAAATGATAAAT
Organism: Dermochelys coriacea; assembly: GCF_009764565.3. Classification (NCBI taxonomy): domain Eukaryota; kingdom Metazoa; phylum Chordata; order Testudines; family Dermochelyidae; genus Dermochelys; species Dermochelys coriacea. Next base: position 51,712,591 of record NC_050073.1, read on the forward strand.
ACAAATGATGAATCCCTGGCCCAACAGTCCAAAACAGAACAAGCAGGATGCAGAAAAATGCCTTTACAAAATCATATCATTCCATCTTAATGTACGTGACAGAATAGAACCACAACCCCAAAACTTGGGACAACCAAGTTTTCTTCTAAGATGACTAAATTTGAAGTCTTATGCCTTGCCTGTTTGAAACTGCGGTAAACTGTACAGATTCAAGGTGCAGTTTGCACAAATGGACCAGATCTACAATAAAGTTTGTATCAGCGTAGTTATGCCAGTTGCTGAAAACAAATAAAAAAATTGAAGACAAGACTTTAGCTTCCTGTCCACAAGTGGTCAGGAAACGTTTGCAAACTTAATCATGGACCTCAATGCCTATTTATTGTAGGAATGGCCCAAGTCACCTGAGGGACCATTTCAGCCTACCTGATATTATCTTCCTAGCCAGCTACATTCCATGGAGATGGTGGAGCTATCATTCTCAATGGTGAATGTTCTCAAAATAAAGACAAAGTTTTGACACAGATTAGCCCACAAATCTGCAACTCACTTCTGCAGGAAATCCGGATGTACACTTCAACCTACTCCTCACACAATAACACCACCAAAAAAAAAAGTCCAGTTTCTTCTGATAAGACACAGTGGTGAGAGGTACCACATACAAATAGTTTGAATTTTAATTGAAGGCTCAGATTGATGTCAGTTTTGAAGATGACCTTCCAAATGTGAAGTAAAAGTATAAGCCTATACAGTGGATGTCTGCCTGAACTTGCAGAGACAATTCTAGCACCTCAGAAGCTTCTCAGGAGTCCCAAGCTACAGCAAGAGTGAAAACTGACCAACTGAAAAGCAGCGGGTTCACTTCAATTCTGTTTTCATTTGTGTAAGTTTTGCACAGTTGCCATAGAAACCACTGGAACTATTCACTAGAGCTGAAAAACTTAAAAATGGCAGGCTAGGGGAAATTCTCTTCTACCTTAGAGAAGTCATGAGACTTTAGAAGAAAGGGAGAAAAATGCTTCTTCACTTCCTAGCAGCCACAGTGTTTGAAGTAGACACTTCAATTTATTAGCAAGTGGCTAGCTGAGCCTACAAAAGATGGGAACCCCAAAGCAGTCAGCAGATCCAGGGACAGCACCTTGCAGGAATCCCAGTGGTTGGGTGTGAGGAAGAAGAGGCTTGACTTTTCAACTCTGTGTTGCTCCTAGACAGTAGCACCATCACTTTAGTTTAATTCTTTGGCTATTAGGGGCAAGTACATTTTTAAGCCCTTAATAGGGTGGGGGAGTGTACAGGCTGAAGGAGTGAAAGTGAGAGTTGGGCAGAACAAACTAGAAAGAAGGAATGGAAAGAGGTTGTGGGGCACAGACAAGAGTGTGCAGAGGAGCAGGCAGTGAAAAGGGAAGAAGAGTTCACAGGATTAAGTCTGGGGTTGGCTTTTGGACACATGGGTGGGTCCATTTCTCCAGCTTTGAGCACAGCAACAGTTGTCCACACTAGGCCTGGGCCCCAGCCACTCAGCCCTGGGGTCAGGGTTCAGGTAAGGACCAGTATGGAGAAAGGAAATCAGCAGTACTCTACCAAATTCTACCTACTTAAGACAACAAATGGAGATGCCATTCCCACTAGATTGGGCAGATGTTTAGAATAGGAGCATGCATGCTTTGCTGGGCTGGCTTGACTTCACCTCAGGGGAGTTCAGGTACCCTGCTAGGCTCCTGAAGCTCCAACTCCCCTTGGTGGGTCTCTCCTAGGCGCCTTCTCCACTGGAAACAAAAAGGGGGTGACAGCTCCCAACGAGCACTGGGAACTGTGGGCACCAGAAGGAGCCGGCATCCGGAGGCGATAGTGCAGATCTTCACATCACTGTGATCCTGCCTCGCACGCGTTGAGCAGCAGTGACCTCGCTAACCAGGCGGCCTTTAATGACCAGCACGGGCAGAGATGAGCCACCAAGCCGCGGAGATGAGGGGGGCAGGTCAGCCCTCGCTGGAGCGGTTACGCCCGCTCCCCTCTCGGGGGCTCTCTTTGGCTCCCCTCTGTAAAGCTGGGGTTGGGAAGCATCCGCTGGCAGCGGGGGAACGGAGCACAGCCCCGGGCCCTGCTACGGCAGCGGGCCTCACAGCGCAGGGGCGATTTGGGGCTGTTCTCCTCTTTCCAGCCCTTCACCTGGACGAGGACGAGAGGCCCCAGCCCCCGGGGGGCGGTTCGTGGCTCTGCTGCTCCCAAGCAGAGAGCTCGGCCCCGCTCTTCCCAGGCCACCGCCAGGGACTGAGCCCCGGCTCTGTCCTCAGCCCTTCAAGCCGCCAGCCGCTAGGACCCAGCGAGCCGCCCTAGCTGCGCACAGGCCGCCGGAACCAGAGCGGCTCTAGCATTGGCCGGCAAGAGAAGCCGCTGGACGGAGAGACACCCCCCCTCCCTCGGGACAGGCCAGAGCCCCGCCCGCTCCGAGCCCTCGCTCCCACCCCCAAAATGGCGGAGCAGGTATTTCCGCTTCCGGGTAGTCGAGGAAGGCCGGGATCGGGTGAAGATGGCGGTGGCAACAAGAGCCTCCGGGTGGGGCTGGCGTTGGCCGGTATGGGGCCAAATGCTGGGCCTGACTTGCTGCTGGGTTTAGGGGCACGGCCCGGCGCCGCCACCACCACTGGGTGGTCACCGAGGATGGCAGATACAGCAGCAGGTAAGGGGGGCCCCCTAGAGACCGTCACCCTGGAGATGTCTCCCCCCAGAAAATAACCGGTTTCAGGGTAGCAGCCGTGTTAGTCTGTAGTCGCAGAAAAGAAGAGGAGGCCTTGTGGCACCTGAGAGACTAACAAATGTATTTGAGCGCAAGCTTTCGTGAGCTACAGCTCCCTTCATCGGATAACCCCCCCAGAAAGAGCAACCCCATAGAGTGGGGGTCTCCAGCTCTCAACGAGAGTGTGGAAACCGTCTCCCTGCTGTCGCCATGATGAACTCGCAGGGTATCCCCGTAGGGTCTGCCCCACGACACCCCCCTCTAAGCTATTGTGACCCCCCCCCCCTCCCTGCGTTCCCTTGGAGACATCGCCATGGTGACAAGTCCCCTCCCCCCCCCCATCCCACCCGCTTGCCTTCCCCAGCGTGACCGTTGTTGCTCTGACTTTCCCCGCCGGCGCCCATAGCCCTTTTGCCCCCCTCGCAGAGCCGGTTCCCAGGGAATCTCTCTGCTGTTGCCGGTCAGGGTGGGCCTAGTTAGATCTGATCCCCGCAAGGTGCCCAGGGCAGGAACCCCTGTTAGATGCACCTCTCTTCCCCCCTTCCTCCACCTTCATTTGGCAACTGATGGAACTTAGTCTCTGCCATTTCCTTCTCTGATACCAGAGTGTCTAGTGTCCCAGAGAAGATTGCTGAAAGGGTCAGGACGAGCAGATGTGTAGGTTTTATTTTGTAGATGAAGGCGTGTTGATGTCACGTGGTAATTTCTCCAGCGGAAACTCCATGACGGTTGTTGCACAGGGTATGGATACTTCTTCCTACTCCTTGAGTCTAGTATAGGGTAATACTTGTTATGGGTGGTGATACCTAGGTTGAACTCAGTGTGTCGGTGCAAAGCCAGGCTGATCTGAGAGCTCATATCACATACTAGCTCATAGTCATAACTGCTCAGGTAGATCTTCACTTGTGGTGCCTGTTGGCTGAATGTCTGTTTCAAATAGCACCAGAGTTTCTAGAAATTGATTAAGAACTCTATAATATTCACCAATGAAGTACGGACAACTCAGCAGGCCCTCACTGACTATTGAGGTTATTAATCAGTAGAAATAAGTATGTGGGGAAGCTGAATGTAAGTTCAGACTAAAGCTGTGTTTTGAACATTCAGGTTCGGTGCCTGGATGTAACTCATCAAGAATGTTCAGATTTATAGATGGTGGCACAAAAGAAAAAGAAATCTGAGGTCTGAGTCACAACATTGAAATAATTTAGTCCTTCTATGCAATAAGTGCTCAGTAACCCTGTGGTGAAGCTTCAGGCAATCCTTTGGGGATTAGCAGATCTCACTGTCCTCTATCTGGAAGATGATGGAAAGCGACTGCTGTGCCTGTTGCTTTTGTAGCTGAGTCTTTTTGCTTTAGTGATGGTTAAAATCTGAAGTATGGATGAGTTTGGGATTTTCTCTCCTGATTCTCTTCCATATTCCTATTGGCTGGTTTAGGATGAGACAGACACGATATTTGCACTGAAATGCAGCTAGCTGTTATCTCCACTCTACAATATTTGTATATTCTTGGTCACAGCTTTTCATTTTGATACTAAGGTTTGTCTCTCAGTTCACTCAATTACTGAAGCAAAGTAGTTCCCATTGATTTTGCTCTTTTCTTACTGATTTGTTCCCTCTGTATTGTAAAGAAAAACAATCAAAATCTACTTTACACTAAATCGACTTTTAGCCTAAACTTCAGTTCAAAAGCCAATTCAGCATACTGAAAGGAAAAGGAGGAGAGGAAACCCCAGAAGGGAGAAAGTCAAAGCATCTTCTCCCTTTCTCTAACTGATGAATCAGAGAAAATAGGGAAAGGTGAGTGACTGACTTAGAAATCCTGTCTTCCCTTTCTAAGAGGGAGCTACTTCGTGGGCAGCTAGTGAAATGGGCTGTTAAGTTGTATGTATTGTGGCTATATGAAGTGTGGTGAGATGGCTCCTTTTTCAGTAGTTTGTAACTATGATTGTTCTTCTTAAGGTGGTGCAATTTTTCAGTGTCTCTCTCCGAATAAAATCTAAATTCTCTGGATGGATGGTAGGAAGAATGGCTGGGAAGTTCCAGTTTTGAGAAAGTAATGACTTCTGTGTAGGTGTTTGTTTCTCTTCCAGGAAGACGTTCAGATTGCTAAGAATCCCAGTGTTCTTAGTCAGAAGGTAATAATATCCTAGAAAAACCCAGGAAAAGAAATCACTGCTGGTAATAGCTCACCTTAACTGATCACTCATTATAATGTGTATGGTAACACCCATTGTTTCATGTTCTCTGTGTATATAAAATTGTCCTACTGTATTTTCCACTGCATGCATCCAGTGAAGTCGGCTGTAGCCCACGAAAGTTTATGCTCAAATAAATTTGTTAGTCTCTAAGGTGCCATAAGTACTCCTGTTCTTTTTTGCAGATACAGATTAACACGACTACTACTCTGAAATCTAAGCAGTGTTTTTCTCAGTGTTCTAGTTGGGGATGCCTGGCTATTCTTATTAAACTGAAATCTACATTGTTGTCAGCTTGAATTTCTACAGTGCAATTGCTAATATTACTGAAGAAGCTTATGCTTATTAACTTTTCCAAATATAAAATAGAATGCCTAGTTCTCTTCAGTTTAGGTATTACAAGTTTCAAAGAGCATCACTTTTATTTATGGTGCCCCAGGGATTCATTCTAAGTAATAAGCACTTTTGTTCTCTTGTCAAGCAAACCTTGGACGTTTGCTGCAATAGCCTAAAGCTCCACTAGTGAATATGAAAATACCTGCTGTTTGTTTAGCATCGGCCTCTGTCTGTTTTTACAGTCTCAGCACTGTTGGAGCAAGCCCGCTTTGCGTCTGCATCTTCTTTGACACCCTTTCTAGGTCTTTGCCTCATCGTTTCCCATTTCCTTTCCAATCCTGGCTGAAAATATTCTCCTTCAGCAGGTTCCTTCTTAATTTCTCTGTCCCACTGGTGGTATAGGCTGGCTAACCTAGTGAGGAGGGCTTTAAACTAGGTTCACCGGGGGAAGGAGACCAAAGCCCTGAGGTAAGTGGGAAAGCGGGATACCGGGAGGAAGCACAGGCAGGAATGTCTGTGAGGGGAGGGCTCCTGCCTCATACTGGGAATGAGGGGCGATCAACAGGTTATCTCAAGTGGCTTATATACAATGCACAAAGCCTTGGAAACAAGCAGGGAGAACTGGAGGTCCTGGTGATGTCAAGGAATTATGACGTGATTGGAATAACAGAGACTTGGTGGGATAACTCACATGACTGGAGTACAGTCATGGATGGTTATAAACTGTTCAGGAAGGACAGGCAGGGCAGAAAAGGTGGGGGAGTAGCACTGTATGTAAGGGGAGCAGTATGACTGTTCAGAGCTCCGGTACGAAACTGTGGAAAAAACCTGAGTGTCTCTGGATTAAGTTTAGAAGTGTGTGCAACAAGAGTGATGTCATGGTGGGAGTCTGCTATAGACCACCGGACCAGGGGGATGAGGTGGATGAGGCTTTCTTCCGGCAACTCACGGAAGCTACTAGATCGCATGCCCTGATTCTCATGGGTGACTTTAATTTTCCTGATATCTGCTGGGAGAGCAATACAGCGGTGCATAGACAATCCAGGAAGTTTTTGGAAAGCGTAGGGGACAATTTCCTGGTGCAAGTGCTAGGGGAGCCAACTAGGGGAGCGCTTTTCTTGACCTGCTGCTCACAAACCGGGTAGAATTAGTGGGGGAAGCAAAAGTGGATGGGAATCTGGGAGGCAGTGACCATGAGTTGGTTGAGTTCAGGATCCTGACGCAGGGAAGAAAGGTAAGCAGCAGGATACGGACCCTGGACTTCAGAAAGCAGACTTTGACTCCCTCAGGGAACAGATGGCCAGGATCCCCTGGGGGACTAACATGAAAGGGAAGGGAGTCCAGGAGAGCTGGCTGTATTTCAAGGAATCCCTGTTGAGGTTACAGGGACAAACCATCCCGATGAGTCGAAAGAATAGTAAATATGGCAGGCGACCAGCTTGGCTTAATGGTGAAATCCTAGCGGATCTTAAACATAAAAAAGAAGCTTACAAGAAGTGGAAGGTTGGACATATGACCAGGGAAGAGTATAAAAATATTGCTCGGGCATGTAGGAAAGATATCAGGAGGGCCAAATCGCACCTGGAGCTGCAGCTAGCAAGAGATGTCAAGAGTAACAAGAAGGGTTTCTTCAGGTATGTTGGCAACAAGAAGAAAGCCAAGGAAAGTGTGGGCCCCTTACTGAATGAGGGAGGCAAGCTAGTGACAGAGGATGTGGAAAAAGCTAATGTACTCAATGCTTTTTTTGCCTCTGTTTTCACTAACAAGGTCAGCTCCAGACTGCTGTGCTGGGCATCACAAAATGGGGAAGAGATGGCCAGCCCTCTGTAGAGATAGAGGTGGTTAGGGACTATTTAGAAAAGCTGGACGTGCACAGTCCATGGGGCCGGACGAATTGCATCCGAGAGTGCTGAAGGAATTGGCGGCTGTGATTGCAGAGCCCTTGGCCATTATCTTTGAAAACTCGTGGCGAACGGGGGAAGTCCCGGAGGACTGGAAAAAGGCTAATGTAGTGCCCATCTTTAAAAAAGGGAAGAAGGAGGATCCTGGGAACTACAGGCCAGTCAGCCTCACCTCAGTCCCTGGAAAAATCATGGAGCAGGTCCTCAAAGAATCAATCCTGAAGCACTTAGAGGAGAGGAAAGTGATCAGGAACAGTCAGCATGGATTCACCAAGGGAAGGTCATGCCTGACTAATCTAATCGCCTTTTATGATGAGATTACTGGTTCTGTGGATGAAGGGAAAGCAGTGGATGTATTGTTCTTGACTTTAGCAAAGCTTTTGACACGGTCTCCCACAGCATTCTTGTCAGCAAGTTAAGGAAGTATGGGCTGGATGAATGCACTATAAGGTGGGTAGAAAGCTGGCTAGATTGTCGGGCTCAACGGGTAGTGATCAATGGCTCCATGTCTAGTTGGCAGCCGGTGTCAAGTGGAGAACCCAGGGGTCGGTCCTGGGGCCCGTTTTGTTCAATATCTTCATAAATGATCTGGAGGATGGTGTGGATTGCACTCTCAGCAAATTTGCGGATGATACTAAACTGGGAGGAGTGGTAGATACGCTGGAGGGGAGGGATAGGATACAGAAGGACCTAGACAAATTGGAGGATTGGGCCAAAAGAAATCTAATGAGGTTCAATAAGGATAAGTGCAGGGTCCTGCACTTAGGATGGAAGAATCCAATGCACCGCTACAGACTAGGGACCGAATGGCTCGGCAGCAGTTCTGCGGAAAAGGACCTAGGGGTGACAGTGGACGAGAAGCTGGATATGAGTCAGCAGTGTGCCCTTGTTGCCAAGAAGGCCAATGGCATTTTGGGATGTATAAGTAGGGGCATAGCGAGCAGATCGAGGGACGTGATCGTTCCCCTCTATTCGACACTGGTGAGGCCTCATCTGGAGTACTGTGTCCAGTTTTGGGCCCCACACTACAGGAAGGATGTGGATAAATTGGAAAGAGTACAACGAAGGGCAACGAAAATGATTAGGGGTCTAGAGCACATGACTTATGAGGAGAGGCTGAGGGAGCTGGGATTGTTTAGTCTGCAGAAGAGAAGAATGAGGGGGGATTTGATAGCTGCTTTCAACTACCTGAAAGGGGGTTTCAAAGAGGATGGCTCTAGACTGTTCTCAATGGTAGCAGATGACAGAACGAGGAGTAATGGTCTCAAGTTGCAATGGGGGAGGTTTAGATTGGATATTAGGAAAAACTTTTTCACTAAGAGGGTGGTGAAACACTGGAATGCGTTACCTAGGGAGGTGGTAGAATCTCCTTCCTTAGAGGTTTTTAAGGTCAGGCTTGACAAAGCCCTGGCTGGGATGATTTAACTGGGACTTGGTCCTGCTTTGAGCAGGGGGTTGGACTAGATGACCTTCTGGGGTCCCTTCCAACCCTGATATTCTATGATTCTATGATTCTATGATTTCTATTAAAGCACCTTGAGATATAGTTTGTCTAAAAAAGGCTCCAAACTTCTATTTACTGAAGATTGTTTTCATTTGTTATATAATATAATATATAGGTATTTTTACTGCACCTATCATGATAGTATCTAGGTGCCATTAGGTTTGTATCCTAGCAAATACAAATGCTGTACAGCACCAGAGATGACTGAGGTTATAGTCATATCTGTTTCTGAGAACTAATGCTTATGCAGCAAAAACTGTAATAACCTTCAGCAAAGAACGTTTTGTAAGTTAGCATGTATCCAGCATATCCTGTTGAAGGAATGTGAGCTGTAGCTCACAAAAGCTTATGCTCAAATAAATTTGTTAGTCTCTAAGGTGACACAAGTCAGCCTTTTCTTTTGCAGATACAGACTAACACGGCTGCTACTCTGAAACCTATAATCTTGAGGGTTTCAGTTCATCGATGACATGATTTTGTTTGGACTTCAGGTCATTTTGTTTCATTGCAGAAAGCAACAATCTAACTTTTCTTGTGTAGACATTGGCAAGGTAAATCATTCATTTAAAAACTACAGACTTAGAGGACACAGGGATGATCCAGCAGCTAGTGTGTGCTTTTCTGACTTCATCTGAGTGAACATGTGATCATTGTTCACTGTGAACGTTGTCACCAAGGAACTGTCTGGCATATTGTAAATGCATTTCTAATGTGGAGCTGGACATCTTGTATCTTTCCCATTGGAATGGTTTATTATGCAGCGTAACCTTATTACCTTGATTTATTTCCCATCTCTGAACTTGTTCCTTTGTCTTCTCCCCAAAGGAGATGATTATAGAAATCTCATTCTAATTTACATCAAAATCCTAACTTAGTAGCTGGTATGTGGTCATTGAGTTTCCATTCTCACCCCAGCAGGTCTGCGTTGAATTTTAATTTTTCATTTATTTGGATTTTCATAAGTTAAAAAACAGAACTGAAGTTATTTCCCTTGCCAAGTGGATTGAAAGATGGTCTAGTTTTATTGCTGCATCCATAAGTGTCCTTTCTTCAAATGCCAAAATATGATCATGTAACATTTTAGAGCTGTAATCAGTTAACCACAGCAGATAGTCCTCCACTGCATATGGCAGTGGTTCTCATCTCTGGTCTGCTGCTGGTTCGACACTCCAATGGGGGCTGCGAGAAGGGCAGCCAGCACATCCCTTGGCCCGCACTGCTTTCTGCAGCCCCCATTGGCCTGGTGTGGCTAACCGCGGCCAGTGAGAGCCGCAATCAGCCGAACCTGCGGACACGGCAGGTAAACAAACTGGCCCGGCTCACCAGGGGCTTTCCGTGAACAAGCGTTGAGAACCACTGGCCTATGGCAACAAGATGTTAGAGGGATTATTTACCCCTTCAGTGGTAGAAGCACATGAGTGGTGCCAGATGCTACATGGGAGCATATTCCTTTGGTACCAGTAGATAATGCACTTAATAGAGTGTAAACCTAAATTCCTACCAGTGCATCTTTTTGTTTTTTGTTTTAATTTTCCAAAACGTTATTGTTTTTTAGTTAGACTCACTGGAAAGAACCGAGGACCTATCTTGTTACCAGAGCAATTGGTCATTCAATCAATTGTAAAACTGTTACTATTCAATAAAATAATTTTTAATTGAGCAGGACTGGTGGCTACATTTTCAATAGACCTGTCCTCTGCAGCTGTTTTCTTTCTTTCTCTTAAACGTTGGCAGCAGGAGCCCTTAGGCAGTGCAGATTTGTGTATAGTGCTTAAGTGAGGCCACATGTATTAGGGACTTGTCTGATTTTCACACTCTAGGGTATCCTGCAGTATTCTGTTGAATGATATAATTAGTTTCTCCAAGTCACTAGTTCTCAGGCTCATTTGCTACTGCTTCACAATTTTTCACTGGTATTCTAGCCTCCCAGGCTGTACTTTAATTATGAGCCTGTGTTCTGGGCCTTGGTGCCCCCATAGCTTCCTACCTTCTGTTCACAGAGGACTCTAAACTGCCATGGAGTCTCCCTGTTTACAGTCATGAGGCTCAGGTTTGGAGCAGGCTCAATTTTATTGCCAGTTTGAGTAATGCCAAAGTAAATGGGAGGTGGTGAACACTGATTCGTAACTAAGATCTTAAACTTAACTTAGTTGACTTGGGTGGTTGTCAAGGCTAGTATTTGCAAAGAAAGTATCGTTAATTTTATGGAAGGGAGAACTGAACTTGAAAGGTTTTGGCTTATTCAGCGCTATAGAGGTAGCCCAGGTGGAAATTAAATATCTGAAGGGCAGGTGCATGAGGATATGTCTGTACTGCAGTCATGTGGTATGATTGTAGCTTTAGCCGACACATGAAGTAACTTTAATCTAGCTAGCTTAGGTCCCAGAGCAGTGAAGCCACAGCAGCGTCTGTGTCAACACAGACTAGCCCCATGAGTAATTAACCAGGGTCCCGGACAGGCTAATAGAGCAGAAGATGAAATGTGGGCTGCTGCAGCTTCACTGCTCTGGGATTCAAGCAAGCTAGATTAAAGCCAGCTCAGATATGTCTACTCATGTTGCAGTCGTACCCTATGATTGCAATGTAGACATACCCAACTACGTGTTGGCAAGGCTTAAGTGATGGTGATGGGAAGATAATATGAAGCCTCTGGGTCTGACTAGGTTAGTCATTAATCCTGGATACTTAAATAAGCAACAGTGACAAGTAACGCCATCCCTGACCTTCACTTCGCACAGTGATCCACACGTTTCTCTGCAAATTGGACTACAGGTTACTCACTGCATCAGGAGCTGAAAGTGGAGACAATACAGAAACACCAACCTTTGTGCAAGATGCTGCATTCTGTACCCTTGTAAGTAGAGCCCTACCAAATTCACAGCCATGAAAAACGCATCATGGACCATGAAATCTGGCCTCCTCCCGTGAAATCTGGTCTTGTGTGCTTTTATCATATACTGTGCATATTTCATGGGGCAGACCAGCGTTTCTCAAATTGGGGGTCCTGAACAAAAAGGGAGTTGCAGGGGGGGTCACAATGTTGTCACCCTTACTTCTACGCTGCCTTCAGAGCTGGGTGGCCAGAGAGTGGCAGCTGTTGGCCAGGTGCACAGCTGTCAAGGTTCTTTCCCCACTCTGAACTCTAGGGTACAAATGTGGGGACCTGCATGAAAACCTCCTAAGCTTACTTTTACCAGCTTAGGTTAAAACTTCCCCAAGGTACAAACTATTTTACCTTTTGCCCTTGGACTTTCGCTGCCACCACCAAACATCATGAAAAAAGCTAATGCGGTTTTGGGATGCATCAGGAGAGGCATTTCCAGTAGGGATAAGGAGGTTTTAGTACCGTTATACAAGGCACTGGTGAGACCTCACCTAGAATACTGTGTGCAGTTCTGGTCTCCCATGTTTAAAAAGGATGAATTCAAACTGGAGCAGTGACAGAGAAGGGCTACTAGGATGATCCGAGGAATGGAAAACTTGTCTTATGAAAGGAGACTTAAGGAGCTTGGCTTGTTTAGCCTAACTAAAAGAAGGTTGAGGGGAGATATGATTGCTCTCTATAAATATATCAGAGGGATAAATATAGGAGAGGGAGAGGAATTATTTAAGCTCAGCACCAATGTGGACACAAGAACAAATGGGTATAAACTGGCCACCAGGAAGTTTAGACTTGAAATCAGACGAAGGTTTTTAACCATCAGAGGAGTGAAGTTTTGGAATAGCCTTCCAAGGGAAGCAGTGGGGGCAAAAGATCTATCTGGTTTTAAGATTCTACTCGATAAGTTTATGGAGGAGATGGTATGATGGGATAATGGGATTTTGGTAAGTAATTGATCTTTAAATATTCAGGGTAAATAGGCCAAATTCCCTGAGATGGGATATTAGATGGATGGGATCTGATTTTACTATAGAAAATTCTTTCCTGGGTATCTGGCTGGTGAATCTTGCCCATGTGCTCAGGGTTTGGCTGATTGCCATGTTTGGGGTCAGGAGGGAGTTTTCCTCCAGGGCAGATTGGAGAGGCCCTGGAGGTTTTTTTTGCCTTTCTCTGTAGCATGGGGCATGGTTGACTGGAGGGAGGCTTCTCTGCTCCTTGAAGTTTTGAACCATGATTTGAGGACTTCAATAGCTCAGACATGGGTGAGGTTTTTCATAGGAGTGGTGGGTGACATTCTGTGGCCTGCGCTGTGCAGGAGGTCGGACTAGATGATCAGAGTGGTCCCTTCTGACCTTAGTATCTATGAATCTATGAATCTAACCGGGTTTTTTATTAGGAAAGAGCTGTTTAGCAACGTCTCCCCCCCCCAAAATCCTCACCAAAACCTTGCACCCCCCTTCCTGGGGAAGGTTTGGTAAAAAGCCTCACCAATTTGCATAGGTGAACACAGCCCCAAACCCTTGGATCTTAAGAACAATGAAAAAAACATTGTTTCTTACAAAAAGAATTTTAATGGAAGAAAAAGTAAAAAGAATCACACCTGTAAAATCAGGTTGGTAAATACCTTACCAGGGTAATTAGATTCAAAACATAGAGAATCCCTCTAGACAAAACTTTAAGTTACAAAAAGACACAGACAGGAATATCCATTCCATTCAGCACAGCTTATTTTCTCAGCCATTTAAAGAAATCATAATCTAACGCATATCTAGCTAGATTACTTACTAAGTTCTAAGACTCCATTCCTGTTCTCTCCCCGGCAAAAGCATCACCCAGACCCTTTGTTTCTCCCCCCCTCCAGCTTTGAAAGTATCTTGTCTCCTCATTGGTCATTGTGGTCAGGTGCCAGCGAGGTTATCCTAGCGTCTTAACCCTTTACAGGTGAAAGGGTTTTTTCTCTGGCCAGGAGGGATTTTAAAGGCATTTACCCTTCCCTTTATATTTATGACAACAGCTCTGAAGACAGCTGTGCTGCTGCTGGAGGGGCCAAGTAAGGGTGGCAAAACCATATCATGTGACTCTTGCTTCTGCGCTACTGCTGCTGGTGTTGGCTCTGCCTTCAGAGCTAGGCTCCTGGCCAACAGCTGCTGCTCTCCAGCTGCCCAGTTCTGAAGGCAGTGCCGTCATCAGCAACAGTGCAGAAGTAGGATAGCAATAGTGCAACACCCTCCCCCCCCCCCGCAAAAAAAAAAAATAACCTTACAGCCTCCCCCCGCAACTCCTTTTTGTGTCAGAACCCCTACAATTACACCACCATGAAATTTCCAATTTAAATAGCTGAAATAATGAAATTTGCAATTTTTAAAACCCTCGGCTGTGAAGTTGACCAAAATGGACCCTGAATTTGGTAGGGCCCTATTTATAAGGGGATAATTATAAGAATGCTAAGAACATCTCATGCTTGTGTGTTTCACTCCCACTGGCTCCTGTTGACTTGTACTGCCTTTATTTCAAGATCCTCAACATCAGAAATCACTTCTCTATTCACAACCCTGTGAGACAGCTGTACTCCCCTTCTTCCTCCCCCTCCCCACCCCCCCGTCCCGGACAAGGCAGTTAACAGTGCCTTGAATGAAGCTTGGGTGACAAGATGAGCCAAAACCTAAGAATTTTCAGTACATCCAAGAGATCTCATCTGTACTACTCTGGTATAGTTGTCTAAGAAAGCTAGGGACTACTGTTCCAGTTTATAGTAAAAATCTCCAAATGAAGTAGCAAACTAATTCCCTGCAGTGTGTGCAGGGATCTCTATTGTCTCAGTAATGACAAAGCCATTGAGTTTCAGGTGTTGCACTAATTGCTATTTTCAGGTCAAATTTATGATCCTATGAAGTAGTTAATATATATTCCTTTGATAGGTTTGCATCCACCCTGAAATGCTATTTCTCGTAAATCTACTGATACAGCAAATCATCTCTTTTTAATTATATTAGGAATACATGTGCGGAATGCATATAAATCTGTTGTATCACAAATTTTGTTGTAAAGTTCAGACCAATATATAAATGACTTTACACTGCACTTATGGCTGTCACTAAGACTCACGCAACCAATGGCAAAACTAATATTATTCACTTCATCTGTTCAAAGCAGAGAAATTGAAAGAGGAGCAACACAAATGATGCAAACAAAATGCAATGCTATCAGGATTTATTTGCCTAACTCATTCATGCCTCCATGGATGGAGAGAAACAGCTTTACCAAACGCATGTAATTGAAAAAAGAAAAGGAGTACTTGTGGCACATTACAGACTAACAAATTTATTTGAGCATAAGCTTTCTTGAGCTACAGCTCACTTCATCGGATGCATTCACTGAATGCATCCGATGAAGTGAACTGTAGCTCACGAAAGCTTATGCTCAAATAAATTTGTTCTCTAAGGTGCCACAAGTGCTCCTTTTTCTTTTTGCGAATACAGATTAACACGGCTGCTACTCTGAAACCTGTCATGTAACTGGGTGGTTTGTCTCTTTAAGGGGCAACCAGCCTGTGTGAAAACAGGTGTTTGGGCCTGATAGAGGATATTATCAGATCCATCTGGGAAAAGATCAGAAGATTGCCTGGTGAGGCCCTGATTTCTGTGAAGGCTGAAAGAGCTGAGTTTGAGGGGGAGAGCTGTGGGAGCTGGCTCCTGTGGCAGGGCTGGAGCAGGGCGACTTCCAGGTAGATGGCTTATAGGAGAACTGGAGAAGAGCAGACAAGAGTATGGAGGAGTTCCCTGAGTCAGGGGAAAAGAAGCTGTTGGATTTACATTGAACTGCTTGATTTGGAGGTTTACTAAAGGTTGATGGTGCAATCAATAAAACAGTGCCCTAGAGAGGGCCTGAACAGAACCAAGGTGTAGCATTTAAACTTTCCACAGTGGGGAGCTTAACCAGCAGTTTACATCACAGCAATCAATCTTAATAAAATCCCACATAGTCCCATAATGTGTGTTCTCTCTCTTCCCCGGTTCTGTTAGGTGCAAACAAAGAAAAGAAAAAAGTTAAATAACAGTTATGTGGTTGATCAGAGGTTTGAATGTAATTGTGCTAGTACTTTAAACAAGGGAGGGTCTCCACATCAGGATTCATGGAGGAGCTAGTTAATGCAATAATGAGAGAGAGAGACAGATGTATATTTGCAGTTTAGCAGTGTGGGACAATCTAAAATCCAATACAGACAAATGAAACAAATTACGGTACTTTCTGCCTGCAGAGTATCTGCTGGCCTGCCCCTACATTTCCTGGTGATATTGACTGAGCAACATACTTGATGAAACTGAAAGTGACAACTGATCTCCTGCCTCACTTTCCTTGTAAATTCCAGTTTGCCTAGCCATCTGGCCTACTGCTTTACTGAGTTTTTTCCTCCAGCTTTGCTAGGTCCATTGTGCAATTGGGGAGGAGGGCAAGTGTTTAATTTTGTGTGTGCTCCCTGAAGCACTGTCTGCAGTACAACTCCCTTTGATCGCATTTACAAGGAGACAAAGGCTGGAGGTCAATGATCATTGACCAGCACATCCAGCATGAAGAGGACAATCAAAACACCAAATGTAAGTGTAGATCAGAGTAGCATCTTAGCCTTCAGGGAAGGACGTACAACATAAATACAGCTGCTTTTTAAAATTAAGTTGTATTGTATGTGAGATCAGATTATCCTTGGCCAAGCTTTCTTAACTTTTTACCTAGCCCGTTTAATGGAAAACTTTAATAGGATGTCAGGCCCTTTCTATTTAAAAACTTGTAAGACATTTGCAGGTACATTTTGTCTTATAAGAGCATTTTTCAAGTTTGATCCTGACTGTCTGTACCTAAGGGTTAAGAAACCTACCTTGCTTGATCCAGATGATTGGGAGTTTCTGACCTATAATGGCAAGTACTTGGTCAAGCACCTATTGATGTGTGCTTGCAGCTTGACAGAAAGTTAAAGTGCATAGGTTTGTATATAGTGAAGATCAGTGATTAGCTGTTAGTCAGATTGAAATAGTGATTTTGTTGTTTGTGTGGGTCAGGTCTGGGACCAGTCACAGAGATGCAGAATTATTTGTTTGCCAAGCCAAGTGTAAAACAGGTAGCTTCTATTAGCTCCTTTCAAGAGTCAGAGTCTTTGAGGCAGAGGGAACCTGAAGCAGGCTCAGAAAGATATGGACAAGTTTGGAGGAAAGCTTAGTTTTAAGGCTGGGGTAGGCAACCTATGGCACATGTGCCAAAGGTGGCACTCAAGCT
This sequence comes from Dermochelys coriacea, assembly GCF_009764565.3. Classification (NCBI taxonomy): domain Eukaryota; kingdom Metazoa; phylum Chordata; order Testudines; family Dermochelyidae; genus Dermochelys; species Dermochelys coriacea. Next base: position 51,729,413 of record NC_050073.1, read on the forward strand.
GATTGTCAGTGGCACTCACACTGCCCGGGTCCTGGCCACCAGTCCAGGAGGCTCTGCATTTTAGTTTAATTTTAAATGAAGCTTCTTAAACACTTTAAAAACTTTATTTACTTTACATACAACAATAATTTAGTTATATATTATAGATTTCTAGAAAGAGACCTTCTAAAAACATTAAAATGTATTACTGGCACGTGAAACCTTAAATTAGAGTGAATAAATGAAGACTTGGCACACCGCTTCTGAAAAGTTGCCAACCCCTGGTTTAAGGTGTATGATGTGGTGGTGGTGGTGGTACAAATAAATTGACCATTTTTTACAGAAAAGGGATAAATTTGGACCAAATACAGTATATGCACTGGTATGAGAAAGGAGGAATACCACGTGTTCACAGTATGAAACTAAAAGGCCCCAATCCTGTAATTCACTGCATACAGGATTAGAACTGTGCCCTCCTGAAGTCTCATTATTTCAGGAGAGCTCCATGTAGGCACTCAACTGGGATCTTGGTGTGCATTGTTTTCCCATAGCTACTTTCTCTGAGAAAGTGGGGGTATGTTAAGTGTGACAGGAAGCATAAGAATAAAACATTTCATTTTTAAGAAGTGAAATGTGCAAAGATGAATAACCCTCCTTATGCTGTTACATACTAATGGTGCAACTGCTTTCCCTTTTCTTAATTCGGAAGTGTGAAGATAACTTTGTTGTCATGCTAAGACATTTGTTTGGTGCTATCATAATAATGGTGAAGTGGAAACATGAACACCTCTGTCATAAGATTTGTGAGCACTCTCAGAACTATGCAAGTTACACAGCTGATTTTAAACAGGGTGGCAAAGATTCTTTTCCTGAAAATTGTGCTATAAAAACTCAGGCTACAACTGTAGCCTACAGGACAACTTGTCTTGCACAGTTCTCAAAACAAAGCCCTACCCACGCACTTTAGAAAAATTGTGCTACAATTCTGCTAGCAGCAACCATGTTTGAACATCCCTGGTCCCATGTGGACAGGGCCTAAATGATCTCTCCAGTCATGCAGGTCTAGACTTTCAATACTCAGTTTTGCAGATACCTTTGTGTGAATTTTTTTGGTTTACAAACAAAGGCATGGGCTGGTACTTCATAAACATGCACCACTTGGAGTGTGAATGGTATGTGATTGTGGAAACTAGACCTACATGAATAAAATGGATCTCTTCCTCAGAATATTTCTAGCACCCCACATGCTGCTTACCACTTCTGGGTAAAGAAATGTATTAGCTAATGGGAAAGAAGAACCATAATCAAGGGGAAGATTTGCTTCAGAAACTGTATGTCGGGACAACAGTCGCAGCAAACAAGAGGCCACTGCTCTTTACTGCCAAGCATCTCATAGAAACATCTTGTCTTATTTCATAAGCTATGTGATTGTTACAAGATCCTTGGAACTTACCCCCATAAGATAAATAGAGGCCTGCCAATAGACTGATTACTAGAGAGGATCAGTGTGCATGTTTGCTGGCAGACACAAAGCTGAAGGGTGAGAGAATGACCTTCTAGACAGTCCTATCTTAGAACCCATTACTTTAGTTCTGTTACGGTTTATCGTGAATTAGGTTTATGGCTTTTAATGTGAGCAATAGTCTCAGCATTCCTGTAGGTTAGTGGATCAGCTAGAAAGGGCAGGGCTAAACTGTAGAAGCCCTTAGAGGTGTAAATGATCAATTTACGTTTACACTGAAAAAAGGATTGGGGGTGTGGTGTGAGAATGGAGAAAATGGTGAAAAGAGGGGGTCATGAGCCAGGAAGACTATTTTGGTAGCTTTCTGAATGATTTGAGGAGCAAGATTGCAGCTGTTTAAATGTGAAATGTCCTGGAAAATAGATTTGAGAAAGATTTCACATCACCTTCCCTTCCTCCCCCCAAATATAGGATATAGTCTCCAAAGATCAGTTGGTGGTATGATTTTTCAACTTCTAATCATGTCTTGATAAATTTTGGGGTGTTGCATGCCGTAAAACATCTTGTTGGTAATTGTTCAGTTAACACTGCTTTGTTTAATGTGATGTGGCACAGTTCTTCTGTGGATCTCAATGCTCTTGGCAAAGGATAGGGAAGTCCTGGTATACCTCCATTTTGCATATAGGTAAACTGAAGAACTTCCATCGGCAGCCAAAGAGGAACACTTTGAGTATGTTGGATCTGGAGTTTCATCACAAACCTATACTATGTACAGATCATCTGCATTCAGATTCTTCAGTAGACATCAGTCCTTTGTAGCAATTGTACTACAACATGGAGACTCCTTAGTTTGTCAGATCATGCTAGGGTAAATGCCATCTCTGACTCTTCTGAAACGGGAAGCTTTGACTATATGAAACACTTGAATGTGGAACCTAAGGTATCAAATTTTAGAGGAGAAAGTCAAAATCTTTTTCGGAAAAAACTGTTCAGTTTCATGGTTTGGTCAATTCAGGCTCTACACCATTCTTAAAAAAAGTCAACAAACGTATTTGATCATATTCCTCATTATTTATACTGATATAGAGTATTTGTAACGATTGTCCTTAGAAAACCAAACTCTATCTCTGTATGTAAACTACAGACTCTGATACTTAAGGTGAAAATGCTGGAGAGTGGGAAATGTGACATTACCAAACTTGATGTAGTTTTCTGGGAGGTGGAGATGAGTTTGAGTAAACTCAAGGATGTTATTGCTTGTTTTTTTTATGGGGGGGGAAGGAGGAGGAGAGGAGTATTCAAATTCTTCTGAGCAACCATCTCTTTCCATTTTGAATGAATAATGCAGTAAAATATTACAAGGCTTGGATAGTATACTGGGCACTAGAATAAACTTTTAAAATAGATTGCAACCAATACGGCACTCATTCATTTGCCCACATTCAAACGTCTGAAAATTATGTAAAGATCCTAAGGACAGCCACCTCGTTCACTATGTAATACTAGCTTGTGTGCTGAATGAGGAGGGCTCTGTGGGGGAGAATCCATATGTGATCTCATAACTAAAGATGGTAAGAATTGAACTTGATTTTGTAACCCTAACAATAATCTTAACTTTTCTTGGTATGGAATTTTCTAGGCCTTTTCTATTCCATAATGGACCGTCCATTGCATTCCCCCCATGGATAATCATCAAGATTTAAACCTGGAACATTCAAATCCACAATGCAGACTTTTTTTCATATGTGCTAAAGGAGCAGCTTTTAGCTTGCATTGGTAATAGGTGTGATGGGTTGTCACCCCCAGGATGCAATCTGGGAGCTGTGGGCACCACTGTGCCCCTCTAGTGACCCGGCTGGGCTGGCCCAGCTCGCACTGCTTTGTGAGAGATTTATGGCCAGCCTCACCAGGCCCTGTTATCACCCAATACGACAGCAGGTGATGCTACTCACCCAACTGAGCTACCTGAGCGCAAACAGCAGACACAGCAAATTTCCCAGCTCCCCAGGCATGTACCCCCTTGCTGGAGGATAAACCCAGAATTATATCATCTTGCACTGCACAGGGATCTGTACCATGTAAGCTCATAAATAGTTCACTCTCCCCTCGATGTGGGAAAGATATGCAACAAGCCTATCTTAACCATGCTGAGATTTTTTTTCCCCCACACACTTCATTTAAAGGGACACTGGTTTAGATAAAGCAAAAAACAAGTTTATAACTACAAAAGATAGACTTTAAGTGATAGCAAACAGATCAAAGCAGACTACCTAACAAATAAACAAAACTACAAACAAAGCGTAAGATACTAGATAGAATGGATGTGAATAAGCAATTTCTCAGCCAGGCTGATGATTAAGGCTCCATATTTGTCATGGAGGTCACAGATTCTGACCTTCGTGACTTCTGCAGCAGCCCCGTGCAGCTGGCCCAGGAGCCACTTGAGCAGCTCATGCATTCCTCGGGTCAGTCTCACTGGCTGCTGCTGGGGCAGTCTTGGAGCCCCACAGCAGCAGGAGTTTGGGTGTGGGGGGGCTCAGGGCTTGGAGTTGGGATGGGTGCTTACCTGGGAAGAGGGGCTCCTCTTCCTCAGCTCTCCTAGCTCCACGTGTTGCCTCTGTTGGCAGCCAGGCACCACCCCTGCAGCTCCCATTGGCTATGGTTCCAAACCAATGGGAGCTGCAGAACCAGGACTTGGGGCAGAGCAGAGGCAGCACATGGTGCTCTAGGAAGCTGGGGCCTTGCTTCCCAGGAGCTGAGTAAGGAGCCTGCCCCAGCCCCACCATCTCCCCCACCTGTGGCACTTCCCCTCCTCAGCACCTGCGGTGCCCCCCGAGTCTCTCCTCCTCCCCCACCTCACCCCCAATTTTAGTCAGAGATATTTTTTAGTAAAAGTCATGGACTACAGGCCTGTGAATTTTTGTTTTCTGCCTGTGACCTGTCCATGACCTTTACTAAAAATAGCTGTGACTAAAACATAGCCTTACTGATGATACAAGCAGTCCATCAGGTTTCTATACACAGGCTAGAAATCCTTTTAGCCTGGGACCAGCATTTCCCCCAATTCAGTCTTTGTTTCTCAGACATGTCCAGGAATTCTCTGTGTGGGGAGTGAGGCCTCTAGATGATGTCACACAAACCCCTTTAGATAGCTTTAACATATGGCGGGAACCATTTGTTCCAAAAACAGTTCCCAGCCCAGTTTGTGGAAAAACACAGGTACCCAAAATGGAGTTCAGTATCATGTGGTCTGGTCACTTGCCCTTGTTGAGTCATAGCAGCCATTACTTACAGGCCAGCCAAAACTTTTATGGGAAGGCTAAACTCTTCCATAGCCCATTGCCTTTGCTGGTGGGCCATCAATGCTGTCTAGCCTCTTCATTGTTGTACCTGAAAGGCTAGCTATGCATGCTACTCAGAGTAAGCACATTTGAAATACAGATACATAGTCAATATTCATAAATTTAGATGCAAAAATGATACATGCACACAAACGATTTGCTGAATCTGGGTATCTTAACTTTTCCAATGACACCTAACGTGACCTATCTTGTACAAAATGCACCATAATTATGCCATAATCATATCATATATCACTATGAGGAATATGGGGTATAGTGTCACAGTAAACTAATATTCTCTGTGGCCTTTGTATAGAAAAGGATGTATTGATAATCCCATGCATGTGTAAGTAATTACAGATTGGCTGGCCCACTGTGGTGTGGGAAGTAGAGCTAGGGGAGGACACAAGGAGCTCCCCATGCAGTAGCTAGATCCAGTCCCAGTGTTTATACTTCTGAGTGCAAAGTCTGAGAGGGTCTGGATCTAGGAGCAGTGTGAGACACTTGTCCAAAGAAGCTGAAGGGTTCTATGGCCCTGCCATTTCCACACCAGGGGGCAGAGCTAAACTGGCATCGGGACAGGATCACACCGTTCCAACTCTGGTATGCAGTTCTGCAGCTAGCTGAATGCCTGCTACTGTCATGGACTGTGACTTGACTTACCCACAGTGTAACCCTACATATTGTGCTACCAGTCCCTGCATACAAACTATTGAGACAGAGGCAGGGTGTTTTTGGTTGAGAACCTTAACTTCTGGAGTGTGTTTTGCTCTTGATCTGACGCTTCCTGGTGCAGTGTTATGCTCATTTATTTCCAGTCTTCTAAGTAAGTAAATTCTTGAAAAGGGTTGAAAGTAGGTGGGTACGTTAAGGTTGCATTACTTTTGTGTTGTATATTTACAGAGGGACTTTATGATGGAAATGTTTTAAAACTGATAACTGCAATCTCTATTTAAGGTCCTTGGTATTACAGTAATGGATGGTTTAGAAATAAGGGGTTTAATCATCCATTTGCCATTATCATTAGTGGGAGCTGTACACCTGAAGATATTTGAATGGGGTTGAAATTAAATGCTCAACTGAATTGTAAACTCAGAGCCCCAAAGGTGGCCACAATATTGCATGGGAGCTCTAAATGCTACTGTAATACAGAATAATAATGGATGCACTGTCAATGTCAGAAGATAAAAACTTCTGAAATTGTTCAACAGCTCCATAAAACTGGTTTGAGCCTTAGTTGAATGACATTAATTTTCATTTTTAAAACTCCATTTATCAAAGCTGTAACAGTCTCCTGATTAAAACAATTACATTTTAAACTGTCTTGCAGGTGGATTCGCCAATGAATTTAAAACATCCTCATGATTTGGTGATACTAATGAGACAAGAAACAACGGTAAACTACCTCAGAGAGCTGGAGGTAATGCAGTGTTGTGAGGAATAATACGTTGCTGTTTGCAAAGCGCTTTGATGAAAAAGGCTGTGCAAATGCCAACTAGGGATAGAGGTGTGAGCAGGGAATGTAATTTACATGTCTGAGTGTGCAGTGCTGTTTCAGTGGAAGGATAAATTCTTCCCTGCCTTTACAAGCTTTTTCTGGGGGAAGTTTGATCAATCTTGTGGTATTGTCCTGGGTTGCATTGCTAAATATATTGTTAATATTCATAACATTATCCATAAAACCTACATTAGCTTTTTAAAAAATATTCCTGCTAAACTATTTGATTCTGCTGCCTTGTGTAATGAATTCCACAGGCTGCTATAGAGAAGCATTGCTTGGAGTTCTGAATTGACTTTGCTGCAGACTCTCAGCTTGCCTCTGTGAGACTTCTGTGGCTCAGCCCTCTGGCCAGGTCACATAGTCCAAAACACCTTTGAGGGCATAATGAACTCAAATAGAAACTGTTCCAAGCCCTTTTGGGCCAGTTCATAAGCAAAATAAATTCTGGCCCTTTCTGGGTTAAATTCCCTCTCTGGAATTGAATCAGCAGGGTTTCATTGGCCACTGATTGCGTGTAGTAATGAGGAGGCCTGGCCTTGTTCCTCTGGCTGCAGCCTAGGGAGCGTCCCTCGTTACTCCTCTGGCTCTACTCGGGAACTGACTTGCTGGCTGCAGGCAGCTCCTTTTATTTTGGCCTGCTGGCCATTGATTAGCTGTTGCTAGTCCCAAGCCTTTCTGACTGCTGGAGGATCAGATCTCACTGGTTTTGAAAATGGCTGCTCTTTTCCTCTCAACTAACTGTTTCCTGGGGCAGGGTGCAGCAGAGCAGAGGGCCCTCCTGTATGGAGTTGTGAAGACCTGGTACACCCTGTCACAAGGAGTCTACACTTTGTATGGTGGTGTTTCCTCTTTCTGTTTGTAAATTTACCTACGGTGCAATTTGAGTGGTCTTTGGTCATTCTTTAGGGACAATGGGAGAAATAAAGGAGGGTCTGGTCAGTTTATACTGTTTTTTTCTGTAACTAATATATATATATATATATAATATATAAATAAAATCTTGGGTAAATCAAAATATCTGTAACAGACACTCTGAAATGAGGGAAAATATCTCTGATTTCTCGAGAGAGACCTGTTTAGGTAGTGGTGCTGTTTTGTTTGAATAGGTTGCTTTGGTAAGAAAGAAGCTTGGCTTGGGCAAGTGGCCTGTCAGTGGGGATGTACTTTATTTCCTCAATATATGCATGTTTCTCTTATTCCTACAGAAACAGTTAGTTGCTCAAAAGATTCATATAGAGGAGAATGAAGACAGAGACACAGGGCTGGAACAAAGGCATAATAAAGAGGATCCAGACTGCATTAAAGCAAAGGTGCCCTTGGGGGACTTGGATCTGTATGATGGCACATACATCACCTTAGAGAGCAAAGATATCAGGTAATGAGATGAAACTCTTGTACTTTAATAAGGTTTCACAAAATAAAAATTAATACCCGAGCATGAGATCAAAAAAAGTTCATATAGAGAATATTTAAGAAATTGTCAGATGATAGTTCCCTCGGATGGCATCTGTTTTTATTGTGTTAATGTTGGAGGGGTTTTCACTGTATGTGGAGTACTGCTTTCCTCCCCGAACTAATGCACTTCAATCCTGACTTGTAGTGTTGCATTTTGGGGCTTCCGTCTATGATGATCTATAAAGACTCTAATATTCCTAACCAGGATTCTTCCTGAGTAGTGAGTGTCAGTCATGTGAATCGAGCTACATGGTGGTAGTTTTTTGGGGTGTGTTTTTTTTTTTTAAGTGGATAAACTTCCTCTAGTATGGAGCAGACTGAAACCACTTGGTTCGTTTTTAATTCAAGACAGATTTGAAGTTGCATCTCCAGAAGCAGAAAGCTAATGAATCAAATGTTACCTAATTGTAATGCTTAGAAGATAAAAGGAATATGAATAGTCTATGTGAAGCTCAACTCTTTTTTGGTTGAGGTGATCTTCAAGGCTGATCTTCCTGCCTTGCCATGAGTGTACTTGAGATGTGGAGAAGAGTTACTTCCTCTCTCTAGCTCTGAGTTGTCTAGCCCCATTCCCAGATTCTACAGGTTTCTCTTCACTCTTAATATTGGTATATCACAATCGAAGGGTATGGCTACACTACAAAATTAGATCAATTTTATAGAAGTCGATTTTTAGAAGTCGATTTTATACAGTCGATTGCGTATGTCCACACTAAATGCAGTAAGTCGGCAGACTGCGTCCTCACTATCGTGGCTAGCATTGACTTACAGAGCAGTGCACTGTGGGTAGCTATCCCACAGTTCCCGCAGTCTCCGCTGCCCATTGGAATTCTGGGTTAAGCTCCTAATGCCTGATGGGGCAAAAACTTTGTCGCGGGTGGTTTTGGGTACATGTTGTTGGACCCCCCTCTCTTTCCCTCCCTCAGTGAAAACAACGGCAGACACTTGTTTCGCGCCTTTTTTCCGGGGTCCGTCCGCCATCCCAGCTCAGCCCGCTGCCTGCCTGGATGATCCAAACCCCAGGCAGGCAGCAGGTTGAGCAGGGCCGGCGGACGGAGCACCAGACTGACAGCGGGCTTAGCTGCTCAGCCCGCTGCCAGTCTGGAGCTCTGTCCGCCAGCTCCTGCCAGCCGGGGTCCCGGCCTCCAGCCCCGCTCAGTCCGCTGCCATGCTTGCCATACCACGGCAAACATGGAGCCCGCTCAGCTCACCGTCACTGTACATCTCCTGGGTGCTGCTGGCAGACGTGGTACTGCATAGCTTCACAGCAGCAGCTCCTTGCCTTTGCGGCAGACTGTGCAGTAGGACTGATAGCCGTCGTACGACTCCTGGGTGCTCCTGGAAGACCTAGGTGAGGTCTATCAGGGATGCCTGGACAGACATGGCTATCGTCCTCTTAGAGCACCGAATGGGAGTGACTCCAAGTCATTCTCTTCTATAAATTTCGTCTCATGGAGATTCAGTCCTGCCTGGAATACCATGCGAGCTGGAGGCTTCTGCCTCAGGCGGCTCTCCCAGCCGGCAGCATTGCGCGGTCGCACCTGTCCCTTGCTCCCATGGCTCATGAAGCCTGGACAGGAGTAAGGAGTAGTTCAGCTTGTGGAATGACAAATCCAGAACGAAGGATTGCACTCTATGGGCCACGTTAAGATTATTTCAGAGTCCTAGATAGCATTTAGTCCCTATAAAAGGCTTCATGAAAATTCCACCCCCCCCCACCTCCAAAATGTTAATTTATCAGAGCAGCTGAAAGGGTAAGGAATCCAGGACTATAACTTAGAGAGAGCTTCCATATTATTTAACTCACAATTGATATAATTAAAAGTAAAACTTCGCAGCGAGGTCTGTTCTAAGTCTAAAAATGCAGGAGGGGAGTCAGAAAAAGGAACAGGGACTGTTTCCACCCAGTTTTGAACCGGGGACCTTTCACGGGTTTGGTGACTGCGATGACCACTACACTATGGAAACCCAACTTGAATATACCCCTCGTGTGGTCCCTATTATACTTGTGGTTGTGTATTTTTAATAGTTTGGTGTGTCACGGGGCTTCACTTTTTTTGCGACAGACTTTGCCGAATGCACAAGAATGTTTTCTCTAGCTACAGAAGCTACCTGATGCAATGTCTATATCTATGGCCTTCCTGCTCACAAAGCAGTCATGCCCCCGCCCAAGGCGGACACAGCGTGGAGTGCATGTGACACAGCGACCTGGCTCAGGCAGGATCGCTAGTGAGGCATGATACTTTTGTTAAGCAAACACAGCAATTCTTTCCTGGCCTCTGCCACTGAATGCCTCCATGCATTAAGCTGTTCCCTATCAGTGCAGGAGGACTTCAAGAGTTCGGAAAACATGTCATCGCGAGTGCGTCTTTTCGCCTTCTAATCTGCGATAACCTCCGGGACGGAGATGATGAGGGAGCGTAGAAACATTCTGGAGAGACCGCATGGTCACCTGTGCTGCTGAGTTTGCTACACTGGCCAAACAAGAAATGAAATTCAAAAATTCCCGGGGCTTTTTCTTTGTGCCTGGCTAGTGCATCTGAGTTCAAAGTGCTGTCCAAAGCAATCACAATGGAGCACTCTGGAATAGCTCCAGGAGGCCAATATCGTCGAATTGCATCCACGCTTCCTCAAATTCCACCCGGCGATGTCGATTTCAGCACTAATTCCCTCGTCGGGCAGGAGTACAGAAATAAATTTTAAGAGCGCTTTAAGTCGACAAAAATGGCTTTGTCGTATGGACAGGTACAGGGTTAAATAGATCCAACGCTGCTAAATTCAACCTAAACTCGTAGTGTAGACCAGGACAGAGAGACTTCTCTGGTCAGAATGTATTACTATCTGCCTTGTAGAGGAAGAATAATTACAACAGAAACACACTGGGTGGACAGATGTTCCTCAGCATGTATTGCCAAAATCTCCCAACTAGTATATTTCTAACTATCAATCTGTGTCTTCTAAGGTAGCAATTCACTGATTTGGGGTTTGCTCTGAAAGTGAAGTACTGTTTATCCCTTGTACTGACTCATAAATCTGAGAGAGTGCTTCAGGGGTGCTAACTAGCTCAGACACAGATGTTCATTTTTTAAAAGTAGTGGTCTGTTTAGCACAAAATGTTGGCATTTTTGACTAACTATTTCACTAGTGCCTCTCGTGAACTTTATGGATTAAAGCACTTGTAAGCACTGAGTTTGAAATGTTGCTTTCTGGTTTTAGCCCCGAAGACTATATAGACACACAGTCTCCTGTACCTCCAGACCTAGAACAACCAGACTGTACAAAAATTCTAGATCTTCCGTACAGCATTCATGCTTTTCAGCACTTAAGGGTAAGTAGGCAATTGCAAGGTGTTTCTCTTCCTGCTGCCAGATGGTTTGAAGAGGTTTGATGTTATAGCTTTTGGGAAACCTTCCTAATCTAAATTTTAGCTTGTACCAGCAAAAGACTGCTCGTGCTGGTATAGAAAAGTTTTATAAAAATCAGACCTCTAAGCAACATTACTGTAGTGGCAAAAGTTTCTAGTGTAGACCTGGCCTTAGGGTCTATCTCTTGATGATTATTTTTTAATAAGAAGTAGTTTTAATAAAAGGTTTGTTACTTCCAAAAGAGAGAGGATATTCTTGTAGTTGAAGCAGGAATCAGGGTTTCTCAGTTCTATTCCTGGCTGGGTCCTGAATTACTTTCAATAATTTTCAAAAGCATCCACTCACTCCTTTTGTGCGCTTTTGCAGTGCCTCGCTCGACACACTTTGTCTGATGTTCTAGAGATATTTGGCACCCACAGTTGAATTTATGGGAGCTGTCAGTATTCAGTACCATAGAAAATAAAATCCTAGTTATCTCAATTTGGGTGGGACCCTAAAGAGTGCAGGATGAGAGGCTGCTTTTGGATGTGTTTGCATTAATATCATTCTAATGTTTTCTCATCTGTAAAAGAGTGAGTATAATGCTTGTGTCTCAAGGATGAAGCTTAAGAAACTTAACAAACTTTGGGATACTCGGGTGGAAGATGCTACAGGAGCATAAAGTATTATTTTGTAAATTTTCCTGAAATCTGCTGTATTGTACTCTTGTAGCCTCAATAAAACTTTCAGTAGACATTTGTGTTCTCTTCCCTCAATCTAGGGTGTTCAAGAAAGAGTTAATCTTTCCGCACCCTTGTTACCTAAAGAAGATCCTATCTCCATTTACTTATCCAGACGTTTAGGAAGAAGTATAGAGGACATAGGCCATCGCATTTATGAAGGTCTAATGAAGGTATGACAGTAGGGACCCTCATAGTTGTGGCATGCACAAGAACAGCCTCAAGAAGCTCTTGTGCTGTTGCATATACAGTGTATTTGTGGAATAAAACACTATGGGTACTATCTGTCCACATACTATTCATCATGTGCAAGTACCAACAAATGTTGAGATCCCTGGTACATGGGGCAGCACTTCAGTGTTTTCCACTGGAAAATGAACCCATCATGGGAAGCCATGTCTTTCTTTGCAGTGAGGATCAGTAGCCAGAGAAATAAATGGAGATGATTTAAAGTTCAGCTTTAGTAACTGGTGAGATATAGCTCATCAAACCACAGAAAATACACAGTCATCACTTAACAGCCTGAACATTTGAAATAGAACCCAAGTAGTTAAAGAGCAAAGGTATCAAAAAGAGAAAACAATGGAACTGAAATGGCCATTTTCTCAAAGATTTTTCTGCACCATATTGCTGTGCACATTCCTTACTCAGCTTAAAATAAAAATGTTGATTAAATGGTCACTTCAGGCATCTTGTGAAAGTTAATATTGGGGTTCATATATCCTTGATGTATTTATGTGCTGATTCATTCTCCCTTTAAATGCTCCCAGCTCCTATTGAAGGGTATTGTTGCAGAAGGAGAGGCATAACTGAAGGCATGTTCAGAGTTTAATTTTGCCTCCGGTACCAATTGGAAAGTCTAGTCAACCTATTGGTTTATAGTATATCTTGGCTCTTGGATTGTTACAGTTTTTACAGTCGTGTGTTTTCTTACAGAATTCTTCTTCCTGGGTGCTGTATAATATGGCCTCATTTTATTGGCGAATAAAGAATGAGCCATATCAGGTAGTGGAGTGTGCCATGCGGGCTCTCCACTTCTCCTCAAGGTGAGAGCAGCTGATACAGGTTCCTTTTGCAGTCTGCTTTCTATTTATCCTAAACAGTATACAGTTTTTTAGTTACTGAAAATTGTAGCCTAAGAAAATAGGCGATAGTCTACTGAATAGAGACTAAAAGAAAAGGAGTACTTGTGGCACGTTAGAGACTAACAAATTTATTTGAGCATAAGCTTTCGTGAGCTATAGTTCACTTCATCAAAGTTTATGCTCAAATAAATTTGTTAGTCTCTAAGGTGCCACAAGTACTCCTTTTCTTTTTGTGAATACAAACTAACACGGCTACTACTCTGAAACCTGAATAGAGATGGCCATTCAGAGTTCCATTATTAAGCAGCTACACTTTTAAATAGCTCTTAAGAGGGTGAAATAGCCAGGAGGTAAAGACTGAAAATTTTATTCAATTTACGTTAGACTTGTTCAGTCTTTCACTTCAATAATCCACAAACCTGACAATACCAAAAGAATGACAATCTTGCTGCTTTTTACTAGAAATTTATTTGCCAAATTCTGTAGAGAAGGTACAAAATGTGCTGCAGAATAGTTGATACAATGAGATGTGAATGTAACCAACACTAAGCTACTTAAGGCACATCTTATAATAGTCTTGTCAGATTGGGAACACAGGAACAACGGTGGCTGTTGCAATCTGGTAGCATCCCTGGAGATTGTCTAATCTGGTGGGAAGGGTTATTCTCTGGCTACTAAATCTGTGATCGTCCCCCTAGATGAATGAGCAGCAATCAGCTGTATCAGGAAAGTGCCGCCAACTATATTAATATCCATTCAAAGCCACTCTTCAAACATCAATTTTCAAAATCCAGTGACATTCCAGGAAAACACCATTTAGAAAAGGTTGGCCGGGGCAGCAGTACAAGTGAGAGTAGACACTACCTATAAGGTGCATTAATTAAAACTGAAAACTGATGACTCAAGAGTAGTTGCAATTTATGGTGTTTTGTAATTAAGCTCAGTGCTCTTATAACTTCTAATCCTACATGGTTGGCACTGAAGAAACCTCTGCTGTGCCATTGGGGTGGCTGCGTAGCTGAATAGTGGTGGCTTTCTTTAGAAGTTATAAACCCACTTTTGATTTCATTCTCTCAACCACAATTTGAGGTTGGCTATAGGTGGCAGAAGTTCAAAGCTGTGCTTCAATCTTAGTATCGTTTACTAGAATATACTTTCTAGTTTTCTGGAACTTGCAAGATGGCACTTCAGCAAATTCTATAAATACCTTGATGAGACAAATCCTGCTTGCTTACTGTGACTTATGATGTGACTTTTGGAATGATAAAGGAGAAAGAGGATGATCTTATAGTTAAGATACTGGTCTGGAATGTAGAAGATCTAGGTTCAGTTTCTGGCTCTGCCATGAAATCATGATCTTGATGCAAGTCATTTAATGCCTTCCTTGTCGGTTACTCATCAGCAAAATGTGGATAATAACTCACGGGGTGTTATAATGATAAATCCATAAATATTTTAGGGTGTGCACAGATACTATTGTGAAGAGATTCAGTAATGTACCTAGTTTTATTTTAATTGTGTGTTACTCTATGATTCTGTGCTGCTAAATGAAGCTTGAGTAGTTTGTCTATACACACTGTATGAAAAATAAAGGTTACATGTACATTTGATTGTAAAGTACACAGATGGAGTATTAAAAAAGAAACAGTACAACGTTTTCATAAACATAATGCCATCCATCCAAATGACACCTTGGCTGGAACAATCCAATATTAAGTTAGTTCCCCTGTCTGTGGAAAAACTACTCGTTACTCAGTCAATCTAGAAGCTGAACATACTTTTAGAATATATTTTTGGCAAGATCAGTAGTTCTCAAACAGGGGCACGTGTACCCTAGGGGTATGCATACATCTTCCAGGGAGTACATGAATTCATCTAGATATTTGCCTACTTTTACAACAGGCTACATAAAACACACTAGGGCAGTCATTACAAAGTTTCATACAGACAATGACTTGTTTATACTTCATATACTATACGCTGAAAGTACAATATTTATATTCCAATTGATGTATTTTATAATTATGTGGAAAAATGAGGAAGCAAGCAATTTTTTGGTAATAGTGTGATGTGACACTTTTTTTTGTATTTTTATTTCTGAGTTTGTAAGCAAGTAGTTTGTGAGGTGAAACTTGCAGGTATGCAAGACAAATCAGACTCCTGAAAGGGATAGGGTAGTCTGGAAGGGTTGAGAGCTACTGGGCTAGATCATGCAATTAAGGCTTGAAGTCAGACTGCATACTTGCAATGTTTACTAGCTGCTGTTAATTTTGGAAAGTCCTTGTAATGTGTGCCTGGAGAGCACACAAGAAACATGAATAAAGAAACTCATTATCAGACATCTTTAATATATATTTATATTTTTCCCTCTAGGCACAGTAAAGATATTGCCCTGCTAAACTTGGCAAATGTTCTACACAGGGCTCATTTCTCAGCAGATGCAGCCATCGTGGTCCATGCAGCTCTGGATTACAGTGACTTCTTTACCAGCTATTACACTTTGGGAAATATATACGCAGTAAATAAGATTTTTTTTATTTTCCAAGAACTGCAGAAAACCAGATAGTGTAATTTAATCTCTTTGGCTATAGTTACAGCACTTAAAATACAACACAATGATTAAATGATCCTGCAATAAATTTCACACATTGTTCAAGCTTGATGTTTAAGTTGGTTGGATTCAGACCTCTTCGCAGAGAAATTAAATCTCTTTCAACAAACAAAGAAAAGCTTATATCTGCTGTTGAAAACAACTCTAGAACAAAACCAGTCTTGTAGCTGATTTACCCAACAACATGATTACAATTTCAGAAGAGATTGGCTGCTGATTAAAACAAATCAATATAAATTGAAGTAAAAAACTGATCTTTATTAATCACTGGAAGTGTTTCATTAAATGTTGCTGAGCAGTGGCTAACTTTCTCTCTCTTTCAATCATTCTTCAGATGCTTGGGGAGTACAACCACTCAGTCCTGTGTTATGATCATGCTTTACAGGCCAAACCAGGATTTGAGCAAGCTGTAAAAAGGAAGCACGCTGTCCTTTGTCAGCAAAAACTTGAGCAGAAACTGGAAGCTCAGCATAGGTAACTAAGACATGCATCCTCTGAAAAGCCTAATAAAAATTCATATGCAAGTGGTCTCATTCTCAATGTTCTGTTCCTGTGATTATTGCTCACCATTGTGGTAAAACAATGACATTTTAACTTACTACAGTTTACAACTATTGCATAATCATAAATACAAATATTGTAAGCAACCAAAAGTTTCATATGAATGTGAAACGACAGATGGCTAATGTTTAAAACAACAAACTTTCCGATGTCAAATTTTAAGATCGCTTCAGCGAACACTAAATGAATTGAAGGAATATCAAAAACAGCATGACCATTACCTGAGACAACAGGAGATCTTAGAGAAGCACAAGCTGATCCAAGAAGAGCAAATCCTGAGGAACATCATCCATGAGACACAGATGGCAAAAGAGGCACAACTAGGTACAAGTTTTGTAATGAGCATTGAATGTAATGAGTAAGAGTCACTTTCAGTCACAGCATAATATAGTGAAACAATTCACTCCCATATTGGGTTATAATGCTCTTAGGTGGCCATTTCATTTTGCTTTTGAAAAAGTTGTGCGACATGTTCTCCAGTCAGTCCTTGGGTCCTTGTCTGGCGAAGGCAAAAATCTATAAAACGCTTAGTTTCAGGAAAAGGGAGAATGTTATGTTGTTCTTGGGGACCCTGAGCTAATACTGCCCATGTTGATTAGCTTATGAAGGAACTGTAGTTCATCATAGCTAGAAATGGAAATGCTGAAGCCTTTGGATAATGGAGGCTGAGCAATTGTGCAGGAAAACATCTGACCAAAAAAAAAATCCCTCTTACTTAATACTAAACTATATTTGAATTTTGTTAAGTTATTCTAAGGACTTAATCTATCTACATAACAAGTTAGTGCTGGGTGTGAAGCCAGGGCGTGAATCTGCAGTGCAGTAGCTTGCCAAGCACTAACTCGCCATGTGGACTTTGCTACATCACACTAAAAGTTCTTTAGTGCATTTTGATATACTCAGATTTCAACTACAGAACTTTTAGTGCACATGTAGTAGGGTGTTCACAGGCAGGCATGGTACTCTGTCTATACCTGGCACTAATTTGCTGGGTAGATAAGCCCTAAGCTATAGGCCCTAGACTTGAGGGAATTCTGAGTAAATCCAGGACGCTCAATGCACTATAAGAACAAACTTTTGGAATGTAATGTCCTTTCTCTGTGAATTTATAGTTAAAAGATTAAATCTATCCTACATCTCCAGTATCTGAGCAACCATTCAGTTTTCTCAGCAGCAGTCTTGTGCCTATCTATTTGGAAAAGACAGACTGCCAAAAAAGCTGAATGAAGTGCAAAAGGACTATAGGAAAATGAGTAGGAAATGCAGAATCGGGTATTTCAAATCCCAAACTCCATGCAAACTGTACTGCAGGAAATGTAGTCAAATGTCATAGTCCTTTACACAAATATTAGTTTACCCATCTTCTTTCAAAGATGGGAGTTCTCCTTTAATACCAGTCAACAAGATATCTGAGTCTAGTTGCAAACTAATGTGCTGGTTCTGGTCAGCTGAGAAACCCTCTGCTCTTTCACAGCAATGAACTTTTGTTAATGTTTGTGCTCCATAGGGAACCATCAGATATGTCGGCTTGGCAACCAACAGCACAACTTGCACTGCCAGTGGGACCAGCCTGTTCGCTATCACCGTGGGGACATTTTTGAAAATGTGGAATATGTTCAGGTTTGTCTGTGATTTAGCACCCCTACTAGTCGCTTATGCAACACAAGTCCTTGGGGCGAAAGATGTCCATAATTGCTACCACACAATCCTTTTTAAAAAAAAAAAAAAATTATAAAAGTAAAAGGCACATTCTGCTAGTGTAATTTTCCTGTGACCCTTTTGCTAATAGTGGGAGAACCAAAAATAACTTTGGATTTTGGCAGCCAAATGCCTGTTGTTTAAAGATTTTTGTTTTGTTGCATAGGGAGGGGGCAAAATGAGGACTCTTAACTATCTTTTTGGGAGGAAAATGTTCTGGAGTGTTTTGTGAAACCCCAACATTGCCCTGGATTTTCCATCACTTTTTTTTTTCCCCCCCTCTGTATAGAATGCCCTTTTTCTATTAAGTACAGGCATCAGACGATTTGAGAAGGAGTGTAGTTATCTTACATGAATATGCTAAATGTCATGTAGCTTGGAAATGGATGCTTCACATCTCAAGAGGCATACCCCTAATCTAGTTTCCTTGAAGGACACAGCAAACATACACTAGGTAACTAATGTATATAAAGAGACAAATGCCTTTAAGGAATCTGTTTTCTCTTTGGATCCACATATAGTACCCCCATAGAATAATGTACCCCGCTATGACAGCTGAAAAAGTGTGTGTATTGTGGCAGAGCGCCAACATTGTCCCCGTGGGTCCCGTGCTTCCAGGCAGTTTATGCTAGCTTCAGAGACTCACTGCAACCCTTCATGTAGCCCTTCTCTCTCTAGAGCCAGGGATACAGTCTACTGTGCCCTTTTCATCATAAGCCAGCAATGGAGGTTGGTGAGAGAATTCCCACAGTCTCTGTTGCTGCTATGGCCTCCTGCCAAAACAGTTTAGCCTCCTGTCCTGATAGTGGCCTGTTTTCCCCTCCTAGGAGGTGTTTCTGTAGTGGTGGGTTGGGGGGAACCCAGGCCCATCCTCTACTCCGGGTTCCAGCCCAGGGACCCTTATGGTAGCAGCTGTTGGCAGCCAACCTTTCACTGCCAGAGTTGCTACATTTCCCTGGGCCACTTCCACATAGCTCTCCTTCTTCACCCTTACCTTAGGGCTACCTTACCCATGACTTGAGGGTGTCTTCATTAACCAGCCTGTTATTAATCATTCCTTCATTAATCAGCTGCACTTCCTCTCCTCTGGCTTCTCTCTGCCTGACTGGAGTGAGCCCTTTTATGTTATCAAAGGGGCCTTAATTAGAGTTAGGTGGTCACATTAGCTTAATGGCCTCACCTGACTCTTTGCAGGTTAATTGGAGTCAGGTGTTCTCATTAGCCTAGAGCAGCCCCTGCTCTGGTCAATCAGGAAAAAGAAAACTGTTAAGCCCGTATATCTGCCTTCTGCTACTCTGCTGTACCCAACTGGCCTGGGTCTATCACAGTATATATAAATAATTGTTGGTTTTTACTTTATATACCCTTCTACAAATTATTTAAGATGGATAGTGATACTTCCCTCTTTCTTGACATTTTCAGTCAGTTCATCCTGATGAATATCGTTCTAAAAACTTTTGTAACATAATGAGATTTAAAGGGGAGGGAATCAGCATTATACTTCCTAATATTTTGTATTGCTAAGAATGTGAGTGGTAATGTGAGTTCTTCCCATCTAACAATGACTCTCAATACTAATAGAGGTGCTGCTGTTGTTCTAGTAGCTTAAAATACCAGCTTTTATGCTTTGGGTTTGATAGTGCCTGAAGAAAGGTTGAAACACTCTGCAAAAGTAGATATCATATTTGTATTTGTAAAAAGTTTGGAAAGCCTGATATTAATAGAAAGAGTTTCACAATATTTCTTTAAAAAACAATAAAATAGTATTTTGCTTTGATCTGCATTTTCTCCTTATGTTTGAAACCCTAATATTGTGCTAGTGCAAGAGGACCAGAAATGACTCATAAATTAACCAGTCTAGTTTTGCTGCCAAAGCTAAGGGAATTGCAAGAAGTAAACAACCTGCATAAGTGATGAAAAGCAAATCTAACTTACAAAATTCAGTGTTAGTAGTTCATTACCTTGAAAGGAAATACAGTCTAAAAATAGTGATGTCCCTGTCATTTTCTTTTTTATCGACAGTTTGGAGAAGACTCATCAAGATCCAGTATGAGATCCGTGAATTTGGATCTCCATGCAAACCACAGCGATCTCAGCCACTCTTTGCAGTCTTCTCCTGTTGCCCATTCTATTGTTTCACTGTGGGGTCTGGAATCAGATGCCTACAGGGTGAGCAAAGAGTATGAGCTCGCTCTTTTATACAGGGCTATCATGAAAGATTGTGTATTCCTTTAGTAAAAGTTTTTATTCTAAAGCAGCAGTGTCCAACCACTCATATGTAGCAGGACTTATGTGCCTGGTACTCCTGAGTTCTCCTTCATTGTCTCAGGTAAGCTGCTCTGCTGAGCACTAGTGGACCACTACTTCTGCCTGTCTCCCATTCATTTTTGTGTGAACTCTACCACACAATGTGGATTTGGGTTGCTGTCATGACGGCAAAATTGGGATTTAGAGCCCAAACCTCCGTTCATGGTAGAGCAGCACAAATTGCTAAAAATAGAAAGCACTGTGCTGATGCAACCGAAATCTTGGCTTGATAAATTGGGACAATTTCCAGAAAAGGCAGGAAACTATTATCCTAAGGGAAGAGCTTGGGTTTTTTTTTCTTGTTTGTCATCCTACTGTATTCCTGAGGTATTCTTATCATCTAGTTAATATGAAGGTTAACAAGATTGATTGATTGATTGATTATTTCTCAATAGTTTAAGGATTTTTTTTCTTTGTAATTAGGATAAACAGCATATTCTTTGGCCTAAAAGATCAGACTGTGTAAAATCCTTTCCAACAATCCCGAACCCAGAGGAACTGCCAACCTATTTCCTGCCTCCAGAAAACAGAGGATTCGGGCAAGTGTTGATTAATCATGAAGTGAATTTCCCATTGTATTGTATAATCTGGTTGTAGTGATGTGGCCTCATTATGAGAATCTGGGGTCACTGACCAACTGGTGTATTATTATTTTAAGGTGGCTGGGTCTCCCTCTAGCTGAAGAAGATGGTGTGTCAATCTGTCTGATTGTAGCAGGCAGCAATTGTATTCTTTTGGAGGCCCTCCCTCTTCCCACTCCACAAAAGGAGTCACAGCCATCTAATGCTCTGTCCACACTACAGCTATAACCAAGTCAGGACCCCATTTCCAAAATGACTTTCCCCTTACCTGGATTTAAGATGGTTAAAACGTAGTATGGACAGGACCAGGCATATGCCACTCAGCTGTTTGTGTGTTTACATCCCACCATTTGAAACATCAACTCATGTCTTCTCGGTTCTTTTCACTGTCAGAGTCCAGTCGATCCTGAGTAGCCCAGGAGAGGCCCATGTGCATGGAGAGGCCCAGCTGCCAGATTGTTCGTCTATTATTGATGTCCATAACAATGAAACTCTGTACATGTTGGTCAAAGAACTAGATGGTCATCTGGAGCTGAAATTTAAAATGCCGGATGATCATGCAAGACAAGTAAGAGGCACTGTTTTCATAAGTAACCTTTTCATTCTGAGTGTCTGCCTTTTACGGCCTTAGAGCTAAGGTCTTCAGGATTTGACAGATTCTCATAACAAAAAGATAAGTACCTTGCAAAATCAGGCCTAGTACTTCCATAGGCTTCCCCTTGCTGGGAAGTGTAAGTTCTTAATATCTGGCATGAGGTCCCATGACATGGCCTCTTTAAACACCTATCAAAAGTGTGTAGACAAAAAATGATGGTTAATCTAGAAAGTACTGTCATCTTCTAAAACCTCTGAAGACCACATGAAAACTGTTCATTGGCTTTACCACCTCGTTGGCACAGGAGAGACACCCACTTTTACCTGTCTTTCGTTATTGCTTACTGTTCCTTGGTTGCTTTAATTGGTCTTAAGAGTCTCCCCTCCCCCAGACCACCAACAGTGCATCTGTAGGGATCACTTTTCAGCTACAGTACAAAGAAGGGGCTTAGGAAATTTTAGGGTCATGAGACTTGAGCAAGCCAGATAGTTTTTACAGGATATAGCTGTGTTTGAGAGAGCACTTTAAAATCTTCCACCCTATTTTTCTGTTAAATGCTTTTTCATGTTCAGATCTTGCATTCGCGTATCAACAATCAAACTATTACAGAGGAGCAAATAGGAGTATTCATCTATCATGCTATAAAGAAGGTAAGTCAAGAATTGTAGTTCAAAGTAAATTTGAGAATTCTTGTTTATCTATGAGGTGTCATAACTAGACTCACGTTGTTCAGTGGCACACTATTTACAAGTTGCCTTGCCTGGTGGGTATAGCAGAGCTGAAATTTTTAACTTCTTTCGATCTAGGTTCCACAAAGAACCACAAATGTTCCGAGAAGCATCCCTTTTACTCAGTGGACCCTATTATAGTTTCCTTCCTACGTAAGAACACTGGTGGAGTGAGTGAATTTCATTCCTGTAAAAATTTGCAAGATATTGAGCGAGGGAATAAAATGCCATTTCCTGAATCAAACAACAAATACCCCTGGAACTAACATGATGATCGCCAACCAATAGACATTGCTTTTCTTATGTTATATTCCTTTCCCCCACCCTTTATCTGGCTTGTCTGTTTAGACAGTAGCTCCTCAGGGCAGAGACTGTCTTAAGTGTTTGTACAGCACTTAGCACAATGGGACCCTGATCATGAGTAGGGCCTTTGAGTGCTACCACAATACAAATAGTAATAGTAAATGTTCGGATGGAGAAAACTTTTTGGAGAAATCATACTCGATCTTAACAGATGTCAAATTCACTCTGTTGACATGCTGCCTTTCGTGTATGTACCCCATTGTCAAAGCCTAAATATAATATGTGGAGTGTTTGGTCATCTTTTCATTCTCCATAAGAAGAACAGATCTGAATGGTATTCTTATTCTTGTGCACATAACAATTCTTTGCAGGCCTAACGTCTTACCTTCTGAGTTTTCTTAAGTGGCCATCCGAATGCATAGTTTTGTTTTGTTTTTTTCCTTGGAAATACTCGGTTATTTCATGGCTTTAGTGCTGAAAAAGCTTCTCCAATAAACAACTTCTTAACCAGTTAGAGCACGTCATAAGCACGTTCTTGTCATTCTTATGTGCACAAATTGCCGAGGACAGGAGGCATTTTCAGAGCAGAAGTTCAGCAGTAAGCATCATTGTCTTCCTGGGGAAAGACTAAATCTGTCTGTAAACAGGTTTGAATGTTTAAATTAATGACAGCCTTATGTTGAAAAAATAGGATTAAAGCCTTTGCAATACCCTTATAAGCAACGCCATTGCTAACTCTTGCACAGCATTTATTTAATTATTACTGTAGCACTTAGAAGTCTTAGTTATGGACCAGTACCCCATTTGTGTTAGTTGCTGTACAAACAGAACAAAAAGACAGTCACTTCCCCCAAAGAGCTTACAAATGAAATACGTAATACTTGGATGCATAGAGACAGGCCAACGTGGGGATTACATGGAAACAGTGAAACAATATTGGTTAGAATGATAGGCAGTATGTCGCTTGTTCCTCACAACGTGAAGGGAGAGGAAAGGAATTGTGCACAAAACCCTACAACTGTTTCATTGAAAATGATTTTATTTAAGTTAAGGTGTCTCTTACAGTTAATAAAATCAGCTAAGAAAGCAGTAGTAAATCTGAACATATCTGCTTCTCCTACCAAGTGCTGGGAAGAGGAACCATAATTTACAACTAGAAATACAAAAAAATAGTCTCTTACACCCCACCCCTAAAAACTGAAATACAAAAGTCTTTCTAGAATTCTGAAAGTTCTAGACAATAGCTATTACTACAGTTATGTCTAGGACTAAAAACAATTACTCCAAGCCCTGCATATAGACCATTGCATTTAGCACTATATTTATTTTTTTGTGTTTCCGTATAAGGCCTCGGAATGCACCCCTGACAGATCTGCATGCATGCGTGACATTATTCAGTGAGTGGCCTCAACAATAAGACTTACTCACACAAGTAACATTACACATGTGTAAATTGTTGCAGGATTGAAGCATTAGATTTGTCCTACAATTACAGATTACCCAAAAAACATTGGAAAAGAGATTTGATAGCATATTAAACTATCCATTATATCCTGTAATGCAAATAAAACCTTTTAGTACGAGACTGATTGATTCAAAATTACTGCAGAAATACCATTATCTACAAAATTTACTTCTCTTTGAAAACTTTTACCCACTATGGTTATAAGAAACACCTAAGATTGCTACAGCTGAAAGAGAGAGAGAATTTGTTTTACATATTTTGTCATGCATTTGACACAACTCTACGTAGTTTCATTGTTCCGTCTCTAAAGAATGAATTAGTCTATTTCATGTAACTATAGGTCAAGGGACAGCTAAGAATAATTAGAAATCTGATTGATTGTACGTTTTATCCCTCTGCCCCACCATGTTTACTACTTTAAGTTGTGAACATTTTGGGTCAGTGACTATCTTGCTATATGTTTAGACAGTTGCCCAGCTCACTGTGGGCACTACCCAAAATACAAATGGATAGATAATTATTTAAAATTGGAAAATGTGATTCTAAAACCTCAAATTGGTAGAGGGACTTGAATCAGATATAGGATCTGGAACCATGTTCAACTACTTTTTGAAACTGACTACTTCTCAAATTGATGGTATCCTTTTATGTGTACATATGGTAATGTGGTTCTTGCACCATGGAATGGCAAAGGGCTAAGAATCATTGATTCCTGTGGCCAGGTGGGATTGTAATATGTATGCATTAAAGGACTTTGTGGAAATCATTCAGGACAATCGCATGAATCAAGGTTGCTAGCTGAATGTTCTTGCTGAGCAACAGGTGCTACTAAATTAACATTAGTTCATCTACCCTGCACCTGTGACGTTCAAATGGTAAGCTAAATACCCTCAGCCAAGGTAGAAGGTAGAATAAATTGTATCCAGTTCAAAAAGCAATACACTGAGTTGCTTATGTTGGAGAGAGTTTATGGTAAGCGACTGTAATTTCCTGAAATGTTGTGACTTTTTTTTCAGCCAAGGGATCCTTTATGGCTTATGCTTAATGAGGCTGGACTCTACTGGCGTGCTGTTGGAAATAGCACCTTTGCTGTCTCATGCTTGCGAAAAGCATTGAACTTAGCCCCACATGAGTATCAGGATATCCCTTTAGTCAATCTAGCTAACCTTTTGCTTCATTATGGTCTTCATCTGGATGCCAGCAAGCTCCTGGTAAAAGCTGTGGCCATCAATAATTCTGAGGTAAGGGTTGCTTTTGTATTAATTTAGTATTCAACAACAAAAGTCTTCCTGGAACATTGCTTCATTAATTCCCATCCCCAAGTTTTATTCTCATATATGTAATTCTTCAAGCATCTCATTTGGAACATGTTCATTTAAGTTGCTACTTCATGTTTGATAATATCAGGAAATTAAAGCGCCAGATAACACTGGATGCTAGTATCAGTGTCCGGAAGAATAAATAGCTTTAAATATGGATAACAAATTAGGTTGCTTCTGGACACCAGAATTCCAAACAGCTGGCTGGGTGTTTTGGGATTCAAATCCTGGCATCACTAGTATCTAAAATGGAGATTCTTGATGCTATGTTAACATTTAATCCTTGTTGGAGGAAAGAGAAACCATTACATAAAATATGTTTAGATCAGGTTTGATAGGAGGTAAGCTATCCTTGAGAAGTTGCTTCTACCCAGCAGTTTTACTAAGGCTGGTTTTACATGAGGGTAAATGTAGTCTTGTGGCTAAAGCACAGGACTGGGAGTCAGGAGATCAAAGTACTGTCCTAGCCCTGCCACTGACTGCTCGTGTAATATTACACAAGTAATTTATCTACTGTGGCTCAATTTCCCCATTCCCTATTTCATAGTGCTGTTGTGAGGCTTAATTCATTCATGTTTGGAAGTGCTGTGAAGTTTTCTGATGGAAGATGCAAGAGAAATGAAAAGTATGAGACTGTATCCTCTCCTTTTGGAAACTGATGGTTGCGGAATTAGATTTGGAAATCTACATGTTCGTCTACCTAAACACTTACTGCACAACAAGCTGGGGTGTAAATATACAGCGCTCCGGCATGCCATACAGTGATATATGCCATCATGTGCCAGGAATGCCCCTCTGCCATGTACATTGGTCAAACTGGACAGTCTCTACATAAAAGAATAAATGGACACAAATCAGACATCAAGAATTATAACATTCAAAAACCAGTCGGAGAACACTTCAATCTCTCTGGTCACTCGATTACAGACCTAAAAGTGGCTATCCTTCAACAAAAAAGCTTCAAAAACAGACTCCAATGAGAGACTGCTGAATTGCAATTAATTTGCAAACTGGATACAATTAATTTAGGCTTGAATAGAGACTGGGAATGGATGAGTCATTACACAAAGTAAAACTATTTCCCCATGTTATTTCTCCTCCCACCCCACCCCCCACTGTTCCTCAGATGTTCTTGTTAACTGCTGGAAATGGCCCACCTTGATTATCACCACAAAAGGTTTTCCTCCTTCTTCCCCCCCCCCCCCCTTCCTGCTGGTAATAGCTCATCTTAAGTGATCACTCTCCTTAAAGTAAAAAGAAAAGGAGTACTTGTGGCACCTTGGAGACTAACAAATTTATTTGAGCGTAAGCTTTCGTGAGCTACAGCTCACTTCATCAGATGCATTCGGTGGACTTGCAGTGTGTATGATAAAACCCATTGTTTCATGGTGTGTGTGTGTGTGTAAATCTGCCCACTGTATTTTCCACCGAATGCATCCGATGAAGTGGGCTGTAGCTCACGAAAGCTTATGCTCAAATAAATTTGTTAGTCTCTAAGGTGCCACAAGTACTCCTTTTCTTTTTTGCATGGACTCGGGTACTATGCACTAAAGTTCCCTACTGCGCATTCAAACAGTACATCAGTGCACATTAGAAAGCTTTTAGAGAACAACAGTGTCTATGCAGACAGTTAGTGCATGGCACTACACCCCCACTTGCCGTACAGTGTTTGTGTAGCCATGGCCTGAATATTAGTCATCACTTAGTTGGGCCCAAGAGTTAATTTGGAATCTGCTGCCCCCTACATAATGGGTAGATATAAAGATAAATAACATGCCTTTCAGAAATGTGGGGAGACAATGCAAAACCAGATTATTGAAACACTAACCAGTATTGTGGAATTTTTTTTTTTCTTAGGGTGTTGTAAGTACTTGGCAAAAAATGTCTTCTCTTCATTTCAAGTTTAACAATGAGCTCTTCATTAAAAGAATTCAAAATGAATTCCAATTGTCAGAACAAGACTGTTGCATTATCAAAGAAAATGCTGCTGATCAGAAGATGTTCCAAAAGAAGTAGTGTGCAAAAATAGTCTCTTGGCTATCTAGATATCCCTTCATAACACACACTCGTCTCTGCTGCCTTGATGATTCCTTTGTTTTCTTGATTAATCTCATGCACTTTACGTTCCTTTCTTTGCATTTTTTTTAATGGCGCTTGTGATATCTTGTGGGAATAGACTATTGCAAAAGCTGTTGTATCTTTGCAAATATTTTGATTAACTTTACTTTTCATTAACTATAAATATGCTGGTACAAAGTTTTATGATATATTTCTAAATTTTGTAAAATACTTTGTAGCCTGCAAATGATTTGAAGAAAATTTTCTCGGAGAAAACATTGATATTCAATTCTCTTTTTAAATATAGTTAGACCATGTTTGCAACTTTCCTGCTTGTAATAAGAGATGTATATAACTACTGGATTGGCCAGAAAAAGTTATGTAAGTTTTAAACAAAAACAACCCTAAGTGAAATGAGTGTCTCACTCCAGTTCCCAGGGGACAAGAGTCCAGATCACAACTCCTCCTTCCCCCATCATATTTGGGGCCTAGAATTGAGGCACTTTAGCAGTAGTATGGGAAGCTAATGGTTGCACAATTAGATTTGGTTGCTTCTGCCCATGCTGTCCCTTTTTATTTGGACAAAGGTCATCCAGGGTCGTCAGCCCCTCGAGCACTAAATTCACTTTAAGTGGGGAGGGCAAAAATAGAATCAGCTGTGTAGCATCGGGGTATTTTTAATACAAGAGCTAGCAGCAATTTTGCAACAGTTTGAAAAGGAATCTAACCAGTTTAGATTGCAGATAAGTGTATGAAAAAGGAGGATCACAAGAAAGCAAGGGATGAATGATTAAATAATTGAATTAGGAAATTGGAGGGAGGGAGACACAATACCCATGCTATTTAGAAACAGGTTGCACTGGCAGGAGTTTCTTCCAAAGGTTCTTCCAGTACCTTTTGGCAAAACTCTACAGCAGTTCAAGACTGAGAGTATTGCAATCAAACTTAAGTGTGCCGTGCTATAGTGATGTCAGTTAATTTACCACAAAAGCCTTATATTAACAATGCTAACCAGACAGTGGATAGATTAGAGTTGGCATTTAAAGGGGATTCTCTGGTGTGTAAGGGAAAAATAATGTGAACAAGAAGGTATGATTAACAATAGGGCAGGATGATTTGGGGCTTGTCTGAATGAATGAGGTGCAATGAATTACCAAAGGCACCCAAGAAGTAGTACCACCAAATGAAGATAACAAACACATGATGGGAAGTCATAAGAAGAAGAATCCAATAAACTGGCTAAGGTTGGCTGGAGCATCAGACTGAACTCAAATTTGAATTAACTCTCTGGATGTGAATTAGTATCTTGTGACTTAATTGCATCATCAGATTGTTAAACGCACACACTCTTCTGAAGCATGTTTTTAATACTAGAAGCAAAATTTTTGAAAGACATGACTAGTCTTAAAAGTTCCATGACAAGAAGTATCATTTAGTGGAGGAAATTGGCTGCTCTGTTGCATGAGCGTGGTCATTATTCTGGTCACAGGGTTAGATGCAGCACTTAATTTCTCTACATAAACCATAAAGATGCTTTTCAAAACAAAGTGTAATGCTTCATTGTGTGCCAGGACTTAAATCACTGGATGATCTAAAATGCATGTCAGTTAGTTTTGAAGAATCATTACAATGTCTTTTGTCTCTGATGCAAGAGATTGCTCTTGGCTAGTCAAAGTTACGAGTAAGAGTGTCCGCTTACTACTGCGAAGAATTGAACAATGGGCTGAAAGTCACAAATCCTAAGCTAGTATGAAATTGGAGCTCTGAGTAATTTAATTATTTATTTTTCTGGAGAACAATAAGCTTAGACTGGCAAAAGACTAATTGGCGCTCCCGTCCCATATTAAATCTCATGTTACATGGTACCTTTTGCTTTAGACGACTTGGCTCCTTACTAAAAACTCCCCTAAAACATTTTATTTCACATTCTTTGCTGCCATATGTAGAATGTGCCATGTTTAAGATTGGGCTGTAAATAAGTGGTTTATGTTATACTTGTGGGTATATATCAGATTTCTGTATCATTTTAAAAACCTGAAATCCTAAGCACAGTCAGTATGTCCAACTAATTATTGGTTTTAAAAACCCTTCTAGCTGATTTGGGAGTGTGGAGGGCATAAGACTGTCTATTGCAATAGCTTACCTTCAGTTTTGAACCCAAAACACATTTGTTGTGCTGATACAAGATTGCTTTTCTCTTTGCAGCCCCTGACTTTCTTGAGCCTAGGAAATGCCTATCTGGCTCTGAAGAATATCAGCAGAGCCTTGCAAGCCTTCAGGCATGCGCTGGATTTAACTACAAAGTGTCAGGAGTGTGAGAGCAGCCTGAAGTTGATCCGCTGTCTGCAGTTTTGTCCTTTTGTGTACAACATCACCTCTTCTGTATGCAGTGGTAAGCAGCTGCTGAAAAATGGCCAAAAAGTGACATGGAGTGCACTCTGCCTGTAAGGCTGTTTACTGGAGTTCAAGACCGCTGTATTCTTTCCCAAGAATCATCCCATTTTCCTCTGTTTACTCTCCTCTCTCCAAGCAAGGACTAGCATTGAGGCACATCTCTTCTGGGAAAGAGGATAGTACTCCATTCAGAGCTAATTCAGGGCTACTTATGTTAGTAGAGGGGCTGCCATTAAGTACAGAGCACATGCTGCCTTCACAGCAACCTAACCCCTCGTTTTCTAGGTAATGGGGGTTGAATCCATGTCTCTCCATGTCATTGCACCACTACAACTGGTGTGTTACTCTTAGCCCCCTTATATACCCATTTAAGTTCTTCAGACAAGTATTGTGAGATCGTTCTTTTAAAGCTATAGGTTCTGGTAGGGACTATTGTCTATTATAGTTTTATTTTTTAATCCAGTACTTCCAGGCTTGAATAATAGATTTTAAATGACATTTACTTTTTAGAAATGCTCCATAATGCACTCTTACTGCACTACATGATCATTTCTTTGTTCATGCAGGACCTACAGTAAGTGTTCCTGGATTTCTAGTTTTTTTTATTAAAAAAAAAAAAAAATCCACAGTGAGATGGGGGCAGAAAAAAACATGTTTTTAAAAAATCTGTTTGGAGACATGATGCTTTGTTGCCATTAATGGCTGCTCTAAGATCCAAAGCACAACCTTGTGGAGAAGGTTCACTCAATTTCACTTGGCCTCTCGTTGACTATTTCAGATGTCTTTTCTGTACTTGCTAATGGTTCGTGTGCAGCTCCCAAGCTATCCTGAAGACCATTTATGAATGTATTTGGCAGTCCCTTTTCTGTGAAGCCATCACCAAGGGACACTTCTCGATGATTTTACTCAGTATTTAAATGAAAGCCTCACATGATGAGATAAATGTGTTTGATTTTAATATTACTAGTACCTTCCCCTAAGTTCTTGAAAATGTATGCGAACAAATCTTTTCTCTGAATTAGCATCTGGAATTGAACACTTTAAATGTATACCAAGAAATATGTTAGCTGCTGATCGATGTGATCTTCCAAGATTATGCCACCAGAATAATATTATTTCCTGATGCATTTAAACATTTTCATTTCATTATTTGGTGTGCAAAACAAAAAAATTGTTTGGCCTTTATAAATATATTTTAGTAAGTGGTGTTACCGCTCAAGTGTTAGGCTTCTCATTTACCTCCATTCCAAAATCCTCTTTCCTGAAACTGACTTGGAAGGAGCTCTTAATTCTGGGCTACCATCCCTAAAATCTGTTAGTCATTTCCCTAATGGTGTGTCAATTCGAAATGTTTTCCTCTGCAGTTTTCCCAGCCAGGATGGAACTTTACTGCAGCCTTTTGTGGGGCTTATAAAAATCTTCCTCTTGTCTTTTTTCAAATGATTTTATTGGGGTTGGTTGTTTACCTGAATCTCTAGAATCTTGTTGGACTGAAACCTGAACAAAAGCCTATTCTATTTTGAAACAGAAGGAGAAAGAGAAGACACCTTTTTAAATTCTTCTATTTATTTAACATGACCTGAGAGTCTCATGAACGGTGGCTCTCTCTGAAACTGCCTGTGCTTCTACAAGAGTTTTTCAGTCTCGCATTTCCTAGTATGTGCACCTTCTTGATCTCATCGTCCCCACATTTGAAAGTATACTTCAACAAATGTTAATTGCTGCTGTTGGCATGGTTTCCCTAACCAGGACTTTTATTTTCTGTTCATGTTATAACACAGGGTTGTAGACCACTTTAGGAGACTTACATGGTTCTCAGGGGGTGGGAGGGCTGGGGACCTCTGCCCACACTGCTTGCGAAAACTATGCAAACGGTATTGCTTTTGCTAATGTGAGCATGTGTTAACAGAGCAGGCATGTTTAACTGGTGAGGTCCTTTAGGGAACCTGTAAGGCTTATATTCAAAAGGGAAGCTGAACATTTAACAGGTATATTAACTTCACTAATGCCAGAAATCAAGTTTCTAGGTGTCTTGCCATATATTTGTACTGTTCTCCTTTTTTGGTGCCTCTTCATGTCATGCTGCTCCTTTGTATTATAGACATTAGAGGTGGGAAAGACCATCTAGGTTATCTTATGCATCGTTGGCTAATGCAGAACAATTAGAAGTATGAAACTGACACATGGTGTAAATGTCTTTGTTTTATCAAACTGTTTTTAAAATAAACTTACCAGTGTATTCAACCTTGATATTGATGAGTTTTCTGGTTTAAAACATGGGTTTAAACCAAAATCTAAAATCTTAAGAATGCAAAACTGAAAAAGCAGACTTGTTTGTCTTTCATTTAGGGGAGGGAAAAGAAAGATGGTTCCAGGATGGCTTGGGGAGAGCTAGCATGATTATAAAGAGTAGAGTAGCCTCTTGAGTACAGGCAGCGTTCATGCTGAGTAGGTACACATAAGTTTGTACTCAGCATGTCTAAGCCGTGCTGCTGCTGCCCATGGTATCATGGCTATGCTGTTTATAACTCATGCTAGCTCTCATTGAGTATTTATGCAAGCTGGAAATTGCACCCCTATACCATGGTGTAGTTGTAGCCTCAGCTGGACTGGAAAAGAAAATATACAGAGGTTACTGGAAAGTGAAGGCCAAGACTGTCTGAGACCATCTTAAGCACACACATACTGAGAGTGCACAGACAAATTGAGGTTTGCACACAGATACCTACATATGTGCACATGTATTTTGGATTATCCCTGCCTATCTCAGGCCTGCACACAAGTGTTTGCACAACTTTGAAGAAATCACCATTTTTAGTGGTAAGATTTTAATTTCAATTCTAGCTTTTTGATGAGACAGGTTTATTGTGAGGTTTAGTTAAGAATATAATTAGAGTGGGACAGGCACATATATCCCATGATTTAATTGCTGTTTAGTATTATACCATCTTATGAAATACAGTGAGCCATAAACTGCATAACCAAAAGGATGAACACTGCATTGCAAATATCTAAAACAACCCACTGTGTTCTAATCTAAAATCTGTCACGTCTTCAGGTATTTATGGAAACATAAGAGAAGTACACAAGTAACTCACTGAGAAGTACATGAGTAATTTACTATGAGATGTACTTGCTGCTGCTACTGCTGGCTTCATAGTAAATTGAAACACACTCTGTGATCAGATGTGCACTGCATACCTATATGCTACTTACTGAATCATACATTTTAGAAATGGGAAAAGGCCAGTCCTTCCACTGCCAATGCAGCACATCTTCAAGCATATTTTTGAATAATTTCAGCAGTGGGGATTCTGTTGTTTGCCTTGGGGCACTCTTCCAGAGCCTAAATGAATTATTGCTAAAAAATAGTCTCCTGATGCTCATGATGGTTTTTTTCCCCTTGTTTCTATATATACACCTGGAGGGTCGACCAGCATAGTTTTCACACATGCCCACTCCTTAATTTTGAAGCCCTTCACATATGTTGTCAGATATAAGAGCACTCTTGCAGCATGTGCTATGCTTAAAACTCAGTACCTGTTTTGTATAATCCCTGACCTTTGATATGCATTATTTAAAAACACTAGCAAAGTTGCCTGTGCTTCAGTTTACAGGAATGTGTGCAAGTTGTATTATCCCTGTGCTCTGCCTGTCTGCTACGTTAGTGTGAATTGGGACAGGTAGCAAGACACACAAGGTATTGAATTCTAGTTTGCTTTGATTCTGTGCCTGCTTACAAGAAAGGAGCAAATGGGCTTGGGAGGAATTTGGGAAGCAGCATGGTCTAATGGTGTGAGCTTGGGATTAGGAAATAGGCATTGCTGAACTGTAGTCATGGCTCTTGCACAGACTGTTTGTGAGGCTCATGTATCTTTTTTTTCTGTTTTGGTTTTGTTTCCATCTGTAAAATGAGGGTAACCCATCCCTACCTCTCAGGAGTGTTGAGACCCTAGATTAAAGTTTATATAGAAGTTTTGAAGGTATGCTATAGGAATGCTAAATTTTTATTGGATGCTCATTACTGCTAGATTACCCACCCCACCTGAAAACAACCAGCATCTGAGTAGCAGGCTTTGTTTTCCTGCCATCTTTGTTTTGTGGGGAGCTGACTGACATGTTGGAATTGGGGCACTTAGTGTCTGAAGCAGGTTAAATTTAACAGTCCCACTCTATCTCATTTTTATGTTTAGTTTTCACCTTCCAGATCTAGGGCACTAACCCAGTACTGTTGAGGTTGGGTTATAAACACTGCAGGGGATTGAGTTAAATCAACAAAACAGTTTTCATTGTTTTTGTCAGAAATGATTGATCAAAACCTAACCTTTCATGTCCCTATAAATACTCACAGTATGATATTAAACTGTTTTATTTTCAGGTTTCTAGACAGGCAATGTCACTGCAGGAAATGTGTTTCTGTCAACAGGTGAAAATTGTGGACTCTTGTTGTTGATGATTAGAGTCTTTAGGCACTGTCATTCTAGCATCTGAGTGCACTTTACATAATTTAGACCAACAGAAACACTTCCCACATTCCAAGGAAATTGGGGGAATAACAACCAAGAGACTAACTTCCAAGTGTCCTACCTACACTGGCCCTTAATGGAAAGGGATGTGGGAACTCAGGAGATGTTTAATTACCTGGTGATCAGTTATTAGAAGACTGACATGTCAAGTATTTCATATACATACGAAACATAATTGGAAGGACAGGTGGCACAACAGCTGTTTAAAGTAGTCTTAAAGGGTGTGCAAGTAACAGGATCAAAGAAATTGACATAAAGGAGTTAAAATGCAAACAGGAAACATTGGTCAACTCCATAGCATCCCAAAAGCTACTTTCAGGAGTTAGCCACTCCTGTCCACTATATTCTGCTGGTCCTGCTAGTGCAGCAAGCCACAGATGTTCCGTCTGATAATGAAAGGAACTCTGTCCTGGAAGTTTTGAAGGTATGCTATAGGAATGCTAAATTTTTATTGGATGCTCATTACTGCTAGATTACCCACCCCACCTGAAAACAACCAGCATCTGAGTAGCAGGCTTTGTTTTCCTGCCATCTTTGTTTTGTGGGGAGCTGACTGACATGTTGGAATTGGGGCACTTAGTGTCTGAAGCAGGTTAAATTTAACAGTCCCACTCTATCTCATTTTTATGTTTAGTTTTCACCTTCCAGATCTAGGGCACTAACCCAGTACTGTTGAGGTTGGGTTATAAACACTGCAGGGGATTGAGTTAAATCAACAAAACAGTTTTCATTGTTTTTGTCAGAAATGATTGATCAAAACCTAACCTTTCATGTCCCTATAAATACTCACAGTATGATATTAAACTGTTTTATTTTCAGGTTTCTAGACAGGCAATGTCACTGCAGGAAATGTGTTTCTGTCAACAGGTGAAAATTGTGGACTCTTGTTGTTGATGATTAGAGTCTTTAGGCACTGTCATTCTAGCATCTGAGTGCACTTTACATAATTTAGACCAACAGAAACACTTCCCACATTCCAAGGAAATTGGGGGAATAACAACCAAGAGACTAACTTCCAAGTGTCCTACCTACACTGGCCCTTAATGGAAAGGGATGTGGGAACTCAGGAGATGTTTAATTACCTGGTGATCAGTTATTAGAAGACTGACATGTCAAGTATTTCATATACATACGAAACATAATTGGAAGGACAGGTGGCACAACAGCTGTTTAAAGTAGTCTTAAAGGGTGTGCAAGTAACAGGATCAAAGAAATTGACATAAAGGAGTTAAAATGCAAACAGGAAACATTGGTCAACTCCATAGCATCCCAAAAGCTACTTTCAGGAGTTAGCCACTCCTGTCCACTATATTCTGCTGGTCCTGCTAGTGCAGCAAGCCACAGATGTTCCGTCTGATAATGAAAGGAACTCTGTCCTGGAAGTTGTTGCACATTTTTTTTTAATCCCTGAGCAGCCGGGAGAAGTAAAAAACCTCATTTTAACATAAGAAGCTTCCTCTTTGAAAATTCTTTAACCCTTTGGAAAGCAGTTGTCCTTACACTGCATAATGCCATAATCTGAACACTCAGATGTTGGAAAGAGCTGCTTGCCATAGTATTAGAGTAACTTCGAACTGCACTGGAGATTAAAGTTGGATCAGTTCTCAGGTGACTGCTGAAAAGAAACAGCTGCTGTAGTATGGGAGCTTCCCATGCCCTATGCTCAGAAAAGCTGCTTTATTGCATATAATACTAAACTATAGGCAGGCAAAACCCCCTTTATTTTTAAACAAAATATTGTCGTCTCTATGTGAATAATTGCACCCCTCTTTCTAATTCTTTCCATTTGTATGATCTCCTGGCCTCAAGTTGTGTTGTAACTTTAAAAAGCAACCCATTTTAAAAGGAAGATTGAAGCAACCCTCTAGCAGTATATAGACTGCATACATTTTCTTCCATTTTGAAATCATCATTTGTTTTAATGTTTTAGACTTTCCAGTGTCTTTTTGGTCTCAAATTGTCTGACTTTTATACACCAGGTGGGCGTGCTGCTATTAAATATTTAGCCTTTTTATTGGTTACAAAGTACAGGTAATGTTTGCTGTAAGCCTTTCAGCATACATTATGTTCATACCATCATGTACTATGAATGCAGGTTTTTTTTGCATGTGGGTGCCTGTTTTCCTAGGTAATATGCATTTCATCACATTCTGTGTGATGTTATGATGTGCATATTTTGCAACACAGGTTATATATTGAACAGCAGTTGTATACTTTATTTATAAGAAGATGCTTTGGTTTTGGTGCCCTCTTGTGGTCTGAATATCCTACATCATAGGAAGTCAAAAGTTTAGATTCCTTCATCCACCTCCTTTTAAAATAAAGCATGGGGGAAAGTATCTGCTCCCTTTTTAAAAAAAAAAAATATATGCATTTTTTTTTTGCCTTTTCAAAGTGTAGATACTTGGGGTGCTTAGACCATAAACCAAGTGACACTGGCTTCAAAGGAGAAACTGTATACTTGAGTCTTAGCATAACTTTTAGATAGGCACTATTCAAGCATCAGATGCCCATTTGGTTGGGGAGATAGGATAAAGAACTGAGAGATTAAATTACTTGCCTAAATTAACATTATAAGTCAATAGCAGACTCATGAGTGGAACCCAGGAGTCGAACTCCCAACAGCAGGCTGCAACCACTAGACTCTACTCTGAGTTCTGTAGAGTAATATTTAATCCACACAAACTCAAAGCAAAAAGACTTTCTAGTGCTATACACTTCAAATAAAACTATGGTGTATTTATTACCTTTGCAACTAATTATGAAACATTTTTTGTGTTATCACCTATGGAAATATTTCATATGAAATTAATAAATATGTGCAAGCACCTCTGTCCTTTACTTACCTAGGATTGGACCCTGGGATAGTCTATAGAGCATGATTAGCCTTGCAGTTCCAAATGGAAAGCTGCTAAAGGTATCCTTTCCACAAAGTTTGTCTTGGATATAGTCCTTAGACATTTGTGCTTATTGCATTGGCATCAACTGAGGTTTCCCTTGCTCAAGCTGTTTTAACTTGCTTTTTCTTCAAGACATTCTCAACTTTATCTAGAGATGTCTGGTGTTGGTTTTTTGGTTTTTTTTTTTTTTTTTTTAAGGCAAACTCAATCTAATTTTGTTGCAGGTTTTTTTTGCTCCAACTAGGAACTCATAAAGTTTAAGGCCAGAATGGACCATCACGATCATCTGGTCTGACCTCCAGCACATTACAGGGCACAGAATCTCACACATGCACTCCTGTAATAGAACTATAACATCTGACTGAGTTATTGAAGTCCTCAGATTATGATTTGAAGACTTGAAGTTACAGATAGCCCATCATTTACACTAGATAAAAGCTGCAAGTGAAACACACATTGACTGGGTTAGATTCTCAAGTGAGTATTTTCATTCAAATAAAGTTTATCCTATTTCTTAATGACTCCCTCCCTTATCCGCTGAATGGAGGATGCTTGATCTCTTCTGAGTTTTCAGTATTTAGAGGTCGTCGTTAGTATGTCCCTTGAATTCTGCATGCATTAGAGGGAGTAAGTTAGCCTGTTGCATTCATTTCTTGCCCCCTACTGTCCGATTAGGTTTAACATCAATCAGGTCTTGTCTTGAAAGTTAGTGTGGATTAATAAGGTAGGGTGTGAATTTAAAGCACAGTAGCTGTTCCTTATCAACTCCATGTCCGGACATTCTTGTTCCGGAAACAGAATGCCTTGTTCCTTTTCATTTAACCCACTTTTTTGTTCTTGGATAAAAATGCTTCCATGTGGATTTGCTCTGGAACTTTGTGTAGACAAGCCCTCAATTACTTCTATAGCAAGATAAACTCACTGAAGCAAGGATAGTTGGGGAGAGGGAATTGCATTAGGATTTGTCTTAGAGATTTTGTTTGTAACATAATTAAGAAACTCTAAATATCTACTGATGGCTACCCTTTGTGTTTCAAAGGCTTTAAAAAGTATATATGTATTCTGTTGGCAAACAACTAAATAATGGCAATATTTTCCTGTGAATCGAATCTTTTTTTTTTCTTACTGCTAACCCTGGGATCTGAAAATCAAGCTGGATTCTTTCTGCCCCAAGCATTGTCAGCAACAGAGACCCTGCAATTGCATTTCAGTTAACAGATCTGTTGCTTTGCAGATAGAATCAGGTCACCTTCTCTAAACTGCATTGGCTCTGCAATGCCAACAAGAGCGGTTCAGACTTACTCTAGTCAGTAAAGTGAACAAATGTGCCTGATTCAGTACATGGAGCAGATCTGTTGAATAAGAGTGGTACTTATTCCAATTGTTTCCTCTTTAGAGGTATACCCAGCAGTGATTAGATATCTAAAGTTTTTTGCAAATCCATGGGAACTTATTCTGGTAGGGTCTATAGAAGTCTTTTATGGTCTTCTGGTCTCACTGATCCTCCGGTTCCAAGCTACAGTCTCACCAGTCCCAAGGAGGGAGGTAACAGTTCCCTCCTCCCTTGCAGCTTCTTTCAATAATCATTCAAATCAAGAATTGATCATTTAAGAACCAAAGTCTGCTTTGGTTTAGTTCCACATTCTAAGTAGCTAAACCATTGGATGTGTCTTCACATATAACTAGGAGACAGTTTTTTGTCAGAGAGTTACTCTAGAAAACAAGATTCCTGCCTTTGTTGCCTTAATGTAGACTTTCTGGTACTCGCAGGACAAATTTGTGCCAGGGATGGCTGCTTGAATGAAGTCCTTCCCTGCAGACTTTCTTGTTTAGTGGTTCTTTTTTGCAATAAATGTAAGCCAAGGTACAGTAGTTTTCAAACTTGCTTGCTCCCATGGAAAGTGAAAAGAGATGCTAAGATTCTTCACAATAATTCCCTGTAACTTTTTTTTTTTTCCCAAAATAAAGCCAATTTTAGTATTTCCCTATCCATGTATACACCACATTTAAAAATCCTGTCATGTAGTGCTGGGCACAACCCTCAGTTCTTAGCAACCTGAGTAATGCAGCAAGGTTCTGCAGGGAGGTTTAACAAAGTAGTTGTGGATCATTTCCAAATTACTATGGTCTCTTGGGGAGCAGTTCATCTCTTTGAGTTTGATACTTTTAGACCAGATTAGACAATGCTGTTCAGAGTAAAGAAAAGGCTAGAAAAGATTGGCTCCACCTCAGGGTGGTCAGAGCAGATCTGAGTTGTCTAGAGTACAATTGGAATAGGGATATCTGCTTCTATCTTACATGAGGGGCCCAAACATGTCCTCATTAGCAACTTGCCAGGATCCTGAAGGTTGTACCTATTTTGCTTAAGCTGGAGATCTTTTTAACCTCAGAGTCTGGCCTGTGGAGATTGAAGGGCCTACCATGCAATGCTTTATCTTCAGGTTGTATCAGATCAGTATGCGGTGCTTTGAGCAATTGGGCTGAGATGATGCAATGCATGCTGACAGTGGCATCTGTAGTACTAGTATCACTGGGATATATAACCCTACTCAAGGGGAAGTTGAGCCCAGGCCTTGTCTAACTCCATAACCATTTTTGACCCATGAGATAGACTTTGGTTACCCATGGTTTATCTATTTTATTGGCTTGTTTTTTTTGCCTGATCCCGATTCTTGTTGTCTGTCTTGCACTGTTTTGAGTGCCCTCAAAAGCTCTAAAACTATAATCTAGTTTAGCTACCAATGACTATGGAACTAGGACAGTTGAAAGCTTCCCTACGGAAGGAAACGGATGTTCCTTGGGCCAGTATTTACTGGGGAGGGGAGGGGGCAGTGTGGTCTTTCCAAGCATCCTGCTACAAAATCCCTATCCTAGCTGTAGGAGGGAGCTTGGTACTGTTTTAACAATGGAGAAGAAATCCTCAATATTGGAGCCTAAAATAATGTGTCACTGGCAGCCTTATTTTGCTTTTACATGCTATTCTTGTCAGCCTTCACTTTCTGCAGGGATTCCTTGGCTGGGCTCTTGAGGAAGTTAATCCTACTTACCGTTCACTGTGCACTCGGAGCCAGGACATTGAGCTCAGTCAATTTCCCCAGCCTTTATTTGAGAGCAGCGAGTCTTTCCTCCTTCATAGCCTTGTGTGAAAGGTGATCCATGTTGTCGGGCAAAATGCTGAACATGTGAGCTCTCATAGGCTGATAATGAAAATACCTGCCTGACCACCTGAGCCATACCTGTTCTTGCGTTAGTCCACATACTTAGTGCCTCTGAACCTTGTGGTCTGTAGCCAAGAGGGAGACGTTTATTTTTAGTGACTCATGTCCCTCACTGTATTGCTTCTCTGCCCCAGAGAATTCTTAAATTCTTCCTCTGGCCAGCGATTCTTGCTTACTTAACAGCTAGAACCACGTCCTCGAATCATATGGCAGTGAGTAAACATGGGCCAAATTGCTAAATCTAAGGACAAAATATTGAAGGTAAGACCTGTAGAATGAAAAGCAAATGAGAGAACAAATCTTCCTCAGCTGCTTCAGTAATTTTACAAAAGCCTGAATTTCTTTTTTTTTTAATTAACCAATGTGATATAAAATTGGTTGCATAATAGAAACTTTAAAGACATTCATAGTTTTGTTCCAAATTTGGCCTATATTTAAAAATTGTAACCTAGTAGGACATGTCCCATTGACTCACCATTTTTCACTATAATGACTTAGTAACTTTAAGATAAATTAGTGCTGGTAGTGTTTTTGTTTGTTTTTTATTATTGGTCTCTGCAAAAACAACACGTGAACTCCTCAGCCCTTGCTGCCAGCTAGCAAGCAGTGTTCTCGAGTTATCTCGGCAGTGATACTGTGTAAACCAAAACTGGTAATTTTGGCTCATTTAGGAACAAAATAGGGAGCATCCAATGAAACTGAGGCAACAAATATAAAAAAAGATAGAAGAAAACACTTTTTTTTTATACAGTGCATTATTAATGTATGTATCTTGATGGCCCAATATATCTTTGAAGCCAAGAGCTCCCTGGGATTGGAAACGGGTTTAAACAGTTATATAGACAATGAGACTCCACAGTTACATTAGATATGGCTGGGAAAAAAATATGGGATATAAATTCTTGTCCTTTAGACCATAAGCCAACTGCTAATTGCCTAGAATTAGCAAGAAATTTCCCCTGTGGGTAAGTTATTACATAATTGCCCATGAAGGTGTTCTTGCATCTTTCTCTGCAGCATCTAGTACTGGCCAGTGTGAGAGACCTGATATGAGACTTAGACTGATCTGGTCTGATCAAAAATGGATATTCTTACATTTCTAATAAATGTGTGTCAAATGAGTAAGAAGAGAATAATTATTATAGAAAAAAGAAATATGTTCTGTGTTTCTTTTAGATTCTGCAAGCAAAGGAGTGGTGGGCTAGGACAGAGGGCATGTGTTCTTCAGGAAGTACTACTGATGCTTGAGTAGGTGGCACTCCTGCCTCTGCATCAGCAAATAGCATAGTACTGGAGCACTGGGCTGCTAAACATGTTGTCCTCGAACAGAAATCAAGATCTTGGCTGAAGTGTCCAGTAAAGATCCCATCATGCTTTTTGCAACAGTAGAGAAATTAACTAGTTCTGGCCAAATTTAGCATTATTTTTGCCCTAAATTCCCCTAGCAATTTTAGCTAACTGTGGTATTCTTTGCTTCCTGGACTAAAACTGTTGGGTGCCATTGCTGAGTATTGTTAAACAGCTGTTGCATTCCAGCCCAGAAGTTGTTGCCTTTTTATGTTGAGGTAAATTAATCTCACTTTAGAAATGGACTCACTTTTCTTTAAATTTAGAATGCCATAGGGCTGCATAGTCCTTTAAGCAATTAGGCTGTGGGATGAAATTTACTGTGTAAGGAGCACATGATGTGGTGTAAGTTTACTTAACGTGAGTTTTGGATGGCTGCATTACTCATGAGTGACAAAGCCATGAGTGAATTATGCAGGTGCCTATCCCATACAGGTTAATTAAATCTATCATTGTTTTGGGCCTGAATATTGCTCATCCAATAAAAATTAATGTCGTTTGGTAAAGGATAAGTACCACGTGTAGAGGAACATAAGGGAACACTTGTGGCAATTATTGTTAAAAATATTAGGTGTCTGAAATCTGGG
Organism: Dermochelys coriacea; assembly: GCF_009764565.3. Taxonomy (NCBI): domain Eukaryota; kingdom Metazoa; phylum Chordata; order Testudines; family Dermochelyidae; genus Dermochelys; species Dermochelys coriacea. Next base: position 51,771,518 of record NC_050073.1, read on the forward strand.
GATGGTGGGAGTGTTAGAAGCAGTTGCCACAGAGAATTCATGGGCAGAGTGCACGTGAGACAATCAAAGTTAATGCAGTTTGTTACGTGACTTTGCAATGTGGATCTTACCACAACATGTGGTATAAGTAACACTACCAATATTATTTTTTATAGTTACATAAGTGGCTTTTAGCACATTAGTTGAACTGATTATCAAATATAGTGCTTGATCCTGCAGTGTCCCTTACATGTGAGTAGACTAACTCATATGAGTAGTTCCGTTCAAGCAGACAGGGATTATAGGATTTGACCCAACAGATAGATAAGTTTACAGGACAGGGAATATGTCTAACTAGCACGAGACCAAAAAACCTAGAACAATGGCCCAATAGATTGATGTTGGGGGGAATTTGTGCTGAGGAGGTGGGGTTTCAAAGAGGGTTGGGTGTGGGCTGGTCAGTTGTGGTTATTGTTAGTCTCAAGACTTGTCTAAACATAAATGTAACCACTTTAACTATACCAGTATAATTAAATCAGCACAACCTCTAGTCGGGGTGTGACGCTCTATGGAATCTGGGGAACACTTTGGGATATTATGAATACCAATGTTGTAAAATTGCAATGAGTTATGCCAGATATGCCGAGTAAGATATCTGTGAAAACGTTATAATTTGCCAAATGTGGTGATCTTGTTTATATGTTTGTATCACCTTTGCATTGTGGGTTATAGATATGTATGTCTGTATTTCAAAAATTGTGCTATGCTTCTGGGTGACACCCCCAGACAGTTTGGCATCAGCGCTGCCTACCCTTCTTGATGGCCCATCGAGAGCCATCAGCTATACCATTGAGAGAAGGCAGAGGATACACCTTATGACTCAGCAAGGCATGCATGGCTAATGAGCCATGTGCTGAGCAGCTTGTGTTGGAAACAAAGGAAGCACAGGCTGCATGGCAAAATACTATAATAAAACGAAGCTGCATCTTCTCCATTTTGTCTTCAATCCTGCGCCTTACCTCTTAAGGAACTTTGCTACAAACAGAAGCTCTGAGCAAAGGACTGAATGACCCATCCAAGCTGTGGATGTGTTCCAGAGGGATTTTTAAGTCAGCAAACTCACCAGTACTGCTAGGAACCTGATATATGGACTTTTGAAATCTTTGTACGTATGTGATTGCTTTACTGTTTAACATCTCTTCCTGTTCTTTCCTTTTTCTTTATAGTAAATCTTTAGTTTTAGACACTAAAGGATTGGCTGGCAGCGTGATATTTTGGGTAAGATCCAAACCTATACTGACCTGTTGACGTGGCCAACCCTTTGGGGTCAGAAGAACATTTTTTTGTATATGTGAGCAGAGTTTAAAATAACTTCTGACTGTACTGGACTTAGGTGCTGGTTGGGAGCCAGAAAACTGGAATTCAATAAAAGGGGCTGTGTAATTTTCTTTTTTGCTTCTTGATGACCAGTGTGGGGGGATGAGAAGCACGGTTTGTGACTGGTTGAGGAGAATACTTCCAAGTCTGGTAGGTAACTCTGAAGTTATCTGCTCTCCCTTTTGCAGTCTGCCCTGACCTTGGCATTTTCAGTGATGCCTGCCCTGAGCACCATGGGTCACATTGGTGTAGTCGGCAGGATTCACAGAACCAGGTCATTTGGTTTTGGATCAGAACCCCACGCTATTCCAAATTTGAAATTTAAAATTGAGTGTATCAAAGGTTAAAGTTAATCACAATGAGTGATCCACAATCAAAACGGCAAACCCTGAAAGAGTGACAGCGTCCTCAGCATGAGAGAGAAATGGCAGAACTTCGGATCCAAGAGTAGCAAGCCTTGGGCCCAGCTGGAAAAAAGCTGAGGAGAGAGCCAGGCAAGCTGAGGAAAGAACCAAGCAAGCTGGAGAGTGAGACAGAATCTCACAAGAGGTGACTGGAGCTGCTGCAAGCTGAGACCGAAGTTGCCAAACTTAAACTCCAAATCAAAATAATGAAAGAACAACAGGAACTGTGCTATCCTGGAAGCTCAGCTCCTCTCTACAGCAATGATGGAGATAGTCTGTTCAGTTTATATGAATGTTGGTATGTTGTTTAATAATGATGTGGTAACTATGTTTTTAATCAAGGTAATGTCATAACCCAGTCCCAGAAAAAGTATGAATGTGAATCCTCTGTATTATCTGTGAAGGTGGTGGGGGTGTGTGGGTGTGTTTGACTCTCTCTAAGCAATGGCATGTTTAACCAGGTATGGTGTAACAAGGAAGAGGGTGTCTCTAGCCCTGGGATTGTGGAAAATAGCTGTTTGTCCAGTCAGAAAAGCAGTTTTATATGGTGTAGAAATTTCTGAATGTCTAATATCTCAGAAGTGAATCTGGAATTAGATGAAGTGCAGAAAGAAGCTCAGGGAAACATTTTCTTTAGAGCAAATCAGAGTTGATGGTCAGTTTGAAGCCCTAACGAAAGGGCAGATTTCTGGTGGGTGATGGATTGCTGGCAAGTGAAGTTTTATAAAAATGAGCCTGACCCAAGTCAAAGTTATGTGCTTAAAGTAGCTCAGTGTGATGAGCCACTGTTTGTGGAAAGCAACAGTTTATCTGTTGAAGGGAAAATTATTTCCAATTATTTGCCTGTTAAAAATAGCAATGGGCCTAATGTGGAGCAGACTGATGGTGCCTTTCAGCCTATGGTTGAGGATATTTCATTTGTCACAGAGGTGGTTCTGTGTATCTGGCCTCCCTTTTGCAGCCTGCCCTGACCTTGGCATTTCTGGTGAGGGCTGCCCCAGGCACCACAGGTCACAGGGGGTAAAAAGGTGCTTGTACCCATATAACTTACTCATGTACAGGAAGGAGAAAAAGCTATACCAGTATAACAGCACTTTTATTCTAGTACAGCTATTTTGGTTCAAAAAAAAAAAAATCACACCGCTGGCCAAAATAGTTATACCCGTACAAAATTTGTGTGTAGACCAGGCCTGACTCTTTTATAAAAAGTGAGGGCAAGTAATTCTTGGTAGATTTATTTTTAATTTGAACTTAGTGGATCTCTGTTGCCTTGATTTGTAGTAGTGACAGGGAGAATCAGCCCCTGATCAAAAGTTGACATCAGACCCAAATCAGACATAGCCATGTGGAGAGAAAAGTAATAGTGATTTTAAATTTAAATATTTTTATTTAGCAAATGCAGAACCAAGTGCATAGGAGAAATCACTGAGGATGAGCCATCAGCATTCTGAACTTGTGTGTGTATGTGTCTCTCCCTCCCCCTTTCTCCAAAGGAAGTCGAAGAATTTTTGAGGCACTAATTGAAATTCAGGCCACAATGCTGCTTAACCTGCTGCTCTATATGTAGCAGTGGAGCACCCTGAGAGAGGCATTGCTAATCTCGTTTTCTAGTCTCTTATCTGCTGACGGGGATGGAGAGTTAAATTTAGATACCTTCTTCCATGTTTGGGCCCTGTTCCCAGACAGCTCTGAGAGCACATTGTGGCTTCTATACCCGCGTCATAAAGAACGAGCTTCTGTTGTAGCCAGTGACGATCAAGGAGAAGAAAGGGAGGGTGTGCGGTGATTTAATATAGCTAGGTCTCCTCTTGCCCTTCATTCCCCCCCCTTAATTATTAAAGAGAATATTTTTTAAAGGGTTTGCTACACTGTTTGTAAAGCAGCCCAATGGCTTCTCCAAGGGTTTGTTGTCTTGGTGTGTGTCCCTGCCAAACTACACAGCATACAAATTTAAACAGGTAGATCTTCCTCTTCAGTTTTTTTTTTCATGTTTTGTTTTATTGTTGGTTTATATTTCATAAGGGCAATTTGTGGCGCTGTGCTCATCAGGGATAGGTCCATTATGCAATGGTAAGGTATTGCCATCTCTTAACATGAATAAGAAATCTGGTTATATCAGACAGCATCTCTATTTAAATAAATAAATAAATAAATAAATAAAAAGCCTTCATCATAAAAACTGCTGTACTGAGACTTATGATTAGTCTTAAAAATAAATCTATAGCTAAGCCAATTTAAATGAACTTTTTGGCTACCCCCCAGGTTAAAAAAACAAAATATTTTCCTACTATTGAAGACTGATTTACTATGTAATAATCCTCTTAATTGAAAACCTGTTACTGGAATAATGTAATAAAAAGAATGAACTTTACATACTTCATTGTAAAATTAGAATGAGATGGCTTGCTCTGTTTGCATAAGGCACAACAAGTTGTGATGCACTCTACACACTGGTGTATGTGGGTGGGATGTTCAGAATCACTCTGTGTTGGCCTAACTTTGCTCACCTGAAACTATTAACTTCCCTGGGAGATTGGGAGACCAGCATGGAGTGCTTTTGAAAAGCCCAGCCCACATGACTAAGGACCACTGTCAGGTAACCTAAAGAAGGAGTTTACTACTAACAGCTTAAATTAAATTGACAATTTAAAAAAAAATTACCTTTCACTTTTCACCACTCAGGAGGGTGGTTTGTTTTACATTTCACTCAGTTTGTAGTTACCTCAACTTTGACTCATAGGTCCTGTTGCAAATACTATTGACTGAAAGCTTCCAACTTTGCAGGGGAGTGTTCACATTTAAAAAAAAAAAACACCCTGTAAATATGATCAACCTTTCTGTATGAAATAATGAAAAGAGTTGAAATTAAACTAATCTGAATTCTTAGTTCTTCATGGATGTTCACTCTTTAATACTATTTGAGTTCTACAACTTAAGCAGCCATTAGAAATCATAGCCTATGCTTTCAGGAGTACAGTGCACATCCAGAAAATTAGGTCCAAAGCAGGGACCAAGCAGAGAAATGGAGAGCAGGAAAAGAGAGCTATTCAATTAAATGTTTGCTATTGAGCTGACTTTACAATATTCCACTGGAGAAGGAAACCTTATGTCCTTCGCTACCTGAGAATGCTGGATGCCAACTGTAGTCCTTGGCAGCACTGCCTATGATTTTTACTGGCTACTTGATGCTTTGGAACTTTAAGTATGTTTGCATTATTTATAAGCATTGTGAAATCCAATCTTGCCCTTATTGAAGTCAGTGGCAAAATTTCCACTGGCTTCAGTGGGAGCAGAATCATGCATTGTGATGGCAAAAATCCAGTTCAGAGTTTGAAAAACGGGGAGAGAATTGTTTTTTGTTGTGATGCATGTCCTACTGCAGTTTGTTTTTGTTCCATATTTTACCATAGCCCTGTAATCTCAGTGAGTGAATCAGTACAACAGTGAAGTCTGCTATCACTTTGTCTTCCTTATTTAATTATTTTAATTTTTTTTTTTACTGACCCAGTAAGACACACCATGACAGTATTGTAAAGCCCCATGATCATAGCATCTTTCCTTATCCCATCCCTTCCCTGCTGCTTGTTTCCTTTATTCATTGTAGCTCATCTCAAGACTAGATTACGAGCTCTCTAGGGCAGGGGCCCTATCTTGCACATCTTTGGGTGCTGTAAAATAGCATACTCTAACCTCCTCAATGTCAGTCGTGCAGCAGGATTCTCTGTAGCCATTTCAGGGAGGCTAGGTAATGTCATCAGAAAGAATCCCTGGTGATGCTGTAGTTCCAGCTTGCTCAGTAAGCGTGTCTCACTTTGTGCTCTGTGCTAACGGAACTCAGGATGGTGAGGTTTTTTTAATAATAATGTAAATTTTATATTGCTCTATAAAGAAACACTAGGCAATGCAGTGACAAATGGGATGGTGTGGATGCTGCTTGGTGTTTAGAGCCAAATCCCAGCTACTGTTCAATGAGCATGGCTGCACTGAAGTCAGTGGAGCTATGCTGTTTTATGCCATCTGAGGCTCTGGTTATTATCCTCTAGTTTCTGCGAAGACTATTTATTTTTAACTAAGATTGCACGCTATTCAGTTAATTTAGTTAATGCTATCTTATACTACTAGAGTGTCTTCACTCCAAAGGGTCTCAACGTGTTTTGTAACCAAAATGGCATACAAAAGTAAATCACTCATAACTGAAAAGTGGGATGAAAAGTAGCAGCTGTTTAATAGTGCACAAAATTTTAAGAAACTGAATATCATATCCACCTGAAACTGCAGGAAGTATTCAGAGATGCAGAATGTAATCACTTGAATCATAACTGTTGGATTTAACACTGCAACTCTTATAGGAGGTGGAGTGGAAATCTTAATTACTGTAAGAGGTAGAGGGCAAGGCCTTAGTTTTATATCTCACCTGAAAGATGTCACTTCTAGCAGCACAACTGCTCTAACATTATGCTGGGATGTTGGCTCAGTACTGATGTAGAGAGAAGTGCCACTGACTGAATCACCCATCCATGGAGATCTCCTTTCCAAGTGCTTGCTGGATCTAAAACCTGGATAATTTGAGACCTGTAAGGATCACCACCCAAGATGGTATTGTTGGTGGTAGGCTCACTAGTACTAAATTACATCATAAGCTCCTTTGAGGCATGAACCGTATCTTCCATCCTGTTTGTTCTGTAAAGCACCAAACACATTTCTGGGCCTGTAAAAACGATAAATGATATGTTGTGTTAAAATTTCAGTTGTATGGTGGCTATATCTAAAATCTTCAGTTTTAAATTTTAATTTGTAGACACCCTAGTAGTAAGTGTCTCCTTAAACCTTCTTGGGATCTGTGAATTGTCACTAGTTTTGTGTGTGCGAATGCGTAATGTACATGTTCTCTTATTGTTAACTGGCAATACAATATGTACCTGTGTGGTTCTATATAGGCAATTGGCAGTGAGGTTAAATGGGATGCAGTTTATAGTGTAACATTCCTCAAATTCTTACAGTTGGACTTGCCTATCTACCGAGTAGCATTTCCATCTCTGTGAAGCATAGGGGTGTGCTGCTTTGCCAGTGAAAGAAATACTAGAGTTGTGGAGTAGAACTATACGAAATTCACTGCGAGGTGTACTGTATTGTGGAAGTAAATCCAAGTGCACAAGTATAGGATTAATTTTCTTTCATTAGCCATTCCATCAGTCTGTTTTGTACCCTGACACTCCCTCACTAGATTGACTTCCTGCTGTGCTAGGGTTGTCTGATTACACTGCAGTGGTTTTATTGAACAAGGAAACCCTTGTTCTCAAACACCTTAGCTAGGTAAAATAATAAGTCAGGCCCCCAAAAATCATGGTTTTAAAAATTAATGCAGGTTGGGTTCTTGTTGTTTGACTTGTGGTGATGGTGGAACCTTTATGGGTCATGTTTGCAAGCATTTCTTTGCAGCCATGAGTACTAGAAACTTTTTAAATTGTATTTTTTTAATGAAAGCTGAGATTCTTATGTAATCCCATGAAACGAGGAGCGGGGACTTAAGAAGAACTTCACATGCATCATGAGATTCATGATAAAATATTGAAGCTTGGCAACATTGTAATCCGTGAACCAAAAAGCCAAGAATAAAAACACAACATAGACTCCATTCCTATAATTAACTACATGCTTTAAAAATGAAAACCTGTGTATGTTTTCGCTTTGATTCTCCTACATTGTTATTAGCCCAAGGCTGTGGGATGCTATATGAGAATCAGGCTGTGAAAATGAGCAATGTGCTATTGCTGTCCATAGCAAATGTAAAGCAAGAAGTAAACAGCATTATTGGTGACTAATTTAGATTTTAAGATATCTGAGTTTGAATCATAGAATATCAGGGTTGGAAGGGACCTCAGGAGGTCGTCTAGTCCAACCCCCTGCTCAAAGCAGGACCAATCCCCAACTAAATCATCCCAGCCAGGACTTTGTCAAGCCTGACCTTAAAAAATTCTAAGGAAGGAGATTGCACCACCTCCCTAGGTAATGCATTCCAGTGTTTCACCACCCTCCTAATGAAAAAGTTTTTCCTAATATCCAAGCTAAACCTCCCCCACTGCAACTTGAGACCATTACTCCTTGTTCTGTCATCTGCTACCACTGAGAACAGTCTAGATCCATCCTCTTTGGAACCCCCTTTCAGGTATTTGAAAGCAGCTATCAAATCCCCCCTCATTCTTCTGTTCCGCAGATTAAACAATCCCAGTTCCCTCAGCCTCTCCTCGTAAGTCATGTGTTCCAGTCCCCTAATCATTTTTGTTGCCCTCCGCTGAACTCTTTCCAATTTTTCCACATCCTTCTTGTAGTGTGGGACCCAAAACTGGACACAGTACTCCAGATGAGGCCTCACCATTGTCGAATAGAGGGGAACGATCACGTCCCTCGATCTGCTGGCAATGCCCCTACTTATACATCCCAAAATGCCATTGGCCTTCTTGGCAACAAGGGCACACTGTTGACTTATATCCAGCTTCTTGTCCACTGTAACTCCTAGGTCCTTTTCTGCAGAACTGTTGCCAAGCCATTCAGTCCCTAGTCTGTAGTGGTACATGGGATTCTTCCGTCCTAAGGGCAGGACTCTGCACTTGTCCTTGTTGAACCTCATCAGATTTCTTTTGCCCAATCCTCTAATTTGTCTAGGGCCCTTTGTATCCTATCCTGACCCTCCAGTGTATCTACGTCTTCTCCCAGTTTAGTGTCATCTGCAAACTTGCTGAAGGTGCAAGCCACATCATCCTCCAGATCATTAATGAAGATACTGAACAAAACCGGCCCAAGAACCGACCCTTGGGGCACTCCACTTGATACCGGCTGCCAACTAGACATGGAGCCATTGATCAGTACCCGTTGAGCCCGACAATCTAGCCAGCTTTCTATCCACCTTATAGTCCATTCATCCAACCAATACTACTTTAACTTACTGACAAGAATACTATGGGAGACCGTGTCAAAAGCTTTGCTAAAGTCAAGGAACAACACTTCAAGGAATCACTTCATTGCTGTTAGTGTAAAAAGTTTGACTCCGTGGTTGAGTCCCTTCTGGACACTCTGCTTCCATGAGACTCACAAGGCATAAGCCAACAGTAATAATTAATGAAATCCTCTGCAATTTCCCAAGCATCCAATCTTTTCTGCATACAAGTTCTTTGGGCAGGGACTCTCTCTTTGTGTTTGATTCTGTGCTGTTCACAAAAAAGTTTTTGACTTAACAAATAAGAGATGGATATTTTTCCCCAAATATGATTTTTGTCTTCCAAGAGAAGCCTGGTTACTTGAGTTGCAGTTTAAAAATTTTATTAAGATGATGCTTTTAAAAAGTGAATAGTACAGAGTTGAAGCGCAAATTTTCTTGTTATCAGGGAATAACGTACAGTTTATCAAGGGTGCGAAGTTCGGTTTAGGATCGGATGGCATAAGGAATACATAGTCTGTAATAAGAAAAGGAGTCCTTGTAGCACCTTAGAGACTTGCAAATTTATTTGAGCATAAGCTTTTGTGAGCTACAGCTGACTTCATCAGATGCATTCGGTATTCCTGATTGGGGGTAAAAGGTTGACAGGTCAAAGTACAGACATTGAGATATGAGGGTATGTTGTTCATACAATGGCTATGTTCAGGTGTGGAGTATATAATGAGTGGATACGATGATGAGGATGGATTGACCCTCATTTGATGAGATTTAACGTTCAGTGAGATTATGGTTCCAGTTCATATGGTCCAATGGACAAAGTCTCTCAGTCCCTTTCTTGTAGTCGAAGCACGTTGTCGTTCTGGCTCACACCTCCTGGTACTGTTGGTGGCCGGTGACATGTTCGATGTAGATGTCCCTGGACCATCGGATGTTGTCTGAGACCATGAGGCGCCTCATGAGCCGTGCATAGCGTCTAATACACATACAACTCTTAGCTCTTCCCAGGATGTGATGATCAATACCTGCCCTCTCTCAACTCCTTCCCTTCTTCTGCTCACTACCCTTTTTCTATCACCACACATGCACAAATGTGCATTCCAATTGCTGCTAGAAGCTGAAATCATCCTTCCCCATTTTCCTCTTTGTTGCTGTACTGCTCTTTTCCTTCCTTCCCAGTGCAGTTTATCTCCTTGTGCTAAGTAGAATGGAGGATCTAACGGGTCTTCTCCCTATTGTTTAAAATTTTTATTACAGTAATACCCAGAGACTCCAATCAGGATCAGGATTGCATTGTAGTAGGTACTCTACAAACAAAAGCACAGTTGCCCCCAAAGTAATTGCAATGTAAAATGAGGTAGGGAGTTTCATTGTTTTGATATTTCATACATTTGTTACTAAGTGCCACCTATCCCCTTTTGACATGACAGGAAATGTTTAGGAGGAAATAGATGGAGGAGAGGGCCTTACAGATCAATTAAGAGGACATTCTAACATCTCTGATCCTTTCCCTTTCTTTGTGGTACTCCTGTATTCATTCTGTGCTGCTGCCCAACAAACAGCTTGGCTCATTGAGTGGTGGCCTTGACTTCAGGGTATCCCAGTCAATCAGGTACTCATGCTATGGTAATGGGGGCATGCAAGTTCCTAGTTAGATACCTTCTCTCTTTAGAGTATTTGCATACTGCAGTTCTATTAATTCAAATGAAATGTGCCTGTTCTGTTTAGTATTTGAAACCATGCTAGTGTCAACCATGATTACACATGGTTGTTTCTAGCACCATTTATCTGGTGAGTTGAGACTTTCATCTGGAAAAAACATGCCATAAACATGCATTTTATAACATGATGCCCTGGGGGCAAGGGGTGGGGAATGAGAACGGAAACTCTTTCCACACTAATCAGGGAAATGGTATAAGCAACAGCCATAATTATTGCTAGCCTAGTGTTCATCATTGGATGCCCACAGCCTATCAATGAATTACGGGGATGGAAGGGAAGTAAACACAGATGTGGCAGTTGACAGTACATCAATGCAATTGATATGCACTCCTACTCACAAGTAACTTTCAAAGTATGTCATTGAGGGTTCTTAATGTGTCCCTGATTTTCCCATTAAATGGATTCACTTTTATAGGTAAAGTTTCCCCCAACCCTCCAATTTCTAGCAAATGCAAAGTTAGCATTACTTGAAGAATCAAGCTGGGCTTTTTTCCCCCCTTCTCTTACATCAAATCCTATAATAAAGGCATTATGTCACCTAATGTCACCTATGCAACCTCTTTATTGTCAGTGTAACACAGATGTAACTGACTGGAACTTAGTAAACTATTCTGTCGGTATTGCACAAGGTAGAATAGAATCCCCTGTGTTCTGTCTTAACTTTATCAGCAGTAGCTCTACACAAAGCTCTACTGCTGAGTAAGAAAGTGACATTTTTATAGTCACTTTTCAGAGTAACTAGTTTAAAAAAAAAAAAAACTTTATTGCACATCTCCAGGTCACTAGTTTTCATATACCACCAGCCTTGTGAAGATCTGTGAAGAAATAGCAAAACCCATCACTCAAAATTCAGACAGACACTCTTGGAAAACTAGAATACAAGAGAAAGGTTGGAAATGTTCACCTGGGTTTTGGTCAGGAACTGTCTTTTTAATCTGTTTGTGCAGTGCCTGATGCAATGGAGTTCTGATCTGTGACTGGGGCTCCTAGATCTTATAGTAACACAAATAATTAATAATAAAAGTCTACAGCCCATGAATGATCACGTGCTTCTGGGCTATGTTACAACCTTTTAGTCCATCCTTCTAACCCCATGTTCTCCCATTATTCTTCTGGCACCTATCATTGGGGGCAGAGGATTTAAAGTTCTAACTTGAGACTTTTCACCAGTAACTTGATCCAATTTGCAAAGATTTTTGGTTTCAACTAGCTTCTCTCTTCTCCAGTGATGCCAGGCAACTGGAAGCAGTATTTAAAAAAAAAAAAAAATTAGGCCACTTGGCTTTCTATATATAGCAGCACTTCTGATCCCAAGAAACCAACTCTCTCATGCAGTCTATTTTTAGCTGTCAGTGTTTGTAAATTAATATTAACGATGCTAGTCTTAAGTAATTCTTTTAAATGTCTTAGTATTTTTCCCTTGCTATTCCCAGTTTTTTTATTTTTAAAATAGTGGTTTAAAAAAAAAATGTGTGTACCTCAGTCTCTCCTACTTTCTTCTTCTTCATCAGAATGCTAAGTTGACCTCCGCTGCAGGGCATCATATTCTTAGAATGCACCTGGCTTGCATCAAAGTCAGTCTGGTGTTGATGTCAGCCAGAAGGACTAATTTCAGCTTTGGGATCCTGTGCACACCATTTCTTATAAATTACACATGAAGCTCTCTGCGTATTATGGAGATTTAAAAAGATGAAACAATTAAATAGTCATTGAAGGCGTGGAGAGTAGAAGGGGAAAAAGGCAGAGATACAATGACTGGTGAAAGAAGTAAAGTGTGAAAAACAGAAGTTAAAACAATTCATAATGTTTACTTTTTCCATTTTGTTTCATCATTCACCCATTTCATAAAATTTAGTTTAGCCAACATCTCAATATACAGCTGAAAAGCTAAAGAGCAGTAAATATTTACTGTCACTAGAAGGCTTACAGATCTAGCGCTTTTTTGGTGCCTCCACAGTAAAAATGTGTGAGCTGATTTTTTGAGGTTCTGATCACCCACAATTCCCACGGGATTTTTTCTACAAAGACAGAGAAATTCTAAAGTTCCAGTATCACAGAATAAGCTTTGGAGACAGCATGATCTGTTCCATGGTTTTTCAGTCTGGAAGTCACAACCATCCTCCCTTTCTCTGTGTGTCTGCCTTTGTCGGAAGGAGATCCTAAAACTGTGTGCAAAAGGTTGAAAACCACTAATCTATTCAGGAGCTTATTATCACACCCATCACTGGGGAATTGGCGCACTTTCCATAATGCAGTAAGCAATGTGACTAAGCATCTTTGAGGACAGAGTTGGGGACTGAGCCTCAGGACTCCTGCATTTTATTTCCAACTCTGCCACTGATTCACTACTTCACCTCTAAGTATGTTCATCTGGAAACAGAATGCAATAATTCTTACCTCACTCACAGGAGACAAGAAGGAAGGTCCAGTGGTTAGGACACTAGTCTGAAACTGTGAATACCTGGGCTCAGTTCCCTATTCCAACGCAGATTTCCTTTGTCATTTAGTCTCTCTGTGCCTCAGTTCCCCAGCTGTGAAATGGTGATAATAGCACTTCCCTCCGTCACTGGGGTTTTGTGGGGGGTGGGCATTTGATTCCTTACATTGATAAATAAAATATATTAGGTGCTCAGATACTACTGTGATGAGGGTCATATAAGTGCATAAGGTAGGAACGTTGAGATTTACTGTTAACACTGATAAAGCATTTGAGATCTGCAGTTGAAATGTACTTTAGAGATTGAAAATGTTACGAGTTTGTGGTTAGATTCTTAAGAGGCTACTCCTTATTTCAAGCTATTTTTCAAGACTCTTAAGATTTAATCCCATCGCTTATTCACCCTGAGGTTTTACCTAAGACTGTCGAGAGCAGTGTAGTCATAATGCAGGATAAATGGATACATTGCTCTGTCTATGCTCATTACTGTCTTTCCTTCTGGGTCTGATTTTTGTGAAATTTCTCCTAGACATTTTATGTAGTCCTTTTTATGTCTTCAATGGGTTCTGGGCTTCCAAATCTGTATGCCAACACCAAGGAGTTGTGAATTTTGAGTTAAATTTCAATGAATTTATGATTTTTGGCTTAGGTTATAATAATATGACTAAATCATGCTTAAGAAATATACATCCAAGTTAGCACCCAGTGTTTTGGTTTTTTGTTTTTTGTTTTTTTCCCCAGGTACTAGTTGCTCCAGTAATCTTCCAGGAGAAGAAACTGGGCTACTAATGAAAGAGAAAATCAGAGTAGATTAAGCGTCTGCGATCCTTGTATTCTGAACTTTTAGTGGCCTGATCTAGCAAAGTGCTTAGCACTCTGCCCTCCCACTAAAATCTCACTCAGTTGAGGGTCCTCGGTAACTTGTAGGATAGGCTTATTATGTAGGAGAAGGAGGAAAGGGGTGGAATGTCATTTCTAGAGTGTTGCTTCTGCACCTTAATAATTTAGGGTTTGTATTAGATGTGTCCAGAGGAAGGTGATTTATAATGTGTGCGTCTTTCTCTGTTTTTTACAGGCCACTGTCATGAGAGAAACCATGATGGCAGCCATGACAAGCAGAAGTACTTCAGTGACCCCCAAGAGTCTGTAATAACATCTGAGGAAGAAAACTCTGAGGGAGATATAGAAGAAGATCCAGAAGCCTTTGTTCAGAGTTCAACAGGAGACCCTTCCTCCCTGAGACTGGAAAGTAAGTCATCCTTAGAATTTCGGTTCATGCTTGGACAATGAGCCACTTTCTACACTTCAAGCCTAGCTTCCTTTTCAGAAGAGCGGTTTTCCTTCCTATAGATGTGCTCTCCTGTTCTGCTTGCCATAAGGATGAAACACTTATGACAAAACAGAAGAAAGGCTATTTCTTAATTCAGTTGATTTCTTATTTGATCTTTCAAATCCTTCCCAAACAGGAGACAAATTAATGGAGCTGCAGCCCAAGGCTATGACCGAGGTTCTTTTACCTTTCAAGTACCCTGTTTCTTTTATCATAGAACCATAGAATATCAGGGTTGGAAGGAACCTCAGTCCAACCCCCTGCTCAAAGCAGGACCAATCCCCAACTAAATCATCCCAGCCAGGGCTTTGTCAAGCCTGACCTTAAAAACTTCTAAGGAAGGAGATTCCATCACCTCCCTAGGTAACGCATTCCAGTGTTTTACCACTCTCCTAGTGAAAAAGCTTTTCCTAATATTCAAGCTAAACCTTCCCCCACTGCAACTTGAGACCATTACTCCTTGTTCTGTCATCTGCTACCACTGAGAACAGTCTAGATCCATCCTCTCTGGAACCCCCTTTCAGGTATTTGAAAGCAGCTATCAAATGCCCCCTCATTCTTCTCTTCCACAGACTAAACAATCCCAGTTCCCTCAGCCTCTCCTCGTAAGTCATGTGTTCCAGTCCCCTAATCATTTTTGTTGCCCTCCGCTGAACTCTTTCCAATTTTTCCACATCCTTCTTGTAGTGTGGGGCCCAAAACTGGACACAGTACTCCAGATGACTCACCAATGTTGAATAGAGGGGAATGATCACGTCCCTCGATCTGCTGGCAATGCCCCTACTTATACATCCCAAAATGCCATTGGCCTTCTTGGCAACAAAGGCATCCTGTTGACTCTCCCTATCCAGCTTCTTGTCCACTGTAACCCCTAGGTCCTTTTCTGCAGAACTGATGCCGAGCCATTCGGTCCCTAGTCTGTAGCGGTGCATGGGATTCTTCCGTCCTAAGTGCAGGACTCTGCACTTGTCCTTGTTGAACCTCATCAGGTTTCTTTTGGCCCAGTCCTCTAATTTGTCTAGGGCCCTCTGTATCCTATCCCTACCCTCCAGCTTATCTACCTCGCCTCCCAGTTTAGTGTCATCTGCAAACTTGCTGAGGGTGCAAACCACACCATCCTCCAGATCATTTATGAAGATATTGAACAAAACCGGCCCAAGGACCAATACTTGGGGCACTCCAGTTGATACCGGCTGCCAACTAGACATGGAGCCATTGATCACTACCCGTTGAGCCCGACAATCTAGCCAGCTTTCTATCCACCTTATAGTCCATTCATTCAGCCCATATTTCTTTAACTTGCTGGCAAGAATACTATGGGAGAATGCGTCAAAAGCTTTGCTAAAGTTAAGGAACAACATGTCCACTGCTTTCCCCTCATCCACAGAGCCAGTTATCTTGTCATAGAAGGCAATTAGATTAGTCAGGCATGACTTGCCCTTGGTGAATCCATGCTGACTGTTCCTGATCACTTTCCTCTCCTCTAAGTGCTTCAGAATTGATTCCTTGAGGACCTGCTCTATGATTTTTCCAGGGACTGAGGTGAGGCTGACTGGCCTGTAGTTCCCAGGAGCCTCCTCCTTCCCTTTTTTTAAAGATGGCCACTACATTAGCCTTTTTCCAGTCGTCTGGGACTTCCCCCGATCGCCATGTGTTTTCAAAGATAATGGCCAATGGCTCTGCAATCACATCCGCCAACTCCTTTAGCACTCTCTGATGCAGCACATCTGGCCCCATGGACTTGTGCTCGTCCAGCTTTTCTAAATAGTCCTGAACCACTTCTTTCTCCACAAAGGGCTGGTCATCTCCTCCCCATGCTGTGCTGCCCAGTGTAATAGTCTGGGAGCTGACCTTGTTCGTGAAGACAGAGGCAAAAGAAGCATTGAGTACATTAGCTTTTTCCACATCCTCTGTCACATGGTTGCCTCCCTCATTCAGTAAGGGGCCCACACTTCCCTTGACTTTCTTCTTATTGCTAACATACCTGAAGAAACCCTTCTTGTTACTCTTGCTAGCTGCAACTCCAGGTGTGATTTGGCCTTCCTGATTTCACTCCTGCATGCCTGAGCAATATTTTTATACTCTTCCCTGGTCATTTGTCCAATCTTCCCCTTCTTGTAAGCTTTTTTTGTGTTTAAGATCAGCAAGGATTTCACTGTAAAGCCAAGCTGGTCGCCTGCCATATTTACTATTCTTTCTACACATCGGGATGGTTTGTCCCTGTAACCTCAATAAGGATTCTTTAAAGTAAAGCCAGCTCTCCTGGACTCCTTTCCCCCTCATGTTGTTCTCCCAGGAGATCCTGCCCATCAGTTCCCTGAGGGAGTCAGTCTATTTTTCTGAAGTCCAGGGTCCGTATTCTGCTGCTCTCCTTTCTTCCCTGTGTCAGGATCCTGAACTCGACCATCTCATAGTCACTGCCTCCCAGGGTCCCATCCACTTTTGCTTCCCTTACTAATTCTTCCCGGTTTGTGAGCAGCAGGTCAAGAAGAGCTCTGCCCCTAGTTGGTTCCTCCAGCACTTGCATCAGGAAATTGTCCCCTACACTTTTTAGTTTGTGTGGGTAAAAACCCAGGCTGTGTACAATAGTCTCATTTACTGGAACATGTCTTGTTTCTCGAACTGCTGCTCCTCACAAAGTGAAATAATAATGAAACCTTTAAGACGTTATAAAGTTTTTAAAATAGTGTGTGAAGCATCTTTGACACATTCTGCCTCTTTAATGTGAGTTTTATTAGGGGTGTACTGTGTAAGGCCTTAAAGCAATCCCCTGCATGACATAAGAGTTAGAGAATTGTGTGCATTAATATTTAACACCCTTCAGATTTTGAACTCCTCAGACAGCAATCCTGGTGAGTTTTCCCCTGTTTTACTTTCCCTAGTGAAACACAATAGTAATGAGGTAAACTGCTGAAGTGGATCTTGATAACGTTTAACTCTGTGGCACTTGAAAACTCCTTATTTCGTCTCCTTATTCCAGAGAGAGAGAGGAAGAGAAACAAGTAACCTTTAAAGCTGATCATATTCTGTTCCCCACTCTTCTTCCTCAAGCCTAACAGAAAAAAGTATTGGGGTCCAAGTAAAAGCCCAGAGAGTAGGGTATGGTCCAGATTTAAGGATACTATTTCCTAGAAGACACTATGTTCATTTGTATATCCATCTCATTCTCACCTTGATGATTCAAGAGATAAGATCAGGACATGGAGAGTTTTATTCCATGTCAGGGCTTGGCTATGCTTGCAAGTTAGAGCGCATTAAATCAGCCCTGTGCGCCCTAACTCCTGAGGTGTCCACACTAGCAAGGCGCTTAGAGTGCCTGGACTCTGCAGCTGTAGCGCTCCTGGTAATCCACCTCCACGAGAAGCATAAAGTTTGATGCGCCCCGGCTGAAATGCCCGGGCATCAGTGTGGACGACGCGTCGCATTACTGCACTGTGATTGGCCTCCAGAAACATCCCATAATCCCCTGAAGTCAAGTGGCCACTCTTCTCATTGTTTTGAACTCTGCTGCAGATATCCCAGGGGGATCTCAGTCTTTTGTATTGGTGACCCCTTTCACACAGCAAGCCTCTTAGTGCAACCCCCCCTTATACATTAAAAATACTTTCTTATATATTTAACACCATTCTAAATGCTGGAGGCAAATCAGGGTTTGGGGTGGAGGCTGACAGCTTGCAACCCCCCTCCCCCCCATGTAATAACCTCACAACCCCCTGCGGGGTCCCGACCCCCAGTTTGGGAACCCCTGGGATATCCCCTTTGAAAGCTCCATTTCTGACAGCCGGCATGCTTATTTGCTCCGGGACAAAGCAAATCATTACTGTGGAATGCTGTTAGGGGGTGGGGGGGACTGCAACTGTCTGAACTTACAAGACCGCATGCTGACCCACTCTCTGCCCCCCAAAACAGTCTCTTCCCCAACATACACACAACACACTCTCTGCCCCCCCCCATTTGAAAAGCATGTTGCAGCCACTTGTACACTGGGATAGCTACCACAATGGACTGCTCTTTGTGGCATTGCAAGAGCTGTTAATGTGGCCACACCAGTGCGCTTGCAGCTGACAGTGTAAGCATACGGCAGCGTTTTCCCTGCTGCAGTCTCCGAAGGCTGGTTTAACTCCCAATGCTCTACATCTGCAAGTGTAGCCAAGTCCTCAGTGCTCAAGCTCAGAAAGCTACAAAGAAGCAGCTGTCTATCTTCCCACTGAAACAAAGAGAATTGTCATGGACAGGGAGAAGAAGAATGAGAATTGATCTAGAGTTGTCCACTTTTGAATCAGCAATTGATGAAGCATCATTATGCAAAGACCTATATTTTCCTAAAGACTTTCCAATAGCTTCTGACCATTTGTGACGCACAGTGAGCGAGCAGTAATCTTCCTATTCAACGCTTCTGATTTTGAAAAAATAAATGAGAAGTTGGTACTGAGAGTACAACTGCCATGGTCCTGGCAAGGTCTAAATTTCACCAAAGCCTTGTTTGCTTATGTCACTTTTCAGAGTCCTTTGTGTGCATGCATGTGTTCATGGTGAGGAAGGGGATTCATTCAAATGAAATATTTCAGTTCTGTTTGTTAAAACAAAATATTGTCTTCAATCCAGCTTTCATGAGCAGCCTATAATAACAAATCAATCCATGCAACTCAACAGTTTTGAAGAACTTTAACAAGCCAGGGTGTTTTGAAGAAAATCAGCTTTCCGGCTCTCAAAAAGTGGAAATTGTGATTTTTTTTTTTGTTGTTGTTGTTTTGTTTTTTTAAATTGTAGGAAGTTCCTTGCTTGGTGTTTACTTTTTTTTTTAATGAAAGGTCTTAGATGGTCTGCATTATATTTGTACAGGTAGAAGACTTTAGGCATATCCCTTTGTACTACCTTTTGGATACTATTGTAACACAAATAATTTTGGTCACACTTATGGACATTTCATTTCAGACACAGTTGTTGCAGAAAGCAATGACTCAGAAGGGATGGAGAGTTTGGGAGATGCTCAGATGTCTGAAGAGATGTTGGCCTTGGTAGACGAGTTTGAAAATTCCTGGTCTCTTGAAGCCTTTGAAGGGGCACTGGAGGTGAAAGGTCGTCGGATGGACTTGCAGGGAATTCGGGTTCTAAAGACGGGTTCTCAGGATGGACTGGCTAGCTCCTGTTTTGGAGATTGTGGAGATGATGATGAAGCTGAATGGGTAAGAGCACTCATTTTGGAAGATATAATTTAGTAGCATTCATAAGTCATGCTAATTTACTATGACTGTAACAATGATGGTTTGAAGGGAGGCTGAACACTTCAGCCTGGAATACAGAGTCTTTAATCTGTAGGTCACCAGTCTTTCCTGAGTTGTAAATGACCAAAAGACATGACCACCTGAGAGCTGGTTGATGGCTTCTGAGAAATAAATTGGTAGTTTCAGTCCACCTCCTAATAGAAAAAATGCCATCAGCATTGTTACTAATTGACATCTTTTATTGGTAGCAAAGAGGCCATGGATGAATGAACCATGGAGCCTGAGTACACCACTTATCTTTGGGGCGGTCCAGGCAAGAGGCGATGGTTGAGTCTCACTGATGGTGAATGAAATTTGCACTGCATTGTGCAAGTAGAGGATTTCATTCTCCTATGCTCTCCGATCTGGCATTTACCAGAACTGAATTCATTTTGATAAATACATGCATAAATTTAGAGAGACAAGGCAACTGAAGTAGAGCTACTTCTGTGATGAGAGAGCAGCTTTTGAGCTCCACAAAACTCTTCTTTAGGTATTTTTCTGACTTCAAAAAGAGCTCTGTGGAGTGTAAAAACTTCTCTTTCATGAACAGAAGCTGATCCAATAAAAGATTTTCACCCCCCTGTCTCTCGCATACCCTGGGACTGTGACAACAACATGAAAAACATTTTAAACAATTGTATTTTTTTTTTTAAATCTACCTTGTTGCATTCAGAAAACTAAAAAACAAAATGCTATTCTGCTTTAACTGGCCTTGGACTTTTACCCCAGTGGAAAATTATAATAAAAGGGAGGGTACAATATTAACTAAAAGGTCGAGTTAGTGTGAAGTTACCTGATGTCCATTTTGATGGTGCTAGGAACAAAACTAAAAGGAAAGTGTTCCAGTTCTGTAGCAATTAAATGGATTTTCTCTCTCACACATACACAAATGAATGCTCTAATGTATTTCATGTGTGCAATACAGTATAATTTCGTAGGGGTAACTGTGACAGTGTTGTTCTTTTACAGATCACATTCCAGGTCAAACGTTTAAAGAAACCAAAAGCAGAAAGCTTGGATCTTCAGGAGCCCCCTGGGAGAAATGGAGAGGAAGGGGTTAATGCAGAAGATGAAAACCTTTACCAAATGGCTCTGGAGATCAGTGGCCCAAAGATAACCTCCCCTGGACCACCAGGTAAATTACTGTTTTCAGGGAAAGCAAAATCCCTCAGTGCCTCACATTCCATTGTATTAATACATCAAATGGATAATAGTGAGATTAGAGAGGTATATTTTGGTCTATATGAATGTGGCACAATTAGAATTCTATCCCGTAAACATTCTCCTATGAGCCCCTATTTCTAGACTGCAGCACAGTTGTGTTTTGTATAGCATCTTTCACCTCAGCTGTTTTTCAAAACACTTTCGGGGGTAAAATGAAAAATAATGAGAGAGAGAGAGAGAGAGAGAGAGAGAGAGAGAGAGAGAGAGAGAGAGAGAGAGAGGGGAGAAAAAGCAAGGGAGGAAAGATGTTTCGGGGTACTATTTGAATGAAGCCAGAGATATAATGAGGTGGAGAAGTTGGTGGTGGTGGTGGTGGTGGTGGTAGTAGTAGTAATTTACCTGGTGTCATTGAAGTGCACAGCATTTTTGTATGTTCAGATACCCCAGTGACAGACACAGTATAAGATACATTTGATATAATGAATGATCCCTGCTCCAAGGACTTTCCACTCTGAGACGAAAATCAAATGTGGTCCCAGTCACAAAGTACTGCTGAGTTTTTATTCTTACTGTTTTCTTTGGTGATGGCCTGAAACAATGACTAGACATCTGTTCCAGATGGCAGGACTTGCAGACGAGAAGACGCTTGCACCAACTGAGGTGAAGTAAGGTGAAGAGAGAGATGAAGGTTGTGCTAGGGAGCAGAGAGGGAGTGCAGAAGGAAAACAGAAAGAAGCAAGATCTGTAAGATAGGCTTGACAAAAGTGTGAAGGTGTGCATCCACCACAGGAGCCATCAGTGGTATTCTGCACATGCTGGAATCTGAAGCACCTGGAGCCTGGGGATGCCATAGAGGAGTGAGTTCAAATAGTCAAGATGAGATTAAATTAAGGTATGGGGAGGATTTCAGCAGACATGAAGTCTAGATTGTGTTGTACTTAGGTAATGTTGCAGAGTTGATGCTAGACATATTGGTATTTTCAAGCAAAGGGCTGTCTTATTGCACCAAATTTTAGTTGATGACCTATTGAAAGATGGGATGGCCGAGTGGGTAAGATGCTCAACTACAATCCTGAAGGTTGTGGGTTTGAGTATAATTCAGTCTCGGACTTAAAGGCCACCTCCAGTTCACCCAGCTGCAAAATGGGTAGCTGATCCATTGGACTAGGACAGTCAAAGTGGTTGGACATGATGCTGGCCACATCACTCCCTAGTGTACTGTTCACTGTGAAACTAATATGCCTGGACCATATCATGTCAATGAGCCACTGGCTCAGGGAAACTTTTTGACTTTGACTGGTTGGGGTGGATTTGACGTTGTGACTTAGGACGCCACTTTAAAGGTTCTAATACAGTAACTCCTCACTTAGTCGTCCCGGTTAATGTTGTCACGTTGCTGATAGATTAGGGAACATACTTATTTAAAGTTGCGCAATGCTCCCTTATAACGTAGTTTGGCAGCTGCCTGCTTTGTCCACTGCTTGCAGGATTCTCTGGAAGAGCAACCCCTCCTCATGGGGATTAGAACCAGAGGGGGCTGGCAGCCCCTCCCCCATCAGCTCCCCTAAATTCCCTGTAGGGTATGTGGCTCGGCAGTTGCCCACCAGCAGTTCAGCTGTCCCTCCCCCGACTGCTGTGCTGCTCCTGTCCTGCCCTCTGCCTTGAAGCTGCTCCTGGCAACTTCCTGCTTGCTGGGGGAGGGGGAGAGAGGAGTGCTGATGTCAGAATGTCCCCCTGTTCCTGCCCCCCCCCCCCCGCTCTGTACCCCCTCTGCACAAAGCAGAGGAGCGGACAGAATGGGTGGGGGAGCTTCAGGAAGCTATTGCTTCCCCTCAGATCTGCTTAAAAGGGCAACATACTTGAAGTGCGGTCAGCATACTTAAAGGGGCAATGCACATGTCTCACTCATGCACGCACCCCCCAGCACTTTGGAAAGTCTGCACCTGTGCAGCCGTGCGTGTGCTGTCAAGAGGAGGGAGTGGTGCGCTCCAGCTGCAGAGCGTGGGTTCATCATCAAGTTTAGTTTTTGCAGGGAAGTGTTTGCAGCTACTGCCCTGCATCTATTCTGTTTCCTCCCTCCTGCCTCAGTCCACGCTGTCTTGTAGAGTGTGAGGCTACATTAACAGCAGAGCATTAACACTTGAGGGCTCAGCCGAAAGGCATTCCCTGGGAATATTCCACCCTCTTACTCCACCACCTCAAGCAAGCTTTACAATCATTCATTGCTGTGTACAATATTAAACTGTTGGTTTAAAATTGTTTAAAACTTGTACTGTATATGTATATAATGTCTAGCAAAAAACATTTCCCTGGAACCTAACACCGCCCCCCTATTTACATTAATTCTTATGGGGAAATTGGATTCGCTTAACATCGTTTTGCATAAAGTTGCATTTTTCAGGAACATAACTACAATATTAAGTGAGGAATTACTGTATGCACCTTTTAATAAGCTCCCATTTTAGCAGTTGGAAGACTTGGATTTGTTTAATACTTAAACAGTAAAGATTACTTGAGGCTAAGCAGGTTGGAAATTGGATTGTATCTGTGACCTTACATTCCCCCATAATGCTGAGCTCCCAAATATTATCTAGCTATCGTAGGTATTTGTATGGTGTCCGTTACTATAGTATCTGAGCATCTCGTATTCTTTAATGTATTTATCCTCTCAATACGCCTGCGAGGTAGGGTGTGCTATTTATCTCCATTTTACAGATGGAGAGCTGAAGCACAGAGAGGCAAAGTGACATGCCCAGGGTCATGTAGGAATCTCTGCTAGAGCAGGGAAATAAGCTCAGATGTCCCACTTCCCATGCTAGCTCCCTAACCAGTAGACCATCCTTTCTCTTGTTATATATTATCATTCCTTAGTGAGATGATCATCACCACCAGCAGAGTGGGCTCAGAAATGCCCATGTGAACTACTGAATACTGAAGAGTGAAATGCATTCCACAGTACTGACATGCTGAGAAATGATTACCCTGGCATGAATTTTCCCACTGACACACTGAGTGCAACTTCTTTTAACGGGCCTCTAATCAAAGTGTTTTCTATGAGTTGATGTAATAGATTTATTTTAATTTTGCAAAAATAAAGGGAAAGCACTTTTATGCAGGAGTAGGTGGTAAGATTTGGATCCAAATGGCGAAAAAAAAAATCAAGTAAATAGAAATAGATCTTGAAATGCTGCCTAGGCAATGTATTTAGCTCTTTGTTTGCCTGCTTGCTTTTTTTTTTTCTCTACATAGTATTATTGATGTTATTAAGCACTGTAATAGTTAGAACCATATAGGGCCAGCATAGTTAGCCTCTTGCTGAGCTATTTAATGGCTAAAATGTTTTTCTGTTTATACACTCCACTTGTTTTGAAACTTCCATGTGAGACACAGTATTGACTGGTGGTTAAAACAGGAAATCTGAAATGTTAGGGCCTGATCCAAAACGCACTGAAGTCAGTGGAAAGACTTAGGTGGGTTTTGGCCCACTGGTCTTATTCCTTACTTTCACTGATTTTCTGAGTAACCATGGACAAATTATCTCCCTGCCTCAATCTACTCATCTGTAAAATGGGAAGAATAATATTCACCAACCTAATGGGGATTTCCGAGATTTAATTTCTTAATGGTTTCTAAAGTACTCTTAGATCCACAAGCAAGACTGTGTAAAAGTTATCATCCATCATGATCAATAATAATGTTATTCCCTGAAAAATATTGACATATTCCATCTCACCCTGAAACAAGAAGAACAGAGGCTATAATAATCAAAAATATTTGCATTGATTCTGGAAGTAACTGCAGAACTGACAAGGAAAGCTCAGCACCTCCTTGGTAGTATTTTCTATTTAATAATTTACCTCAAGAAAGTTCAAGTGCAGAAATGCAGGTAACACATTGCTTTTTTGTGTGTGTGACCCAGAGAATTATTATTCTTAAACTTCAGATGTGGAAAGGTATTAATAAAAAGACTTTTAAACATGCACATTGGAGCCTGTCATACCCTATTTAGGCTCCGATCCTGCAATCGGATCAGCATAGGCAGACCTCTGGGTTCCATACAGGTGTGGAGCTCTTTTCACAGGGATCCAATTGCAGGATTGGGGCCGTAGCTCTTTGAGGCAGGGAATATCTCACATGCCTCTACATGTGTAAAGTGCTGTGTAAATCTGACACTTTATAAATCTTTAAAAATGAATCTTTGTAGCTTGCTTTTTTTTTAAAGAGAATTCCTTGTATTACCTGCTTCTTTCTAGGGAAAAGGCGTGACTATCGCAGCCTGGGCTGGCCAAGTCCTGATGAGTGTTTGAAACTCCGGAGGGTGGAGTTCACTACTGTAGCCAGCACATGGCTAGCTGTTTCTGCTAAAAATATTGAGTGAGTATCATGCATGTGAACTTAAGTAATTGGGGTAGGGTGGCTATATGGTGGTCTTATGTACGTATGCCAAACATCTTCGTGGCCCACTAAAGCGAATGGCAACTCTACTATGGCTTCAGCTGATCTTGATACCACCTCTATGGTAGTCCATCCAAGGAGGTGAGTCTTTAACATGGAGACAGCCCCTTTGTTCTTTGATTTGAGAGTGTCTGTCCCCGTGAGTCACCCACATTTGCAGTTTAGTGGTAGTGGGAGATCCTCAGTCGTTTCAGACGGTCCTCTAGCAGCAATGAACAGGGTGGCTATTTTCTATCTGTGCTTAGCAAGAATCTTTTCACTCAGATATAAACCATGTTACCTTTGTCCCTGCCCCGTCACCTGAATATACATGGGGCTCCTCCGTAAATCCATTCTTGTGCGGAATCCTGCAGCCTATTTGTTATGCACAGTATCTTGTGAGCACGACACCAATGCTCCCAGGTTTACCTGGGCTGCCTGCTGGTTTCCAGATGGTGTTTAAGGACTGAGAGTGCTGCCTGTGAGTGATAGTGTTGTAGTTGCAGTCAATGGAGGTGCTGAGTTAGATCCCAGTGATATAATAGAGAGGAGACTGTCAGCAGGTCATTCTCCAGCAGAGCCTTTCGACTCTGGACCTTGATAACCACCTTAGTCTGAATCTGTTGACGTTCAGGGATTGCTGCAAAGGCCATCTCTTTGCTCAGGCTTTGGGGAAGGCTGTAGGTTTGCATGGGTATATTTTGCTTTTTTGATTTACATATTGGTTTAGTTTAATTTTTGTTGTATTCTGTTGAGTGGTTTTTCCTTGTAATGACTGTTGTTTAAAACAAAATAGACAGACTATCTCCCTTCCTTTTCTCATCACTTTCTAGCCCATTCTGTAATAATGCAAGTCCCCTTTGTATTTGGATTCTTCACAGAAGAGAATATAAAACCTACTGATTAGGCAGACAGAGGAGGGTGAGCTGTCTTGGATTTGGAAACCTGCTCTAACTAATGCAAACATTGAGCCAGGTTGGGGGTGGGTGGGTTGTGTGAGCTGTATAACCATACGTGTATGAAGTGCTAATGGAAAAACTACCAGTATACCTCCATCCTTGGTGACTTATAACAACTCTGCTGCTATAAGGAAACTAGTTGGTGGTTAACGGCCACTCCTGAAGAAGAGCTCCATGTGAGCTCGAAAACTTTGTCTCGCAAACAGAAGATGGTTCAATAAAAGATATTATCTCGCCTACCTCGTTTCTCTACCACTTAGTTATGCAATCTAATAAGATAGATAAGCATCAGCTAGAACGGGTTTGCAAAGAAGGCTGTTGTTTTAGAATTTTATCTTCAGAGTGAAGGTCAAATTCTTCCTATTCTCCAAATGGGGTTCTGCCAGCATCCAAACAAAACTTACCTGCTCGATAAGCTGTTTGTGTTAATTGACTCCTCCCTCTCCTTCTCCTGACCAGGAGGGTCTTGTATGACTTAGAACTTGTTTTAATTCCTTTCTAGCATTACAGAGCACATCGATTTTGCCACACAGCTGCAAGAACCAGCCATGGAGCCCCTTTGCAGCCCCAATCTACCTGCCAGTATGCACACCTTGGACCATCTGCAAGGGGTTTCCAATCGGGCTAGCCTGCATTACACTGGAGAGAGTCAGCTAAAAGAGGTACACTTCTGTCTTCACACTGCTGTTTGGTGGCTATCTGAGATTTTAAGGATCAAGAGACAATTAGGTTTATGTCAAGGATAGGATGGTTCCACAGATTTGTAATAGGCTAATGAACCTTTCCTCACTGATTGACTGTTCATGGGTAGTAACGGATGAATACTACCATCTCATGACAGGTTTCAGAGTAGCAGCCGTGTTAAGTCTGTATTGGCAAAAAGAAAAGGAGTACTTGTGGCACCTTAGAGACTAACAAATTTTATTTGAGCATAAGCTTTCGTGAGCTACAGCTCACTTCATCGGATGCATTCAGTGGAAAATACAGTGGGGAGATTTATATACATAGAGAACATGAAACAATGGGTGTTACCATACACACTAACCAGAGTGATTACTTAAGTTGAGCTATTACCAGCAGGAGAGCTGGGAGGGTGGGGGGGAGGAGGAAACCTTTTGCAGTGATGATCAAGGTGGGCCATTTCCAGGAGTTGACAAGAACGTCTGAGGAACAGTGGGGGGTGGGGAGATAAACATGGGGAAATAGTTTTACTTTGTGTAATGACCCATCCACTCCCAGTCTCTATTCAAGCCTAAGTTAATTGTATCCAGTTTGCAAATTAATTCCAATTCAGCAGTCTCTCATTGGAGTCTGTTTTTGAAGCTTTTTTGTTGAAGGATAGCCACTTTTAGGTCTGTATTGAGTGACCAGAGAGATTGAAGTGTTCTCTGACTGGTTTTTGAATGTTATAATTCTTGATGTCTGATTTGTGTCCATTTATTCTTTTATGTAGAGACTGTCCAGTTTGACTGTCAGTGGATGGGTCATTACACAAAGTAAAACTATTTCCCCATGTTTATCCCCTTACCCCCCCACTGTTCCTCAGACGTTCTTGTCAACTCCTGGAAATGGCCCACCTTGATTATCACTACGAAAGGTTTCCTCCTTCCCTCCCACCCCCCCGCTCTCCTGCTGGTAATAGCTCACCTTAAGTGATCACTCTGGTTAGTGCGTATGGTAACACCCATTGTTTCATGTTCTCTATGTATATAAATCTCCCCACTGTATTTTCCATTGAATGCATCCGATGAAGAGATCTGTAGCTCACGAAAGCTTATGCTCTAATAAATTTGTTAGTCTCTAAGGTGCCACAAGTACTCCTTTTCTTTTTACCATCTAATGGGTATTCAGCAGCCTATGATGATCTCACGTCATTTTTTAGTAGCTCAGACGCCATATTGTTCCGTTGTTGGCTTTCTAAACAAAAGAGATGAGAATCAAATGGTCCCTGGACACTGAACTGCCTCCTCATTCCTAGAAGTGGTCCCTCTAAGATGCACTGGAGAGGAAATTTGCATAGCAATTGCCGCCAAGGCTGCACCTATTCTGTGGCTAAACAGTCGCTAGAGCTCTCAATCTGGGATCTTTTGCCAATAACGAAGTTATGTAAAGAAAAGTTTGCCATGTATGTTGAGCAGATCACAAAATGCTGAATCCTTTCTTGTTATGTTTTCCACATTTCAGTGTTGTACTTCAGGGGCCCTATTCTCACTGCCAGCTAGTGCATTTGTAGCATACACAAAAGCCCCCAGATACGCAGGCAACACACAGTGCTTCTTAGGGGAGGGATCAGGTCTTTGCTGAGAGACAGCATCAGATTTTAAGAAGCCATTTTCTTATCTGTTTTTCCTTGATTTCATCTTGTCAATTTCCACCCTCTAAGCACCTGCCTTTTCCTCCTCCCCAGGTATTACAGAATCTTGGCAAAGATCAATATTCACCACAGTCATTAGAGCAAGTCGGAACTCGAATAGCCAAAGTTTTGGAAAAGGTATGTGTGTGTGACAAACAAAATTGCAGCAGGGTCTTGTAGTGTCCTGTTTACTTGCCTGACAATCCAGCCTCAGGGCTATGTGTCTAGAAACTCAGTCTAGGACCATGGTGATATTGGATGATAGTTTAAAGAGAGTTCTGTCTCTATGCAGTACCTACAATTGCTTGTAAGCTTTTTTCTGACCCACCTTCTGTGCTTATACAACATGAGGTGAATCCATCAGATCTCTATGCGTGTCTCTTTAATAAAGTAAAACGTTTAAAGTATTCAATCCATATGACATCATCCTTGTACTGGGCAGTGTTTTCATTCTTCTTCACTGTCTTCCAGCTGAGGATCTTAAAGAACTTTTGAAAACATTAATAAATGGAGCCTTGGCACACCCCTGCCAAACAGGGACAGTACTGTTATGTCTTTTTTAAAGCTGAGAAAACTAAAATACTGAGAGATTAATGTCCAGATTCTCCTCTCTTACACAGCTACAACTCCCACTGAATCCAGTGAGCTTCACCCAAATAAGTGAACCAAGAATTTGTCCTATGGTCTACCACAGGCCTCTCACTAAGACTGTGGCTGGGTTAATCATAGAACACAGATCATCCATCAGCTAGTTTTATTCCTTAGCCAAATAACCTATCCAAACACCGCAACACTGCTATTGAGTTAATAGCAGAGGTGAAAGTAAGCCAGTACAGTCTGGTACGGCATACCAGACCTGCAGTGGCCATAGCCCCGGGCCCTTTAAATCACCGCTGGAGCCCTGCTGCCGCTAACCCTGGGGCTCAGGCAGTGGGGCTCGGGTGGCGCTTTAAAGGGCCCGGGGATCCAGCAGTGATTTAAAGGATCTGGAACTACGCTGCAGTAGGAGCTCCCAGCCACCACTGCAGCTGGGAGCTCCAGGGGTGATTTAAAGGCCCCAGGGCTCCCAGCTGGAGCCCTGGGGCCTTTAAGTCATTAAAGGCCCTGCCTCTTCCAGTTGAGGCCATGCCCCCGCTCAGGACTCCAGAGTACCCGTAAGTCCTTTAAATTACTTTCACCCCTGGTTAATAGTGTGCATGTGCGTGTGTGTGTCTCATGGAACAATGGTCAGATTTTATACCTGGACCCAGTTTTGTTACATGGCTGTCTGTCTGACATCCACCAAAAGAAGTTGATCAGGTGAAGTTCAGAACATTCCGCTCCAAAGCTGGAAACCCTGAACTAGGCTGATTTATAAAGTTAATGGAAGAGGTTTCCTATTTGGGCATCTCAGCATCAATGGTCTGTCTTGGTATCACTCATTTCATCAATACTGGACTATCTACTAGCCCTGAAATAACCTAGACTTTGTTAGTTCCATAATGGTCCACTACTCTTTGATAGAGGCTTCTAGATCAGATGCCCATTTTGGTAGGGCTGTCCTGACGTCTTTGTTTTAAACAGGACTCCGACTAGCCAGATAGCTGCTTGTTAGTTACCAAGAGTGAAAACTGAGTGACTGTTCACATAGATATCTACCCTACAGTAACTGTGGTTCTTTAAGATGTAATACATATGGATTCCATGACCCCACTCCTTCCCCACAACTATGGAGTCCTCCTTCTTTGGGAGTCTGTATTGGTGAAGTAACCGGTGGACGGTTGGGCCTGTTCCTTCTTTTGTGCCTTCAGCTGGCGGGGTGGGGAGGCATAATGACAACTAGGGTGCAGGTGTAGTCCCAACAAACACTGCAGGCTAGGAGAATTCAATCTTACATGCATGGATTGTATGCATGCCAAGAGTAGAATCCAGGTGGACAACACATCTGAAAGGACCATAGTTACTCAAGGGTGACTAAACTCTTCTTTCTTTAGGTCACGCACTCAGAAATTATGAAATGCCAGAATTAAGGTTGTCCATGCAACATTTGATTCTGCCTGCTGGTGCAGATGCATTGTTACAGTTCTTAATTACATACTATTCTTCCATAGGACTCATGCCTCAAGAGTGCACAAGATGGATGCACAACAGGTCACAATGAAAGTTGCAGAAGCAACCATAAATTTGGCATTTTCAGGCATTTGACTTTGCAACCTAAATAACTTAGCTGTTTTGTGTACCTCATTATTAGATAACAAACTCTCTTTTTTGCTGCCTTTTGTAAAGGTATACCGTTTAATTTTTAAATGGAAAACATTTGTTATGGATCTGTGGGGATTGTAGAGGGAGGAGGTGGGGCTGGGAGAATGTTTTGTACAGGTTTGTGTAATTCTTTTCCCCCTGCTGCATTTTTTTTTTTTTTTTTTTTTTCCAGAATCAGACTTCTTGGGTCCTCTCCAGCATGGCGGCTCTCTACTGGAGGGTGAAAGGTCAAGGGAAGAAGGCAATAGACTGTCTGCGGCAGGCCTTGCACTATGCACCACATCACATGAAGGTACGTACAACACTGTTCACTGCTGAAATGAAATACTGGCAGCTCTTCCCAACTTGTGGCTCATATGTAGCTGGATAACGAGTTCTCATCAGTTGGCTCTCATCAACGCCCCCCAGCTAGTGTAAATGTCATATGCGCACTCACCTGGCCAATGCACTGACCTAAGATATTAGCCAGTCCTAGTGAAGGTCTTTGAGGCTTTCATCACCTCGTTAATGTAGGATGTATTTTTACACAGCTGCAGAAGACACAGTTATGTCTCTCCTGAGCCTGGAAAGGCAAATGAATGTCCTTCAAGACTGACATGCTCAGTAATAAATGGCAGGCAGGCTGTCAATACATACATGAATCCCTTGATCATATGGAGTTGCCTTACCTGCTAAATTTATATAGGCATCCTGGAACAGAAATTTGTAGTTTCTGCCACCCAGGGATTAGTTAATATGTTCTAGGAATGCTTACTGCTTATATAGCACTTTCCATCTACAAAGAGTTTTACCTCTATTGGGGAGGTTGGTCATAGTCATTACCTCTTTTTACAGCTATGGGAACTGAGGCATAGAATGGAGAAGGGACGAAGCCAAGGCTACTCAGTGAGTCCATGGCAGAGCTGGGATTAGAACTGAAGGGAAAAAAAGGAAGAATGGTTTTGTCATTAAGGCATTGGATTGCAATTTGGGAGATCTGGCGTCTGCTGGCTCTGCCACAAATTTCCTGGGCCAGTCACTTAATCTTTGTGTGCGCCTCTATTCCCCGTCTGTAAAATGGTGATTAGGGTGCTTCCCTACCTGAAGGGGTATTGGGAGGAGGTACATGTGTTTGTGTGGTGGTCAGATACTGTGGTGATGGACTCTATATGGGTGGAAAGAGAGAATTTAGTTTGTGCCTGGCTTCCCTGTCCCAAGTGCACTCCACCTGACAACACTGTATCTATTTCTGTTCTGCTGTATCTGTTTCACTTCTGTAATTCAGTCTTGCTTTGTCCTGCATCTCTTAAAGGAAGACTGGAACTAGGAGATTATGCAG
The DNA here is from genome assembly GCF_009764565.3 of Dermochelys coriacea. Classification (NCBI taxonomy): domain Eukaryota; kingdom Metazoa; phylum Chordata; order Testudines; family Dermochelyidae; genus Dermochelys; species Dermochelys coriacea. The sequence goes on from NC_050073.1 coordinate 51,803,434, forward strand.
GTTAAGCACCATCAATTTTTTATTTATCTCCCCACCACTTTTTTTTTTATTGAACTGTTTAAGGGTCTTCAGAATTGGTTCCCTTAGCGATGTGTTTTGTGGGAGGAATTGGAGTAACATGATTGGCAGTTGTTAGCACACTGCCAACTTGGCAAGAACACAGCCTTGCAGTGCTGACCAATCTCCAGCAATTTCATGTCATTGCTCAACACCAGACTGCTTTCCAACCTCAGGACTTGCCTTCCTACTTGAAGGAGCAGCTGTCTCCAGAAAACATGTGGGCTTGGTTTATTGAAATCCAACAGCTTGAAAACTCTGAGGCTTGGCACTGAATGAGCAGCTATTCAATATTTTGTGTTATCCTCGTGTGTGTCTCCATGTCTTATTTACGGCATGTTATTCAAACCCTTTTCTGACTACAGAATTTCCGTAGGTTTTTCTGTGGCACTCTTCACTATAGTATCTGAGTGCTTCACAAACATGAATGAATTTATTTTTACAACACCCGGTGAGGTACTTTCCCCATTTTAACGATGAGGAATGGAAGCACAGGGAGACTAATGTCAAAAGTGCCCATTAGTTTTGGGTGCCCAATATGAGATGTCTAGGGCCTTATTTTTTTATTTTTTTTTTAAGAGTACTTAGCATTAGGAAGCAATTTGTGTCCAAATCATAGCTCTCATTGATTTAATTTGCAACTGTGAGTGCTCAGCTCTTCTTCAAATCAGACTCCTGTCAGGTGCCCAGAAAATGAGGAATAAACAATTAGTGGCCACCTGTGAAAACTGGGTTTATGCAACTTTCCTAGCATCACATAGGAACTCTGTGACAAAGGCAGTTCTCCAGGGCAGCATTCAGCTGCGTTAATGATAAGACATCCTTTCTCTTCCCGAAATCCCCTGCCTCATCACTACATACCTTCTAACTTCTGCAACATATGAGAACTTCACTACACAACAGTGATTTATCCCCAGCGGAGTCCCGTGAGGGGAAAATAGTATGGGATCATGTAATTAAAGATTATATCATGCATATGCTTAAAGGAGCCAAATTAGGATTGCAGAGACAACCTTAAAACTGGCATTTCTTAACTTTTGAGTGCTTGACTTTGCAACCATAATGAATGATCTGTTAATATAGATTTTTGTGTGTAATTACATATAAATATTACAAAGTTCTGGATTTGTACTTCTGAAGTCTAAACCTATGAGAAATAAAATAGGAGCAATCCATCCATCTCCAAGAAATAACCCAATGGGAGGGAAGAGAGGGCAGAGCCTCTCTGCCGATAGCGTTCACTACCAACTCCGTGATGCAGGGTCAAAAGACTGTAGCTTGTACTGCCCCCTCCCTTTATACCTCTGGCTCTTCTCTTTTCAGGATGTGCCACTAATAAGCCTAGCGAACATCTTCCATAATGCAAAACTTTGGAATGATGCCATCATCGTGGCTACCATGGCAGTGGAAATAGCCCCGCACTTTGTGGTTAATCATTTCACACTAGCTAATGTCTATGTTGCAATGGTGAGTAGCAGCTGCTAGATTTTTCTCCCATCTCCAGATACAGCGTAAAGCAGCTTTGAGCCCAAGAGCAAACTTAGAATTTCAAGGCTAGAGGTGCAGGAGACTGGAAGTGGAGATGAGCAAGATCAGAAAGGAGGAATATTCTGTCAAATATGCTCTTTCAATTATTCCAACATCTAAACTGATTATTTAATACTGGGATGGCTACTGTATTTATAGTCTGGTGTCACAATGCTATAGCTACAAGGCCTAGTAATGACAGTAGCCAGCTGTAGATAATTCTGCTTAATCTCCCCTCTAAATAATGTCACCGTCTATAGGCCCAAGGTTGTAATACAATACAAAATAACTGGATAACACAAGTGAGGCATAATTTCAATATCTAGATTATCGGCCCACAAAGATCACTAGTTGATAGTTTAAACTCCCTCACACTGTAGACCTATTTCTTTCAACATATGATTCTACACCCTGTTGATTAAAAGGAGCAAGAGTGTCTCATGCTCCTAGATTATCCATTTCTCATTGGACCTATGTTGTATACTTTGATTCTAATCAATTAGTAGGGCTGGTGCCAAGAAATCAGGATGGTTAAAGGGGTACCATCAACTTGAAATCTAGTTAGTATCAACGAATGAGTCTGAAGTATTTTCAGGTACTACGCTTGCCTCTGATTGCCCCTGCCAATTTTTCAGGACTTAGTCACATATTCTTAATGTTTTAAAATGTTTTAACTCTCCTTTGTTGCTGTATGAAAGGCCCACACAAATTACAGAGGAAACTGACTGGGTGGCCAGGTACTACTGTAGTGGGGTTGGAACATATAAATAATTAGATATATTGTGGCACTAACTGCACACAATGTTGCCAAATGTACAGTGGAAACAAACTGAAAGTCTTTTTTTCTACTACCCTTTTATATTATAGTAATCTGAGTGGTCACTTGAGATAATAGTATGCAAAACATATCAGACAGAAGTAAAATTGAGTTGCTGGTGTCCTTTTAAAGTTAACTTTCTGAAAATACATACCACCAGGCCTTTTCCCATCCTCAGCACATCCTTTCCCTGCCTCCAAAATGTCCCCTGGACCTAGGAGTTCTTGGTGGGGATGTGAGGGTGGGGCACAACAGAGCTGGCAGAATTGGTTCAGTGCCAAGTGGAGAGGGCTTCCTGGACTTGGAATATTCCCTGTGAGGGGCCTGTTTTGCACCAGTTCAGGCAGTACATAGGGCCTGCAGCATGGAGACACATTCCCCTTCTGGGTCAAGTTACACATACATCAAAAAGAGTAGCTCCAGCAGGGTGAATGGGATTACTTTACTGTTTCTGAGAGCAGTAAACTAAGTATCAAAAATGTTATATTAGTTACCAATACAGTATTAAAAATGTTGACTTGCGCTAGATTTAACCAGCAAATTGCCATATAATTTGGAAATGTTAGCCATCTGGCAAGTGGAGAAAGTTCTGGGAGATTCTACAGAGTCTTGCACAAAACTGTAGAATTGTGTGGAAAATAAAACTAAAGGGACATCAGGGTAAAACCAAATCACCATAAAATTATCCTTATGTATGTTACTAACGGAACTGTAAATAATAAGAGCTGAAAATGGAAAAGTCTCTGGTTCTTTCCATCAGATGCTGCTCGTTAATTTCTCACTTTTCCCATAAGAAACTAGTTTGGGGCTGCTTATGTGTAATTCCACAACAAATGCCCCTTCTTTTGTGAATCATAGAAAAACTTTGTTGGTTGGTCTGTGTAACTATTATAAATAACACTTCACATCTTTTATCCAAAAATTTCAGAAAACCTCACCAACACTGATTTAATTAAGCTTCCTAACCTCATGGGGAGGTGAGTATTATCCCCATTATATAAACGGAAACACTGAGGTACAGAACAGTATGACTTAAGCAAGACCACTTGTTGAGTCAACGGCAGAGCAAGACCCAGGAGTCTTAACTCTGAGTTTCCTGCTCTACGCGCTAACCCACACTGCCTTTCAATGCACTATGCAACTTGTGTTTTAAAAGAAAAAAAAACTGAGATAGGAAAAAAAAAATCTTGAAAAATAGGCTACAGTACTTATATCTCCTTTTATCAAAGGATCTCAAAGTGCTTTACAAATACTTATTGTTCAAGTCTGCATAGCAATTAGATGCCCACGGCTGGCCCAGGTCAGCTGGCTCAGGCTGCAGGATTTTAAAATTGCTCTATAGATATTTGAGCTCTGGGTAGAGCCCAAGCTCTGGGACTCCCGCGAAGGGGGAGGGTCTCAGAGCCCAGGCTCAAGCCTGAGCCTGAATATCTGCCCTGTAGTCCAAACCCTGCAAGCCCAAGTCAGCTGGCCCAGCCCAGCCATGCCATACCATGGGCCTTTTATTCTAGTGTAGATGTACCCCAAAAGTCATATCCTGGGAGGAGCTGAGCATGCTCAACTCTCATTGACTTAATTGTCACTCCTCATTCTGTGGGATTGGGCCATAAACCACATAACCTCCCTGAGAGGTAGGTGAGGAAAATATAGAGATCACCTCACATTTAATGACCCACCACAGCACTGCACAATCATTTAGGACAGAAAGTGAATCGAATATGTTGTGGCTTTTTCTGTTTTGAAAGCTGATATTTTCAATCTTCTTTCCTTACAGGAGGAGTTTGAAAAAGCCATGAGATGGTATGAATCAACATTAAAACTCCAGCCTGAGTTTGCACCAGCAAAGAGTCGAATCCGCACCATCCAGTGTCATTTACTCATGAAAAAAGAGCGACGGTCTCCATAAAGATTAGCAGCTTCTTCATTTTTCTAAAGAAAACAAAATCATTGTTCATTAGTCTGCTTTTAATGAGGGGTGCTAAGATAAATTGGGGAATCAAGATTTCTAACAAAACTCTCTTGGAAAGAAATGGGGTTTGGATCAAGGGATTTTTAGTTTGTTTTTTCAGGCGGGGGATTATCTTTGGGAAATACATTTCACAAGCCATGATTTAAAACATCTGTGTAAATAATTGAGCCAAGAAACTTTCCACGTGTCCACGACCTACTCCAGGATCATTAGGTTTTTCTTAATGCTCAAATTGGCGCCAACAGCACCGACAATAACTTGCTTCATTTTGTAGCATTTAAGTCAATGGAAATGCAAAGCACATCCCTGCACCAAATAGCAAAAAGTTATAATCAGCTCTTCACCCATCAGAAATTCATGCTTTACCCAGTCTCGTCAGTCCATATTGCCGTGTTACCAGCTCCAAGTTAGTTTGTGAAGGAGGAGGGAACATGATTTAATACAAAATCTTAGTTAAAAAAACAAAGTATTTTAGGAACATCAAGTCTTTTTTATACTGTTATTACTGTTGTGGGATGGGGATGAGTAGAAGGATGGGAACAGCAGGAGACCACAGTCTAAATGGATTATATTTTGGTTACAAGACAAAAAGAAGCCAATCAGTTAAAATCCAAATAAGGGGTTTAATATCTGTCGGTATATTCAAAGCCCTCTGCAGCCCTGAGTCTTTGTTTTACTAATTCTTTGTTCGCTGTATTTTTACCCATCTTGGAATAAGGTGCAAGTGTTAGTCTATCTCTCTGAGCCTTACCGACTTTCAACTGCTGAGAAGGAGAGAGAGAACAGAAATTGTGAGCAAACAAGTCAGGTGAAGTGTTTCCATATCAATCTTCTTTCGTCGGTGGAAGACCTGAAGCTCCAGACATCATTGTTCAATCAACAAGGGCACATACTTGGAACAAAATAAAATTATGTTTATGAACAAAACCCTGGCCTGTGGTTTAATTTTTTGTGTGCCTCAGATTCTTCTGGGGGAGAAAAAAGGAAGATGCTAGATTGAGCTGGTCGGAATACTTTTGACTAGATTAAATTCATCAAAATTTGTTTCATCGAAGCTGAAACATTTAGCAGAGAGTTAGCAGTTTGCAGTTTTTGTCATTAGGGGTTTTTTGGGTTTTGTGGGGTTTTTTGTTTTTGTTTGGGTTTTTTTTTTTTTTTTTTTTTAGAGAGAGAGAGAGAGAGAGAGAGAGAGAGAGAGACTCACACTGTGTAGTGGATGGTTAGGGCATTGACGTTGGTTGGGATGTAGGAGATCCTGGTTCAAGTCGCTGCTCTGCCTGATGCAGAGTGATCTGGAATGAAGAACTCTGCTCTGAATCAGGCAGAATAGGGACATGAACCTGGGTCTCCCATATCCCAAGGCAGTGCTTTAAGTGTGTGCGTTCACCTCTTCCCAAGCTCAGGTTTTGATCCAAAAACAGACATTTTGAGACAATTTCATTTGTGCAAAAGCATTTGAAAGGGTTTTCATCCCAGTGCAGAACAAAAATAAATTTTGGAACCTCAAAAGTTGTTTTGAAACAGAACTGTCCTCCAGTCAGATCTAGTGATAATAGCACAGATACAGCTTGTTGAAAAATGAGGGGGCGGGAAAATCACAAAAATATCAATGTTTTTTGTTATGAGGTTTTTAAACATTTTAGAATGCTGTTCTTTTCAAATGTCATGTAACTTTTCCCCTCTTCTGTTCCTCCCATCCCATTTTCCCTCTTTTTGTTTTGCCATTGAAAAAGGAGTAGAGGGAGAAAAATCAAAATTTTTGTGGCTTTTATTTAAAAAATGGAAAAAAATTAGATAACTTTTTTACAAAATTTCTGGTTTTGGACAGAAGCCATTCTTAACCAGCTCATAAAATATCATTGTAATGAAGATCTATGGGTTCTTTAATACACTCTGAAGATAAGAAGTGCTGAGAATTATTTATTCCAATTTCTGCTTATCTAGAGAAGATGATGTAGGTCTGACAAATATTACAGTTGTGCAGATTCATTTTTATAAAAATTAGTGAATATGTATGAGTTAAGCAACATCCTCTGGTTGCCAACAAAGCTCAGGATGTCACAAAACTTGTTATTCCCCAAACTAGAAGTTTACTGAAAGCTAAAGGTTATTGAGGAGGAGGTAAGTGTATATAGGCAAAAATACAGAAATTGTAATTTCAGTAAGACAGATTGTCCAAAATCTTTTCCTAGAAAATCTGGTAGAACACAGATTTTGGATCTGAACTCTGAAGAGGCTTGTTGTATGGTAGTCTAGCTTGGTTTCTGTAGCCAAGAGATAGGGTGCAGATAAATTGAAAGAAATCTCAATTGTCCGCTTGTGCCAGGAATAATTATAGTAAAAGACTTGCTCATAGTTGAACTGAAGCAACAACCGAGCTGGAAAAATCTATTTACAAAGTGGCTTTTCAGTCTGCTGCTTACCTCAGCCTTTGTTTGCAATTAGAGCTGATAATAGATGTTGGGAGCCACCTAGTTGGTGATACAAATGCTCCCTTGCTGCTTCATCCACAAATCTTAAAAGGCAAAGTACAATCTCCTGTTCTGGGTCTGGACTGAGGAGGTGCTTTCCTCTTGCTCCCCTATATCTTCTGGTCAGGATCAAGAGATTGCCACACTCTCTGGATTCTCTACACTACTGCTGTCTCTTTCTGGCTGGCACCAGTTGTTCATGTGCATGCCAAGGCCATGAGAACCTAGAGCAGCAGTGGGAGGAAGGTAGAAAACAATCGTTGGCCTTGGCATAGGATTCAACAAATCTTTATGGACCACTAGAAATTATGCTCAAATACAGCAGAGATTAAAATGTTTAACAATACCATAGTAGACCAGATGTAAAATACCATGAGGACTGCTGTATACTTTTCTCTTAGAAATAGCCATGCAGGTAGCATACAACAGGATGGAACAAACACTGTTGATTGTAACTGAGAATGTGTGCACAACAAGATCCACAAACTGGTAGCATAAGCAAGAAGATCGCAGAACTCAGCACTACTTGCCTTTTTAATCTGATTACTTTCCAGAGTTCACATCAACTTTTTCAGGCAAATATCTAATAAATAATTCATCCATTAAGGGAAACTCTGTTCTTTGAAATCTGTCTGCATCTTGGCTAGGTCTGTAGAGAAAATAAATATGGAAGTGTTATTTACTCCTCCTCATAATACAAGAACAAGGGGCCACCGAATGAAATTAATAGGTAGCAGGTTTAAAACAAACACAAAGTTGTTGTTTTTTTTTTTTTCACACAACGCACTGTCAATCTCTGGAACTCCTTGCCAGAGGGTGTTGTGAAGGCCAATACTATAACGGGGTTCAAAAGGGAGCTAGATAGATTCATGGAAGATAAGTCCATCAATGGCTACTAGCCAGGATGGACAGGAATGGTGTCCCTAGCCTCTGTTTGCCAGAAGCTGGGATTGAGTGACAGGGCATGTATCACTTGATGATAACCTGTCTGTTCATTCCCTTTGGGGTACCTGCCATTGGTCACTGTCAGAGGATAAGATATTGGGCTTGATGGACCTTTGATCTGACCCAGTATGGCCATTCTTATGTTAGTGCTTTTGTTGGTGAAACTTATGTCAGCCGGGATGTGTGTTTTTTCACACCCAAGAAACCCAACAAAAGTTTTACCGAAGAAAGTGCTAGTGTAGACATAGCCTAAGACCTTTTGCACAAAACCATCCCCTAAGAAAACATCTGAGTGAATATAGTCTTTGTAATATGCCTTGAATCAATAGAGTTGGGTGTGTCTGATCAAAAGGCGAAACCAAAGAGAATGTCCTTCATTCCAAACGCCATGCCTCAATAGGGATTGACAACTTGAGTATCCCAGCTGTTCTCAAATATCAGGTTAAAACATGAAGAGGTAAGGTATGCTGGACCCAGACCACCGCAGAAATTTTTTTTTTAAATTGGCTTTGTAAATTAAAACTAGCACTCTGAATTGGAAGCCAAGTGCATTTTATGGAGCAGAAAGTGAGATGCTCCATGTAAAAATAGCCAGTTCATTCTGCACAGACTGACATTTCTCAAGTGTGTCACTAGTAATCCAGTCCAAGAGTGACAAAGACCTGGATAGCTGGCGCAAGTTCTCTCAGCTGATGGCAAATGTAACAATCTCCTAGCCCAAAAAACCCCTCTTGATCACTGCTGCCATGTGAGTATCTAGCAATAGCCAGTAGTCCAGTTGTGTACGTTATTGACACAAAGGGAGTGGGCTCTCTCCTTCCCCAGATAGCCCTGTCATCTTCAGGTAATGCCATAGATGCCTTGTTCCACCAATAATCTCCAAAAAATGGAAATTCAGGACAGGGGGTGATAATTGGGAAAATTGTCCATGTCAAAATCACATCTTGATCCATGGACTAAGATCATGAGAAATGCTTTCTCACTGTCCTCATAAAGGGAAGGCAAGTGGAGGCAATCTCCACCAATAGTGAACCCAGTACCACCCTACTAGATAGTATCAGCCAAGAAGGACACATGTCTTAATTGCAGGTGGTAGCCCAAAATTTCCAGAGCACATCCAGGAACTCAGGAAACTAGATCAGCTGAAAGTAGAGAAGAAATTTCAAAAGTGCTTTGCCACCACTGAGGTTCCAGGTGAGTCCAAATCAGAGTGGGAAAACTCACAGCAAGAAACATTTGATTCTCCCTGTCTCCAACAAAAGGCAGCTCTGAGTCAGCAAAATCAACTAGTTCTGCTGATCAGAATTTCATAAACACTGTAGTGGAAAGGGAAATAAACCTCTTCATTGCTCCCATCGTGGCCCACAGCACAAGATTTTATCAAATCTTTTTGTAATGTAATAGTTTGAAGTGGGAACATGACTTCCATGACCAGTACCCTAGATTCTTCTTTCCTCACTCTGTCTGTTGGAAGCCAATTGTAAAGAAGTCAAAAACATGCTCCTGAAAACAGACTTCTTTGATTAAGCTTATGAACTCCTAGTTCACTCCCTCCTCCATAGCTTACCCAAAAGATATGTGCAAAACCATAATCTGGGTAAAAACTGTAGAACTACAAGCCATGTTCTTAGCATTCTTATTGAATCGGGGTTTAGGGCACTAGCTCTGGAGTCAGGAGACCTGTGTTCTGTTTTAAAGTGGGAATACACACAGCAAAAAACATTTGATTCTCTGTTCAAGAATTCTATTCCCAGCTTTGCCACTAACCTACTGTGACCCTGGGCAAGTCATTTCCCCCTCTCAGTGCTGCTTTTCCTCCTCCCGCCCTTTCACTGGCTTGTCTATTTAGAAAATGAACTGTTTGGGGGCAGGGACAGTTGTCACTACATCTTTGTACAGTGCCCTGATTTCAGCTGGGGCTTCTGTGTGCTACATAATACAAATAATATGAAGAATAATTAATATCAGGATAACCAGTGAAACTCATAAAGTGAGGAAAGGAGGAATTTAAGGACCACCGTATCAATAGTCAGCAGGTAGTTTTAAAGATCATCCCTTGAGTAGTGTGAAAAAATCAAGCTCCTTTCCCCTGGAGAACTATTGGTTCTTGGGTGTAGTAATCAAAATGATCCCCTGGTTTCAAGCATCATAAGTGGTGTCCCTCTGGAATGCTGCCAGTAACTCTAGAACCATGATTTCTTAGGGATCAGCTGATCATATTCCTTTACATCAGTTGGGATCCTCTTGAACACAGGTCCAAAAAGGTAAGCAAGGCTTCCATGTCTCCATGTACCTGGGTCAGTTGTTATAATTTTTTTTTTATTGCAGAGCACCCAAAAATACACTAGGTGCCATCTAGACACACACAGACTCAGCCCCATCCCTGAAGATTTTATAGTCTAAGACCAGTCAACATTTAAGCATGTAATTTTAAGCAAGTGAGTAGTCTCACTGAGTTAAATAAGACTAGTTTCATGTTAAAGCTTACATGTGTAAGTGTTGACAGGATCAAGGCATTGGCAGAGAGATGATCAGAGGAGCTTTATAACTAACCACAAGCCTTCAAAAGTCATGAATCGGGTCCCAAAATATCATGATTGTTTAAAATCTCATGATTTTTTAAAGTCGACTATTTATTTTTGTCTTTGTTTTTGAGCCTTTAGTGTGTACTGGGATCATGTTTCCCAGTTTTTCTCAGCATCCATGAGGGTCAGAAACTTACTTTTCTTTTTAAAGGAAAGCTGAAAGTCCCACCTTATCACATGTCTTCAGGAGCTGGAGCTTTAAGAAAAACATTAAATATGGCAAGATTTGCAATAAAATTGTGAGAATTGACAACACTTGAGGAGAGGAGACAAACCAGAGGGAAGAGGTACTACCGAGGGAATGTAAGGTTACAAATACAAGATGAGCTAGGTTTACTGCATATTCTACTAGTTGGCTTGGTTTGGTTTACTAATTTTAAGCACTTCCCCTTCTTTAGTCCCTCAGAATCAGGATATTGCTAGACCATATCTCTCATTATTAACATAATTTTATTATTTATATTTTATGATGCCTGCAGCATGCCAGTTATTTCACAGCAAGGCAGGCCTCAGCTCTAACAAGCTTACCATGTATGGGCACAAGGATCCACCAATATGGGGCTCTGTGAAGGATCAGGGACTGAATGACACTTGTTTGTTCAAATTTTTATCAATATCCGTAGGTGTCTAATTCAATGCTGCAGGTAAGCAAGGATATACAACAGACCAGCAATAGCCGGGAAAGGAAGCAGGAAAAGGTTACTCAGTGCAGGCACATGTTTTTTTTCTGGGTAGTTGAATTTTATTTTTTTTCTTCATTTTATTTACAGTGTCTTTTAAAGGGTCAAGCAGCCATTTTTAGTAGGTATTGCTGCAGAAGTGGAGTTTCAGGAGGTTAGGGGGTAGATTAACAGATTTTGAAAGGGAGGTCCAAGTGTAAGGAGTATGGTGATAGAAGGCACAGACGTGTGAGGAAACAAAAAGGGGGAGAATGGTTGTTGTCATTGATGGAGCAGAGAGGACAGGAAAACAAAGGGAGACCAGGTCGGAGACATAGCCTAGACCTGTTTGATGTAAGGCTTCAAAGGCAAGGACAAATAAGTTTTAACTTGATGCCAGTGAAGTGACTCTGCGAGTGACAAGGTGGAAGTGATGTTACGAAAGATGATAGTTTGCAACAGCCTTTTGGCTGGGACATGGTTACTGCCTAAAAGATCCAGGGGAAGGAGGCTGTGATAGTCACAGTAGGAGATGATCAGGGCATGAACAAATGATCTGGCCACTTCAATGAAGAGGAAAGGGCAGATTTTTTTTAAATGTGGAGGAAGATGGACCTAAGTGACAGAGAGAATGGTGGTGGTATCAAGTCTTGCAGAGAACTGGAGGAATAAGGCAGGGCTTGAGGAAATATTAACTCAATTTTGACCACATTAAGTTTGAACGGATGGAGGGCCATCCTGGATGGGAGATGCCCGGAGTGGAGAAGTGTATCTGAGTGCATTAAGGATCATACTCTAATACCCTGGTTACTTCTTGATGTTCGAGATTAGATGATGCTGTTACACTAATTTCTTTCCTTGAATACATATTGCCACCAGACTTATGATGATCTATGACCCTGTTGCCCCAGCATCATTGTCCTTGTTTGGTTGGCATTAAAGTGCTCCACATTTCTCTACCTAGAACAAAAGGTATGACACCAGCAAATCAAGCAGTGATCCTTCTAATCTAGGAGTGAAGTAGTGAAAAACTTTGCGCTATACCTTTTTAGTTGTCTCCATCTCTGTCTAGACTAAAAATTGTTTGCTCTCTAAGCTTATTTAATATTATTATTATTACTTATTTATTATTATTTTAGGGCTGTTGAATTTTAAACTAGACACCCTGGGTCCGACATTGGAGGGAAAAGAGAGCAGTTGACTGACTTCTATTCATGTTTGTCCTCTTTTCTTGTAAGTGATTGATTGATTGGAAATGGCACAGCATGACAATAGCAACCGCAAAAGGTGCCCTCAGTTTGGAAGGTTGGGGAGATCTCTGTTCTCTGGGAACCACCACCAGAGAAGTTATGACTGACTTAATTGTTGACCTGGTGGTGGCTTTTAGTGTTTCTGAGAATGAGAAACCAATAGCTGTGGCTAATGCTGAGCAGAAATGCTGTGAACTTCTTCCGCCTGCGCTCAGGCAATGCACCGAAGTTTTGGGATCGTGGTCATCTCCCTCTCGCTCTGCTGAACAAGGAATCCCTTAGGGTTGCTGTGCAGCGTGGTGGTTTTGTAATGTGAACAAATGCCCTCTGAGCACCACACACCCCAAAAACACTGTTCCCAGGTCTCCAGAGGGGAAAACCTCTGGGCTTGGCCACTTGGCTCTTCCTCTCAGCATCCAAAGGATTTGGACTCTTTTAGATCTCTGTGGCGTGATTTAAAGTGCTTTCCTTGCCATGTTGATTGTGGCCTGAATAATCTAGAACACAACAGGGGCAGGGCAGGATTGAAATATTTGGTATGGCTCTTCAAATCCTAGGTGCCACCAGCATTTCTTGATTACATTCTTCCAAGACACAGTATCCCATACTCACCTGTAGACTGGCCCCAAGGTCTCCAGTGGGATCCTGGGCAGCAAGTCCTTTTATTTTATTTTCTTTGCCTCCCCACATCTGCCAAATATGAGAGGATGGGGAATGGTAGTGATTGCCACCTTTTCCACTTCACTCTCCCTAGGTTCTCTCCTTCTCACTTCCAGTGCAGGTCTCAAGATCCTAAGAATGGCCATATTGGGCCAGACATGTACTTCTGGCTTTCACAACATCTGGCAATGAGTTCCACAAGTACTTCCTTTTGTTTGTTTTAAACTTGCTGCCTATTAATTTCATTGAGTAACCCCCGGTTTGTGTGTTATGTGAAGGGGCAACACATCCTTATTCACTTTTTCAGCACCATTCATGTTTTATAGTTTTCTGTCCTATCCCCCCTCAGTCACCTCTTTTCCAAACTGAACAGCCCCCATCTTTTTAATCTCCCATTAAAAAGCTGTTCCATACTGCTAAACATTTTTGTTACCATTCTCTGTACTTTTCCAATTCTAATATATCTTTTTTAAGATGGAGCAATCAAGACTGCAAGCAGTATTCAAAGTGTGAGTGTACCGTGGGTTTACATAGTGGCATTATGACATTTTTCTGTCTTTTTATCATCCCTTGCCTAGGTTTCAGAGTAGCAGCCGTGTTAGTCTGTATCCGTAAAAAGAAAAGGAGTACTTGTGGCACTTCAGAGACTAACAAATTTATTAGAGCATAAGCTTTCGTGAGCTACAGCCCTTTCCTAATGGTTCTTAACATTTTGTTAGGGTTGTTTTTTTTTTTGACTGCTGCTGCACATTGAGTGGATGTTTTCAGAGAACTCTCCATAATGACTCCAAGATCTCTTTCATGAGAGGTAACAGCTAATTTAGACTCCATCATTTGGTATGTATAGTTGGGATTATATTTTCTAATGTGCATTACTTTATATTTATCATCATGGATTTTCATCTGCATTTTGTTGTCCAGTCACCCAGTTTTGTGAGATCCCTTTGTAACTCTTTGCAGTCTGCTTTGGACTTAACTATCTTGAGTCATTTTGTATTTTGTGCAAACTTTGCCACCTCACTGTTTACCCCTTTTTATATATCATTTATTAATATGTTGAACAGCACTGGTCCAAGTACAGACCCTTGGGGGATCCTGCTATTTATCTCTCTACTCTGAAAACTGACCATATATTCCTGCCCTTTGTTTCTTATCTTTTAAGCAGTTACTGATCTATTAGAGAACCTTCTCTTTTATCCATGACTCCTTACTTTGCCTAAGAGCCTTTGATGAAGGATCCCATCACAGGCTTTCTGAAAATCTAAGTATACTATGTCCACTGGATCACCCTTGTCCACATGTTTGTTTGATCTCCTCAAAGAATTCGAATAAATTGGCAAGCTGTGATTTCCCTTCAGAAAATCTGTGTTGTCTCTTCCCCAACATATCGTGTGTGTGTGTGTGTGTGTGTGAGAGAGAGAGAGAGAGAGAGAGAGAGATAATGCTGGTCTTCACCATAGTTTCAACCAATTTTTCTGACACTGAAGTTAGACTTACTTGCCTGTAATTGCAAGGATCGCCTCTGGAGACTTTTTTTAAAAATCGGTGTTACATTATCTATCCTCCAGTCATCTGGTTCAGGGGCTGATTTACTCAATAGGTTACATACAACACTTAATAGTTCTGCAATTTCATATCTGAGTTCCTTCAGAACTCTTGGGTGAATACCATCTGGTCCTGGGGACTTACTACTGTTTAATTCATCAACTTGTCCCAGTACCTCCTCTGGACACCTCAATCTGGAACAGTTACTCAAATTTGTCACTGAAAAAGAATAGCTCAGGTGTGGGAATCTCCCTTACGTCCTTTGCAGTGAAGACCAATTCAAATAATTCATTTAGCTTCTCCACAATGTCTTTGTCTTCCTTGAGAGCTCCTTTAGCACTTTGATCATCCAGTGATTGTTTGGCAGGCTTCCTGCTTCTGATATACTTAAAAAAATATTTGCTGTGAGTTTTTGTGTCTTTTGCTGGGTGCTCTTCAATTTCTTTTTTGGCCTGCCTAATTATACTTAACTTGCCAGAATTTATGCTCCATTCTATTTTCCTCAGTAGAATTTGACTTTCAATTTTAAAAATGTTTTGTCTCTAACAACCTCTTTTACTCTGCTGGCTTTTTTTTTTTTGGTCCTCTTACTGTTGTTGTTTTTTATTTGAGGTATACATATAGTTAAAGCCTCTATGTTGTTTTTTTTAAAAGTTTCCATGCAGCTTGCAGGCATTTCACTCTTGTGACTGTTCCCTTTAATTTCTGTTCAATTATCTCCTCATTTTTGTGTAGTTTTTGACATTAAATGCCACTGTGGTGGATTTCTATGGTATTCACCCCCCATCTCCCACAAGGATGTTAAATTTAATTACATTACATTACATTATTATTATTATTATTTATTATTATTACTAAGCAGTTCAGCTCTATTCACCTCTTAGATCAGATCCTGTATGCCACTTAGGACTAACTCAAGGACTGCACTCCCCTTGTCGGTTCCAGGACTAGCTTCTCCAAGAAGCAATCATTCATAATGTCTAGACATTTTATCTCTGCGTCCTGTCCTGAGGTGACATTCCCACTCAGTACGGGAGTAGTTGAAATTCCCCATTATTACTGGGTTTTTCTTTCTTTGTAGCCTCTCTAATCTCCCTGAGTATTTCACAATCATCATTACCATCCTGGCTGGATGGTCAATAGTATATTCCTACGACTATACTCTCATTATTCAAGCATGGAATTTCTGTCCATACAGATTCTATGGTTATTGTTGGATTCATTTAAGATTTTTACTGTATTTCACTCTGCTTTCTTTCACGTATAGTGCCACTCCCCCACCACTCTGACCTACTCTGTCATTCCTATATATTTTGTACCCTGTTATTACCATGTCCCATTGATTATTGTCATTCCACCAAGTTTCAGTGATGCCTATTGTATCAATATCCTCGTTAACACCCGGCTCTCGAGTTCACCTGTCTTAGTATTTAGACTTCTTGCATTTGTATACAAGCACTTACAAAATTCATCAATATTTTAGCTGTCTGCCATTATCTGATGAAATTGAATGGGACACTTTCATTTGCCTGTTTCTCTTCAGTTCCTACCTGTACTTTATCAACTTCTATCCTGTCCTATATAATAGGATATAGAGCATCACCTTTGATAAATCTTCCTCTAAATGATGTCTGTCTGAACTGTGTGCTCCTCCGCACCTTTCGCTGTTCCCCTGCCATTAGTTTAAAAGAGTTTCCTCCTTCCATGCTGGGAAAATAGCCAGACACTGAACCACTCCAACATTATCATTGCTATGGCCCTCTCAGCTGTTAAATGGGAAGCTGCAGCATAGCTGAGAGATGATCCATAACAATTTATCACTGTAGTCTCCTGGAAACACTGGACATAGCTGGACACAGCTATGAGGGTCTCTCCTGCTGGGAGCAGGTCAGACTTGCTTCTTTCCTGCTCAGTAGTGTGCTTTGCTGGGGAATCCATGTCCTGTTGAAAACATGCAGTAGTTGGACGTGTGTCAAATCCCAAATCAGCATGGCACTGCCCAGTAAACACTATGCAAGTTTTCCTAAAGTACCTTATTCTGGCCTTGCGGCTATCCCATTCCTGCCTCGCCCCAGGCAACTCTGACAATGTACCTCAGTCTTGGCCTTCAGCAGCCCCTGTGATTTTAGTCCTGGTGCCCTGCACTTTTCTGTCAACATTCCTCTATTTTCACCACAGCACTCCCTGATATGCCAGTCTTTCACACCTCAGCTATTGCTGTGCCAGCTCTCCTCAACTCCAGCCTGCAGCACCCCTTGCTATTCCAGTTCCGGGTTGCCCATATACAGCTGTGCCAATGCCCTGCAGCACTAACCTATAGCATCCTTGCTCTTCCTGTTCTATTTCTTTTCTGAGACACATCTGTTAAATCAGAGATTTTTTTTAAAAAATATGAACGTATGCCCACTGGGAAAAATACTGAGACCAGCAAACGGGCCCCTCTGGTATCTCCAGGTCACTACTGGGAAAATTCTTGTGCATGAACCAATAATGCCAGCATTTATGTAATGACTTCCATGTGATGATCCAGGGGAGTAGCCAGATCCATTGCTAGAAGGGAGAAAAACATGTCTAAAAGAAGCAAATACTGTTCACTCTTTAACTCTGCCCTATGCTGGAGAGAGGAGGCAAAGGAGACCAGCCTCAGAGCTGGATTCCTTTGTCCTTCCCCAAGGAGGGAGGAACGGCATTGCCTTTGGGAAATGAGAGGACTCGGTGATTTCAGCACCAGGGCCACTTTCATTCTAAGCATATCTCACCCACTGCACTTGTGAGTGGCCAAAAGGAAAGAAGCTGAGGCCTACGCTTCATCAATCCTGCAGGTGGCAGCTGGACCCCAGCTTGAGCACTACGGAACCGAGCACTAGTACAAACAGCCAAACATGACCAGGAACTGGTGGGCAGCTCCCCATGCTTGGAGACAGCAGGACTGCATGGGGGAAGGAAGAAGACTAGAGGGGGGCAAAGGCTGCTGGAAGGCCGTACCCTTCCCAACACAAAGAGGGTTCTTCCCTCCTCTTTGAGCCTCTAAAGCCCCCTCTCACAAACAGATCCCCTATTTTCAGACAGTCACTGCTTTCCCCATGCACCACTCCCTATCCCATCATATATTTTGTTAGAGACGGGGCAGCAAATATAGGACAAGGGTGGGGGGGTGTCCCCACTGCAAGGGCTTGGCTCTGGTTTCTGTTAATTTAAACTCCTGCCATTTTCAGCAGCCTGGACACAGTGTGTTTCTTGAAATTTGGCTTGTAGATTATTAAAGGATCTGAATTCTCAGTAACCCTCCCAGTTAATGATTGGTTAATTCACCACACACCCAGTTAGCACAATGCATGGGCATATGTGCCTCTAGGAATTGGTAATGGAAATATAGAGCTCTCACCTTTAGATCACTGGTTCATGTGTAACCCAGGTTAACGGTGAATGATCAGGTTACCACCTGATTCTTTGGTAGCCTGTGTAAAATGGCTTAGGTGGATAGGGGTCTGTATTAAAAAGCCAGCAGCATTGTTGGCTCTGATTCCCCCCCCCCCCCGCCCTTATTGAGTGCAACCTCAGAGGAAAAGGAATGAAAACTGAGCTGTGCTTTTATTAGTAAAGATGTTCCTCCCAGGGTGAGGTCCACTGGCAGGGAGGAGTGTGAGGAAAGCTTTCCCTGCTGCTGCTCCTATGGTGCCTGTCTCTGTGCACAAACGGGACCATCATCTGCCCACAAATCAGTCCAGCACCCTTCATCAGCACTAAAATTCACTAAAGAAAATACAACCATT
Source organism: Dermochelys coriacea (assembly GCF_009764565.3). NCBI lineage: Eukaryota > Metazoa > Chordata > Testudines > Dermochelyidae > Dermochelys > Dermochelys coriacea. The sequence continues at coordinate 51,821,692 of NC_050073.1, forward strand.
TGGTTCATTTGCTATATAAAGCAGAGAATTGCCTTATTAGAGCTCTGCTGATGTCACAGTGCTGAGATCACTTTACATGCAATGGTTTGAAAAAGAGGAATCGTGAGCTCATACAGTTGGAATGTAGCTTTGAGTTAGGATTTCACACTTTGTTACTGAGGCCTGTAAGCTTTCACTGTGTCTCATTTTCAGAGCCAGCCATTGTCTATTTCCACTTTCTCTGGATCCATTGGCTAAGTTCCATGCAAATTATTGTGTGAGTCTTTTCATAGGAGACCTTGAAAACTGACGTGCTGTGTGCTCTGCATGGACATTAGGGACTGGCTGCAGGCCACAAAATTTGGCTCTGAATCGAGATTCAGATTTCAAACACCCTGAAGTTTGGGGCATTAAGATCTGGGATTCGGATCTGGATACAGCTCTATTAGATATTAAAGATCCCATAGCATGTTTGGTAAGAGAGAGTTGGGGGTTCGCTCAGGTTTCCAGGGTGTATATCTGCTCTCCTTTTCCCCTATGCTGTGTACCAATTGTTTGCTGGATTCTCCTTCCCACCTTAGAGGTAGTGTATTGCGGGAGGGAAGGGGGGGAAGTGAAATGACTCCCATGTATATGTACTTTGTAAAGTACATTGGGATCCTGTACTGGGGTGAAAGTGGGTCGGAACAGCATACCGGTAAGAAGCCGGTACTGGCCTGTACACATCCCACTTTTAAATTGCCGCCGGAGCCCCGGGCAGTGGGACCCGGCAGCGTGGATGGGCTTGCTGGGGGCAGCTGACCCCAGCCCTGCCCCTTCTGCCTGAGGCCCCATACTAGTAAGGATTTAATATTACTTTCACCCTGGTCCTGTATGTGTAGTTTGTAAAACATCCAGATCAGATGATCAACAAACTGTACATCATTATTACAGCTTCCCCCACCCCCCCCCCCCACACACCCCATGATAAACTAAGTCGAGGCTCTTATACATTCTCAGAGAGAGTCTGAGGCATGCAGCAGTCAGTTCCCTCACACCACTGTGGGCTGTGAACAAACACCATAGTAGAAAGAACGTTGTAATCTGAGCACATTCTTGTTCCACCTCTGACTCTCCCTCTGGCCTTGAGCAAATCACTTTGTTTTTCTGTGCCTCAGTTTCTCCATCAGGATTAATATTATGTCCCTAGGTCATGGAATATATTGTGAGGCTAAATTAATTTTTCCTCAGTACTATGAAAATGAATATCGCTATAGAGAGCGCAAAGAATGATTGTTGTTCATTATTATTAGGACCCACCTTTTCCAAAAAAGAAAAACAGCAGAACTCCATGAGCACAAGAGGGCGCCATTCTAAAAGGTCTGGCCACATAGCATATCAAAAAGCATGGAAGACACCCTTTTTCTCCATTTAAATGATCTTTAGTTTAACATTGTGAAGTTCAACCTTTATTATGAGGGGTTTGTACCAGTGCATTTTGGGTGGGCTGAGAAGGTTATCTAGAACTGAAGATCAAGCAGTAATAATAATTATCTGTATGCACTGGACAGGACACAACCAGTACTGAATCAGAGAAATTAACAATGGAAGTGGCTAACAGAGGTGATCTAGTTGAGGGCAGGATTGGTCCATGCAGTATATTCAATGGAGCTTTATCCAATCAAGCTATAATTTTTCCAAGGGATAATATTCCACCTCTTGTCTCTTCCACAATAATAATAATCTCCTGATATTCAGGCTAAATTTTCCTTTGTTCAGTTTCATTCTTTGCACCACACTAAACAATTCCACTCCCTCTTTGTAGATGGTTATTCTGTTGTCCTGCCCTTAGTCTTTGTTTGGCTAATCTATACGTATTTCACGAATTCTCCTGACCTTCCTTATCAGCAATTCCCTCAACTCCTTTATCACACTGGTTGCTTGTTTCCCCAGATTCTGGTACCCAGGTGTCCAGAGCTGAATGGAGAATCAAGTTGCAGGGAGTTCCCCATTTATCTTTCTTGTCAGTGCAGTAGCTAGAACATGGCACTTCAGCATAGGTATTCTATATCCCCTAGAATGTAGGGTTCAGGCCAGAGTCCAACTCAAGCAGATTCAAACATAATAGTCTCTGCATTTGGTTTCAAACCAGGTGTCGGAGACCAACAGACCCACTTTCTGACATATGGACTCAGATTCTGTTAAAAATAAGTAAAGCGGGGGGTGGGGGAGAAGGTCAAAACTCCGGAATTAGGAGTGAGAGACACGGCCTTTTTATCTCTAGGTCACTAGTTCAGCTGGGGCCCATCTTGGCAATGACAAGTAGTTGCTGACCAAGGGCTATTTGAGGACCTGGGTGAAAGAAAATGGGGGGTGGAGGTCTCAGTCCAGCTCCTAGCAAGCAGCTGTCAACCTTCCAAAACCTGGTGGCAAATATTAGTGTCATATGAGAACCCAAGAAGTCAGTGGGAGATGAGAGAGTCTGAACTAGTCTTTCACCCCTAGGGTTTGTGGCCCCTCCAGGGCAGGGCACATTGGCTGGGCACATAAGGAAGCTTGCCCTTCTGATGCCCAAGTTGTACCCATTCTGTGGATACCCAGAAGGCAGCTATCTCCAGGGCTGTCAGCCTGGCCCCTTTTGCCAGCATGAAACGTGCTTTAAAATGTTGTCTAAAAAGCCAGGAATCCAAACACTATTAAATGCAAAGAAATCATGAAAAACAACAAGGAACAAAAGCGCTCAATCCAAGCTAAGCACTGCACAGACAGGAACCTGCTCTGACGTACATGAGCACCCCATAGGGATTAACTCTCTCCTGCCTGACAAAGCCAGCCTCACAGTCTCCATTTCGCAGGGTGTGTTATGCGCTACAAATGTATTTAATTCAGATAGATAGATGTTTGGCAAATGTCGAGATTTGTCTCCACCCATACAACCCTTGGGACCAAGATATTTCTTCCTGCACGAAGAATCCAAAAGAATTTCTCTTGTGAAATTGACACATGACATAGGCAGCAAAGGTCTAAAGAGAAATGGAAATGTAATTTCCCTATTCTCCTTCCCTGTCTCCTGAATCTTGGCTATGGGGCAAGGGCAGAAATTGCACTACTACTGATAATTAATCTTTTACTGCTGCACCTTTCATCTAAGGCTCTCAACATGTCTCAACAGCCATTAATTCATGAGCCCTCACAATATCCCTGTGAGATAAGCCAATTTTATTAACCTCACTGTCTAGATGAGGAAGCTGAGGCATGGAGGCAAAGGGCCTCACGTAAGATCATACAGCGAAACAATGGGTAGTGGTTGGAATAAAACCCATGAGACAGGAATCTCAGCTCTGTCTTTAAGCATTAGACCACATTCCCTCCCTTTCATAAAACTGCAGGGAAAAAGCTGCTGCACTCCCAGCCACTCAACAGAATCTTCTTTGGGAGGTCGTTGTTGATGGTTCCTGAGAAAGAAGGGGGAAAGGACCACTGTCTCGTGGGAATATACAAGGCCCCCATCTCTCAAAGAATGTTCAGTAGGTTGAGTGGACCAAAAGAATAAAGAATCTCAGCACCTGTTCTCTGCATAGTCTTTCATTTGTGAAGTGGAGCATCAGCCTTAGTGGCAGTCTAATTTGAGAAGGGCTCACTTCAGTTATTGGTTACGTCAGGAGTCACAACAACTGCTGCTGTCCCCTACCTGAGCATAATGAGCAGATTTGATTTTCAGATGTCTCGTTCACTGATCCCTTTCTTGCTGTGTCTATGCATGGGCAGTTCACAACCTCACATCAGTCCCACCTGCTCTGGTTCATAGCTCTGCTCTCAAGGGTTTTGAAGTACCCACAGCCATGAAGAGAAAATCTTGGAGGAGCCTTGAAGAAATCTCCAGACATCCTGACACTTTAGAGGGAGTGGCACCTGGATAATTTTTTCATGTTCCCCAGGATCAGTGTGTCTATGGGGAAGAGGTCTCAGCTCTCGCATCAGTTTTGACTTGAAATGACTAGCATCTTAGAAGGCCTGGCGAATACCTTTGATGGAGAAGTCTCCGGACTGTCTGTTATCAGCCATCATAATAGCCAGTGTTTCCTGGAGCTGGGCACAAGACCTGGGTAATCTTATCATTTTGAAACTCTCCCCTTATTAAGCATCTGTGACATCTGCTAGTTCTCAGAGGGACAGGTAGATTATAATAGGCACTAAGTTTCACTTAAAAAAAAAGAGGAGAAAATGTTAATTTGCTTTTGTTCTACTGGATTTTAAACAAAATGACATAATGGCTCTAAAATCTCCACCCTGGTTGTATTTGTCTTGGGGGAAAGAGAGAAAAGTAAAATGGCTTTAGGAAAAGATTTGTGACACAATGAAGAATAGAGTGTATCTGCTTCTGATATGGATTTGGGGGAACATTCCGCATAAAATGGCAGGTCTTTGAAATCTGTGGTGTTCATAAAATGAACATCCATCCAACAACCTCATACATAAATGTAGAGCGAGAGCTATACTAAAGCCCCATTTCCAAATGTCTCTCAATTTTGGAGTGTTCCAACTCTGCATCCAGATTTTGTGGCTTGAGCCTGTCCCTAAAATAAACCAAGTTGTGACTGGAGGTACTGAGCTAGCATGGCAGGACTGTAGTGTAGAGCCTTACATAGATATAGATTAGACAGAAGGAAGATATCTGGCCAGCATGTGGTGCTGACATATCAAGTTTGAGAACACCCAACCACATTTTTGGCTGGTTCTGTTTAATCAGCTTGAGCTGTGTTTAATAATTCAGCATGCTTGTTCCGCACAAGTGCTGGACAGCTAGAACCATGCCCCTAGTGCATTATTAAAATATCAGTGGAAAGTCCCATATTTTGCATGGTTGGACTTTTCTGAAACTCATTTGTCTTTCTAAGCTAAATTTCTTCAAATGCAGCTAAGGTCCTTGTCTTCAGTCAGGTAGGTGAATTATCAATACTGACCAGAGAACCCTTCCCATTAGCATAGGTACTGTCTACACTGCCGGGCTACAGCAGTACAGCTGTGCCACTGCAGCATGTTAAGTGTAGACAAGCCCTTTGTCTCACAAAAGAATATTTAAAGCTGGGTGTGGTTTTTCATTTTGAAAATAAATAATGTATGACAAAGCCTGGGATTTTGCAAACACAGGACCGTAAGAATTGACATATTGGAGTAGTTGGTTTTTCCAGCCTCATTTCCTGCCTCAGTAGATGTGACCAATGATCTAATGATCTAATTCAATATTCCACCTCCTGCTACAACAGAGAAGGCTAATGGTCCATCTACTCCAGTATCCTGACTCTGACTGCTACTAATACTGGATGGCCCAGAGGGCAGCTGAAATTCCCTAGATGTAGCTAATTATTCCATTCTAAACTTTGCTCTATATTAGCCCTCTACAGATTGTGTCTATACTACCTTGGAAACCAATCCTCTCCCTATGCACCTTCCTGAAAGTTGAGATCATCTAGGCGGCTTCTGCTAGTAGCCTCTCGATCTGAGGTCTGGGGTAAGGGGGGAGGCCACAATGCTGCTTCTGGTTCTCCATTAAATCTCAGTACAGTGTATAGCAGCGTATAAGGCTATGCCTATCTTTTGGCTGAAGATGGAATTGAACTGCAGAGGCTTATTTGGAGGAGGTGCACCTTTGAATAATTGTAGCAGGCTTTCCCTGAAATGCCCAGCCCTGTTAGCAGATATTAATCTAGCTGAGAAAGGGGAAAGTGGGTTCTGCTTATTTATACCCCACATGGATATAAGGGAGTTGTGAGTATCTCACTAGACCAGTGGTTCTTAACCTTTACTGCAGCCTGCACCCTTTTGGTTCTCAAAATATGTTCTCGCACCCCTTATCAAAAATCGTTGAAGTAGGTTAGTTCTTTAAACCTAGATATATTTTTTGTTTGTATATTACAGTAATCATTAAAAATGTATAATGTTAATAAATACGTAAGTTTGATTAAACAAAGTAGTTGTACTTATGTGCCTGTGCTAAATTTGTGTTTTCGATGATTTACCTTCTAAAAAAATGTCTCGCACCCCCTGCACTAGACAGCAAGAGCCTTTGTTAGGGATTGAGATGTTGGTGATCTCACTTCGTGGACAGAGCAGAAGCCAGATGTAATGAGCAAAGCAGATATCAGTGGTGCAAGTAGAAATAATTTCTTGCCAGTACGCTGCACTCCTGGGAGGGACACAAAGGAGGGACATGTGACCTCCCCACGTGACTCTGACTCTGCCTCGCCCCAAACCCGGAGTTTCCACACTCTCCCCATCCCCTCCACATGATCCACATCCATCCCATGTTACCGGAGGGGATGGGGCAGGCTGGGGCAGTACAGAGAAGCTGCCAGCGTTCTGCTTCTTTCCCCGCTGCGGTTCCCAGTGGGGAAAGGAGCAGAACGGCATCAGTTCCTCCGGCAGCTGTACACTCCCCCAGTCCCAGTCATCCAGGAGGGCTGCTGTACAGAGAAGACACAGCTCCATGGAAAAAAGGGGGGGGGGGGCTGGGAGCAGGCTCCTCCTCTGTCTTTCCAGTATGCCATAAAACAAGGGTGGGCAAACTACGGCCCACGGGCTGCATACAACCTGTCAGACCTTTTAATCCAGCCCTTGAGCTCCCGTCAGGGAATGCAGTCGGGGGCTTGCCCCACTCCGCGCATGCCATGGCTCTGCGCAGCTCCCGGAAAGCAGCCGCCATGTTCCCCTCCAGCTCCTATGCATAGGGGGTGGGGAAGCCAGGGTTAGGGGAACTTCAGCCAATGAGAGCTGTGGGGGCAGTGCCTGCGGAAGGGGCAGCACCCACACTCAGAGCCGCCTGGTCGTGCCTTTGCGTAGGAGCCAGAGCGGGAACATGCCACTGTTTCTGGGAGCCGCTTGAGGTAAGTGCCACCCAGAGCCTGCACCCCTGACCCCCTCTCAACCCCCTTCCCCAGCTCTGCTCCCCCTCCCACCCTCTGAACCCCTCAATTTCAGCCCAGAACCCCCTCCTATACCCTAAACCCCTTGCACCCCAACCTCTGGCCAAGCCCGGAGCCCCCTCCCACACCCTAAACTCCTCATTTCTGGCCCCACCCCAGAGCCCGCACCCCCTCCTGCACCCCTACCCCCAATTTCATGAGCATTCATGGCCCGCCATACAATTTCCATACCCAAATGTGGCCCTCGGGCCAAAATGTTTGTCCACCCCTGCTGTACCAGCTATAAATATCTTACTGGTATGGTGTACCGAAACGGACCACCATACTTGCACCACTGGCAAGCATCCAGGTCAGGGAATGAGTCAAGGGTCAGCACCAGAGTCAACTTTCCAATACCAGAGCCAAGGGTCAAACCTGAGGGTTGGAGCCAGGGTCAAATACCAAATGCCGGAGCCAGGGATCAAGCCAGAGCTAGAGCTTGGAGCCAGGGGTAGGAGCCAGGACTGGTAACTGATGATTTGAAGTGAGGTATAAGGGCAGGAACCTGAGGAGAGGCAAGGATCAGGTGCATAGTAGGATCCAGGAGCAAAGGCAGGGATGAGGCAGGAGCATAGGTGCTGGAACTAGGGGCACTGCGGGGTGCAGCAGCACCTCCTGGCTTGAAATGGTTTCCATTCTACACAGGGTTTACCATTTGGTTCAGTAGCTCTCAGCACCCCCACTATACAAATTCTTCCTGCGCTATTGGGCAAGAGCAGATCAGGAACAGGGTAGGGTGCAGACACAAGCAGGGTCCAGTGCAGCAACAACAGGGAATCACCTAGTTGCTTAGATAACTTTCTGTGCCTCCTGCTGGCTTAAACAGCATGGCTGGACCAATCAATGGAGCTGGTGATTCTCCAGTCAGGGCTACTGTGAGTGTCACCTTGGTTAAGGCTATAGTCCTACTACTTCCTTGGCCCAGCAGCTTTCAGCAGATTTTGGCTAGAGGCCAGGATATAACAGCTGTCTTCGCAGGCCTGGGTTCAACACCCGGGACATCACAGACTTTAGGACAGGGGTTCCCCAACTTTTTGCCAGCATGACCCCATTTTAGTGAACTGTTTCCTCCCAGGACCCCAGACAGCATGGAGGATGCCATTTTCTAGACCTAAATGGCATTCTCCACACAGTGTGAGCTCACACACCATACGTGCAAGATCATGTCACTTAGAGGACCTCCACACAGTATGACCTCATACATACGGTACATGCAAAGTCAGACTGTGCAGAGGATGCCATTTTGTAGAGCAAAATGCTGTCCTCTAAGCGACATGATCTTGCACACACTGTGCATGAGAGGGCCTGCTGTATGGAGCAAAATGGTGTCCTGCACACTAGGGATTGCTGCAACCCCATCTGCTGATGGTGTGACCCACAGTTTGGGAACTGCTGCTTTTGGGTGTGGTCCTAAGGCAAGAATCCTAGCCAAGCTCCTAGGAGCTGAACTCATCTTTATTGTTGATTTCGTTGTTAATAAAACCAAACTCCATCACCAGGGCTGAGTCTGGACATTACCATCTGCGTGGACTGTGTCTGTAGACAGGGCCCACTCCAGGCACCAGCTTTCCAAGCAGGTGCTTGGGGCAGCAGTCCATGTCCCACCGCGGCAATTCAGCTGCAGCTCCACCGCTATTGCGGTGGCAGCAATTCGGCAGCAACTGCTTGGGGCGGCAAAATTGGTAGAGCCGCCCCTGTCTGTAGAGCAGGTAGGAAAAGGGGCCTGTTTATAACCATATTCTGATCTCCTTTCTAGCATCTTCCCTCCAAAGGTACAAAAGCTTTTTACAGAGATTAATTAATCTAACCCTACAAGTGCCGTGACTATTCCTATTGAACAGATGCACAGGTGAAGTGATTTGTCGAAGGTCATAGGGAGGCAGAACTGGTAATAAGAAAAGGAGTACTTGTGGCACCTTAGAGATTAACTAATTTATTTATATATATATCCCAACTAAAACCTTTCCAACACATCATCAAGGATCTATAACCTATCCTGAAGGATGACCCATCACTCTCACAGATTTTGGGAGACAGGCCAGTCCTTGCTTACAGACAGCCCCCCAATCTGAAGCAAATACTCACCAGCAACCACACACCACACAACAGAACCACTAACCCAGGAACCTATCCTTGCAACAAAGCCCGTTGCCAACTCTGTCCACGTATCTATTCAGGGGACACCATCACAGGGCCTAATCACATCATCCACACTATCAGAGGCTCGTTCACCTGCGCATCTACCAATGTCATATATGCCATCATGTGCCAGCAATGCCCCTCTGCCATGTACATTGGTCAAACTGGACAGTCTCTACGTAAAAGAATGAATGGACACAAATCAGACGTCAAGAATTATAACATTCAAAAACCAGTTGGAGAACACTTCAATCTCTCTGGTCACTCGATTATAGACCTGAGGGTGGCTATCCTTCAACAAAAAAACTTCAAAAACAGACTCCAACGAGAGACTGCTGAATTGGAATTAATTTGCAAACTGGATACAATTAACTTAGGCTTGAATGGAGACTGGGAATGGATGAGTCATTACATAAAGTAAAACTATTTCCCCATGTTATTTCTCCCCCCCCCCCCCCCCCGTTCCTCAGATGTTCTTGTTAACTGCTGGAAATAGCCTACCTTGCTTGTCACCATGAAAGGTTTTCCTCTTTCCCCCCCCCCGCTGCTGGTGATGGCTCATCTTAAGTGATCACTTTCCTTACAGTGTGTATGATAAAACCCATTGTTTCATGTTCTCTGTGTGTGTATATAAATCTCCCCTCTGTATTTTCTACCAAATGCATCCAATGAAGTGAGCTGTAGCTCACAAAAGCTTATGCTCTAATAAATTTGTTAGTCTCTAAGGTGCCACAAGTACTCCTTTCTTTTTGCCAATACAGACTAACACGGCTGCTACTCTGAGAACTGGTAATGGAACCCAGGAGTCCTGATTCCTGGTATTTTATTACCCATTAGACAATGCTTCCTCTTTTGACACAATTATGCCATTAAGTTGTAATAAATGGTGATGCTCAAATGAATTTCTGCTAGGAAGCTTGGGTTTACTGTTTTAAGTCAATAAATAAGTAGGTATTGTAGCTGTTGCAGTCTGGCACTATCCCATGAGGCCACAGTGTGAAAAGCACCACTCCCTGTCTTTTCTGAAAGGCTACTCTTCCCTTCAGTACCATTCATATCATCCCACTTGCTGCAATCTCACATAACCCCCTACCAGCCAGGGAATTCATCTTCTAAAATCTAATGGCAAGTCTGTTTTCATGGGTCTTGCAGGCAGCTCAGAGAGGCTTGTGAACTTGCCCTGCAGCATTGGGAAGTGAGTAACAGCACAACTTGTTTGTTCTGCAGGAGAGAGAGGGAAAGGGGAGGATTAGACACAGCAGGTAAGTTTTTATTTGCTTCTGTCACGGGGGCTGGGAACAGATCACTGTCCCTCAGAAATGGGGAAAGAGCCCCTCAATTTCCCGCTCCAAGAGCTTCATTCTCAGTGACCTGACCAAAGTGGTGAGGGGTAAAAGCTAAACAGTGAGACCAAGGAGACTGCACTTCTCTCTCTCTCCCCTAGTAGGGTCCATTCAAGTCAGGACTGAGGCATCTTGATGGGGCAGTGAAAGGTAAGGAAGGTAGTGCTCCTGCAGCCTGAGTATATCAGCTCAGTCTCTAGGGCAGTCCATTTGGTGCCTTCCACCAGCACTACAATTAAACAATAAAAACATGCAGCTGATTGCAGCTGCCCTGAGTTTTCACAGGTGAAAACTGTATGCGTTAGAATGCAATGCAGCCTGGTTGTTTGGATCAAGATGGGGCAATCTGGATCACTTGGTAAGTGGAGTGCAAGCAACCAATATGTGTTTTAATACGGCTAAATGTAGCTATATACACTAGGAACACAGAATGCTGGCCATACTTACAGAATGGGGGACTCTGTCCTGGTAAGCAGTGACTCTGAAAAAAGATGTGTGGGTCATGGTGGCTAATGAGCTGAACATGAGTTCCCAGTGCAAGGCTGTGGCCAAAAGACCTAATGCAATTCTTGGATGCATAAACAGAAGAATTTCAAGTAGAAGTAGAGAGGCTATTTTACATCTCTATTTGGCACTGGTGTGACCACTCCTGGAGTACTAGGTCTGGTTCTGGTGTCCCCAATTCAAGAAGGATGCTGATCAATTGGGGAGGGTTCAGAGAAGAGCCATGAGAATGCTATAGTCTATAAGTATCTACATGGGAAACAAATATTTATTAATGGGCTCTTCAGTCTTGCAGCGAAAAGTATAATGCGATCCAATGGCTGGAAGTTGAAGCTAGACAAATTCAGATTGGAAGTAAGGCATAAATGTTTAATGGTGAGATTAAATAACCTTTGAACAATTCACCACAGCTCATGGTGGAGTCTCCATCACTTCCAATTTTGAAATCAAGATTGGATGTTTTTCTAAAAGCTCTGCTTTAGGAATTACTTTGGGGAAGTTCTCTGGCCTGTGTGACACAGGAGGTCAGACTGGATGATCACAATGGTCCATTCTGGCCTTGGACTCTATGACTTGCCTGCTGGGTCTTTGTAGGTACTACAGCTCGTGGCTCCATATTAAATATGAGAATGGCCATGGACGCACAGTCACCATCTCTAGCCACACATCCCACTTTGGCTAAGCTTCTGAAATGACAGTCTTTCCTTTCCCACCATCCCATCACACAGGGATGGCTATGAGAATGTATGCTTCTGTAAACCTGGCCGCCTCTGAAATCCATGTGGAGACATCTGGGGAGAAAAATAAGGGGATTCTTTAAGAAGAAGGCTGCTTTTGTTGTTAAAGCACTGTACTGGAACTCAGGAGATCTGAGTTAAATTTCTGATTTGGCCACAGGCACACCTTCTATGAGCTTGGGCAAGTCACTTAATCTCTCTCTGCTTCAGTTCCCTGTCTATAAAATGAGGACAATGCTCTCTTTCCCACATCCTTTCTCTGTCTTGTCTACATAGATCTTCAGGGCACGTATTGCCTCTTACTATTGTATAAGGCCCTGGTCTTGGTATGGCCTTTAGGCATTCCTGTAATTAAGAAATAATCATTAAAATCCCGATAGAAATATTTTGGAGTAGGAGAAGTTATCTTGGAGAGACAGCGTGAGGGAAATAAAGATTATGGTAAAATGTAGCTATTGCACCTCTTAAGTGAGGCTGTTAGCATCTCTGAATTGGCATAAACACCATTTGTTTTCCCTGTATCCTTTGCTGCCCTGATTCATTGTGGGCTGAAGCGAGACCTTTCTGTTGCAGAATTTGTTTTGTCCTCAGCTTAAATAAAACAAACTCTTGACAACACAACTTTTTGTCATCCCCCCCACCTTTTGCCCCTCCACGCCCCTGCTTCAGGGAACTACCAGTAATCTCCAAGTACACATACCAAGCTCTGTAAAAATAGCAACACAATTGCAAACTTCAGGGTAATTGCTCCTTGGTTTCAAAATATCTGTTCTCCTCCTTCCCTGTCTTTTATCTCTCAAGCCTCAATACCTCACTAAAGCAACATCCCCAACTCCCAGGCAGGGTTGCCTTCTTAAATTTGCTGCACCATTATTAATGGCAGCAATCTCCGTCTTAGAGTATTTAAAAATATACACTTCTCTAAATATAGCCAATCTTCATGTGTTTAACTACTACAGGAGGAGACTCAAAGGGGACCAAAATATTGACATCCACTGGGTGTGTATAATTTGTTTTGGTTCTTTCTCTCTCATACACAGCTTTGTATATTATCCATACACCTTCATGGAAAATCAGTTATTATTTAGCATGAGGAATGTGGCTGCTGTTTTGATCTGGATTCGGATGGAGTTTCCTTTGTTTATTTTTCCATGCTCTGTCCAAATGGTGTCAATGAGAATGGAGCTTATTGAGCTATTTATAGTCTGTCTCCACACGCGGCTGCACCTTTCCAGCAGCCACATCCCCCACGGTGGGGGGAGGGAGGAGATGGCACAGCTTGCCTAGGATGTAGGGGGCAGGGGAAGTGCACCTGCTATAGAGGGGACAGAGGGCAGAGTATGCTGAGTACAGGGAGGATAGAGATTATCTGGCACAGAGATGTTTGTGGGGGGAAGTGAGGGCCGAGAATTTCTGGTGTAGCAAAGATGGGAGAAGCAGGGAATAGAATATGTCTGGTATGGAGAGGATGGGAAGGGAAGTGAGGGCAGAGCCAAGCATGCCTAGTACATGGGGTGGGAAACAGGGTGGGGGTGAGGCAGCCATCATTTGGAACAAAGGGGTATGGGAGGGAATTGGAGGTAATGCTCAACTGGCAGGGAGTGAGATTTGGGGGGCACATCATGTGGGAGCCCAGCTCACATGGCAGCAATGGGGATTGGAGGACAGGGCTCATTGGAAGAAAGAAGTTTTGGGGGGTGGAGTTCACCTGACAGGGAAAGAGGTGTGGGGGTGGGGGGTAGTGGAGCCCAGCTCAGCTAGGAGGAAGGGGGATTTGTGCAGGAGCAGAGCCCAGGCTTGCCAGGGATGGGCTAGTCATGTACATCTCAAAGCTTTGAGAACTCCATGTGCTCTCAGACATCTGTCACGAATGACTCGGGCTGATGTTCACTGCCCAACCCTCCCTGCCTTCCCCCCCCCCCCATCCTCCTCCCTTCCTCAGGGTATGGCCTGTGCACAGACACTGGCTTCTGGTGCTTGCAGACACAGGGCAGTAAAGGGATGATGTGGCACAACCTCCTCGGCTGCATAAGAGGCTCCAAAGTGGTCCCAGCATCCAGAACCTTTTTTTTATTGTGCCCCCTCAGAGAACCGCGTGCCCCCCCACCCTGAATTATGGGCTCTCCCCTCCCCCCAGCTGTCCCTGGCCTCCCTTATTCCATTCCCCCTCAGGCTTTTCCCTTTACAGCCTATGGGTAGGTTTGATTCATCCCTTTCCTTGCATGCATATTTGTGCTGGGGGCAGTTTCCTAAAAGGGGTGAGTGTGACCCACCCGCAACAGAAGCAGCCACAGAGATTGGTTTCACAGCCATGTTCTTAATTAATTAGCATTAATTACCTTGCCCTTGGTGCAGTCTGCAGGGCTTTAGGTGCTGACTAAGGGAGCAAGGGCAAAAAGGCATGTGTGTGCATGCATCTGTGTGTGTGTGTGTGAGTGTATAAGTGTGTATAATCTCTCCCTATACAGGTTTAAGGGGATTAAGGGACATCCCATTTTCCTAATGGGGTGCAGTGAAAAAGCTGCAGTTTCTGCTTGAGGTACTGCTTGAGCTGGCAGGCAGGACTGGGCTGGCCAGATGGAGGGATGAGAGGGAGGTAGAGCGAGAGAGAAAGAGGCAGGGAAGGGAGGGGGGAGAGAAGGCAGCTAGACACCTACGCAAACACAGAGCGAGAGGAGATCCTTGGATGCAAACACAGACACAGGCTTCCTCCTCCTCCTCACATGCCCCTGATTCATTTCCACATGCCGTACACGTGACATGCTAATTCAGGGCTACTACAGAACTCCAGGGTGAAAGGAAAATGGGGGAGAGAAATAATACCCAGTAAGACACCAAACTGCAACCTTTAAGGGGGATTTGGCTCATCTTAGCAGCATCCCCACTCTGTGATCCCTCTCCCTATCCCAAGACATGCAGTGAGAAGGGGGGAAGGCCTTACCAGCAGCCCCCCTCCCCTCCGCCTTCATCCACCCACACACCACCACCTTGTGTGAGCAGTTACATGTGACTCCAGCACATGAAACCAGCTCAGTGCCAACACACATCACACTTTCCTCAGGACATGGGGTTAAATCAGAAGTGCATTCCCCCTTCACTTCCCTGCAGCACGACACAGGCTGAGGTAGAATGAGCTGCAGTCTGCCAAGCCACAGCCTCTGCCCTCTCCTCTGAAATTGGGAGACTTTGAATCCATATTTTAAAACACACACGCACACACAAAAACCCCTATGTGCTTGGGGAAAATAAACCCAAAGCAACCTGGTTAAAAACCAGACGGAAGCATTTCCCAGCACCATACTATGAAATTCTGCCACCCTCTGCCATGCTCCCCCTACCCAACCATCCCAATCTTCTCTTTAATTACTGGTGCCATTCACATCAAAAGGATTTTATGTCCCTATTTCCCCCACCCCTACCCCTGCCCATGTTAGGACACCTGTCCTGGCTGCTTATTCCCACTGAAATCTTCCTCCTCCTCCTCCTCTCACCCAGCACTATTTCAGAAGGTAGGAATGCAGTGGATTCTCATGTTCGAATCAAGTGTTATTGGAGTCGCATTCTGCTTAGGCCAGAGACTGTAAAAGAAGAGAGAAAAATCCCAATAAAAGCTGGCCAGATTCTGATCTCTGCTACATTGGAGTGAATTGTACGGAACTGTCCCCCTGAGTTCACAGGCATTACTCTGGATTTACATCAGTGTAACGGACAGCAGAATTTGACCCACTGTATTTAGTTCATTGTCCCATTTATATGGTGCTCCCATCACCTTCTCTTCAGATGCGGAGTCAAAAATATACCCACCACCTGGATTCATAATTTATATAATGTAAAATGAATAACGACACTCGAAAGAGCTCTGCATCCCATTGAAACCCCTTCCCATCCCCTTGCTGAAGCCTGATTCAATGTAAGGGGTTTTCAGACTCTCTGAAACCTCCACTAACTCAGGCTCCATCTGGGGCCCATGTGCATATGTGTGAGGAAAACAAATTCCTGAGCCATTTCCCAAGATCATCCCTGCCCCAGCCTTCATACAAACCTATGGATTGTCAGGTCAGCCATCCTAGCTGATCTCTATGGGAAAGGAAGCAGAATGTGTAGTGCGCAGCAATGGAAAATCAACACCTTGAATTGTTCTTGGAAGAGAATAGCAGCCAGTGCAGATAATGGGGTGCAGGTGTAATACGTTCTCTGTGCAATACAGCACTAAGCATGTAAGCAGTCCTAACAGAGGTTTCTAAGTGCCTTTCACATATGGTCCCAAGCAGAACCCATTGCAGCAATCTAACCTCGAGGAGGTGGAGAACTGGAGAATGGTGATGAGGGCCAGATTCAAAAGGAAAAGTCAAAGTTGCCAAGGTAGAACATATGGGACACAATGATCTAGGCCACTCTACACGCCAAGTATTTCTTGACTCCACCCAGCCCCTATGTGATGCCCTGATGGTGTACAAGGTCTTAAAGACATCACTAGTGGTCAGAGAGAATTCCCCCTGCACGGGAGCATCTTCTGTTGTTCCTTTCATCACCTCAACAGGGTGCGCTGTGGGGCATGAGGATGTGGGAAGAGGTACATTGGTAGCATAAGGCACTCTGGAGATTCTGGGCTGTGATGCAGCCTTTCAGATGTTCGTGTAAATTATAGCAACCCTCGGGGCTGCTCTAATTTATGGTAGGAGCTGTATGAGCCCTAGCTAGCCCTGAAGCAGGGTGGCATAAAGCCACCTTTGCCCTCCTTCCCACAGGCTGTGCCTTGTATGTTGTGCCTCTAAGAGACACAGTATAGAATCAGATCACAAATTTTTCAAGGAATCAGAGCAGAGACCCAAGGTCAGGAGCAGACTTAGGCCAGCATCAAGCAGATGGTAACAAAGCAATTAAGCCATGAAAATGGTCTCCTGAGGGAGAGGACTGCTTTTACAAAGTCTTCCTTAGCTCCTGTCTCCGCTTTCCCTTTCTCCTCTCAGTGGGAAAGAGCAGCCCTGGTCCTAAGCCCAAGAAATGGCTTCTCAGGACAGCTGCTTGCCTTCTTCTGCATTCCTGCAAGACACAGACATGAAGCTCCAGTCCACTGGCTGCTCAGGGTCTCCCCTGATCTGGAAGGCAACTTTCTCAGCAAGAGGTTGATTATTTTAAACCAAGACCTGGGGTGGAGAGGAATAGTCTCTAAAACCACACTTTTGGCCACCATGTTTCTTATTTAGAGGAAGTTTGACTGACCCAGGGGGATAGGCAGGGAAGGTGGTCAAATATGCACCAGTTCTCATGTTCAGATAGTTTAAGGCCATAATTTATTGTTATTTGCATTATAACAATGGAGCAGGGCCCATTGTGATAGGTGCTGTACAAACATAAAGGATAAAGTGCCCTGCCACCAAGAGTTCAGTCTGAGTAAAAAAGGGACCATTTAGTCTGACCTCAACGGATACAACACACAAGCTAGAGCTGACCCAAGGAGTCCTGTCTCTTAGTTCCTACTCTAATCATTATACCACATGTGTTTCCATATGTGTAGGGCCATAGACATGTCAGTATATGAATGTCTGCTCTCTCCAACTGCCTCTCACCCTAGAAACTGCCTGGTTTGTTGCTTAGTGCTTTTCATCTTCTAAACACTTGATCAACAATAATTCATCTTCATAGCTCCCCGTGAGGTACGGCAATAATACTTTCATTTTACAGAGATTTGTCCAAGAAGAAACAGTGTGATAGGTGGGATGAGAACCCAGGAGATCCTGGTTCCTAGCCTGTACTCAAGGCTGTGACACAATAATCCCACAGCCCTTGTGCTGGTAAAACTCTCAGTGAGTTCAGTGGAAGCTTTTCACTGTGTATAAGGACTGCAAGATTTGGCCCTGAATGAAAATCAGTTTCACCTTCCCTTAACTGCCAAGATCTACATTGAATGTTTCCTCTGTAAGTGAAGTTTGTGATCAAATACTTATTCCCAGAGTCAATCTCCAGTGTGTTGTTTCCAAGCTCTGTTTGAAATTCCTCTGTGCATTTGTTTTTGGGTCTCAATTCAGTTCCCCATGGATAGAGGTTCAGATAACAAAACCACCACCACAACTGGCACTAGTTAGCCCCACATTAAGGATCACAGTAGAAAGGCTAAATACTGACTGGACTATGGAGACTGAACTCCCTTGGGTAGCTCAAGTTGAAGGCATTCAGGGGGGCACCACATAGGAAGAGATTGCCCTGCTGATGCCCATGTTGTGCCTGGTCTGTCTATAAGTAAGGGACTTCAGGGTGTCAGCTCCAGCATCTTTTGTCTTGGCTAATTCTGAAGCCATTTGCATGTAAATATTTCTATGCTCCTTAAGGGATTTGTATTTTATTTTATTTGTGTGGTGGTTTTGTTTTGCACACTGGCCTTTTACCAGGTCATTTACATAATGTGGCCATTCTATTTCTGCCCTAGGTGATGTTTTAAAATAACACCCCAGCTCCAGGAATCCTGCAAAACCTCTTCCTGCAAGCATCACCCACTCGGGTGTGGAGGGGCTTGTAGTGTGAAAAAGGGAGCAAAATCAAGCCACAAGGGGGCATGTTCTGTTCTAATTCATAAAATGTGAATTCATTGACAAAAATGCTGAACAATTGGTGAATGGTGTGTGCATAAGTTAATGCTGCTGAAGAATATACCGTAAGTGACTGTCAGGGGTTGTACGCAGTAAAATGGAGAGATGTGCTGGAACAGTGGTGTCCTAAAATGCACCTTGTGGATGCCCTCTGGTTCTCTGTAGATTAGGATACGTCTACATTAGGAGTACTTTACTGCAATAGGAGCACCAGTATACTATACTGGCAGTGCACTCCTAGAGTGGATGCAGCTATACCGACAGAGCTCTGCTCTGTATTGGTATAGTAAAACCACCCTGCAAGAACCAAACAAGCTATACCAGTAAAAGTGCACTTTTGCCAGTATAACTGTGGTCAAACTAGGGCTTCTGCCAGCACAGCTATGTTATTCAGGGATCACCCCTCTTCACACCCCTGACCTATGCTTGCAGAAGTCTGTACTATAGCATAGTCTGAGATAGGGAGTTGTGGCTAGTGGAAAGTAATGGGTCTAATTCTGCCTCCAGATCCCACTGAAGTTAATGAGGGCAGCAGTGGTGTAACAGAGGGAAAAATGTGGCTTTAGTGACCCTAACTGACTAGAGTAACCTGGCTCTGGGGATACCTTGGTCTTTTTGGATTTTGTAACTAGTGAACTCAACCAACAAGTATTTTGGATTCCTCTGCAAAGAAAGCTAGAAGTGGAAGGGTTGTGTTCAGATTATTTATTTCTAAGCAAATTAGATGCAGCCCATCATCTCCTAGCAAGGTGTCAAAACAGCATCCGGAGTTGGAAAGTTTGGGTGTCCCTGTGCTATAGGAAACACTAAGCTGCTACAGTCAATTATTTTTAAAAGGCCATAAGTTACCTTCAACCAGGTGGTTTGTATTAGGGAAACTTGCTAAAGGACCACTGAAACTGAATGGAAAGATAAAAAATCTTTTTTGGAACATTCTGCTGCTATCTCATAACTTTTGTCTGGTTCTCTCTTCCCTCTTAACTCTTATGTAGCACTTTTCATCAGCAGATCTCAAAGCCCATTACAAAGGAGGTCAGATATTATGTTCATTTTATAGATGAGGAAAATGATGCACAGAGACTTAAATTGTCCTAGGTCATCCAGCAGGCCAGTGGCCGAACTCAGAATAGAATCCAGGTCTCTTGAATCTCAGTCTAGTGATCTAACCCCTAGGCACTTATTACTCATTATGGTAATCCTCCCTGCTCCCACTATGTCTCCCTGATTTCTGGCTACTGGGGCTTGTGGAGTGGATTATATCACCAAAAGAGGGTAATCTGAATGGACTGAGCATAGGACTGGGAGTCCAGAATTCTGCAATAGAGCTGGCTGGGAATTTTTTGACAAAACATCATGAGTGATTTGTGAAAAACAAACTGTTCTCAAAACAAGTTTCAGAGTAGCAGCCGTGTTAGTCTGTATTCGCAAAAAGAAAAGGAGTACTTGTGGCACCTTAGAGACTAACAAATTTATTAGAGCATAAGCTTTCGTGAGCTACTGCTGTAGCTCACGAAAGCTTATGCTCTAATAAATTTGTTAGTCTCTAAGGTGCCACAAGTACTCCTTTTCTTTTTGTTCTCAAAACAGTGTCAGATTTGATGAATCTACTAACTTGAAAAAAATGTTTGACGTTGAAATGTTTCGTTTTGGCATTTTGGGAACAAAAAATTCTGGTATTTGATTCTAAACAGCTTTGCATTTCATAAGTTAAAATAGACTAAAAAAAGGGTTTAAAAACTGCAAAAAGGTCCACGCTGAAATGAAACATTCAAAGTGATCAAAACAAAATGTCTCCATTGACCCAAGCCAAACAAAAAAAATGGCTTTTTGGTTTGTGAATTGTTGTGAGATTTTGAGTTTTTGTCCTAAGTTGAGATGAGAAGAAAATTCAAATTCATGTAAATATTTGAGGGATGGGAAAACTGTTTCCCACCCAGCTCTGCTCTTGTGTTCTAATCCCAGTTATGCCACTGCCTCACTACACATCTTTGGCCTAGTCTTTTAACCGCCCAGGAATGCTTGCATGGTGCTTGAAAGTTCTCAGGTTCTAAGTGGATAGAAAGGAAGGAAAAGGGAGAAAAATACAGGGAGGAGTATGGATGGGTGGGTGTAGCGTGTTGGGTGGGCATATACATGAGCTATGACTGCCTTCCATTGGTGTATTGGTGCTGTGACAATGCAGATAACTGGTGACTACCTCCACTTTACTGAAACATGCAGAAGAAATGTCAGTGAGCAGGATAAGGCATTGAAGTCTTCCCAGGCAGAGAGTGAATTTCAGACATAAGTACCTGGTGCGCAATCCATCCCAAATACCAGGATGGATTTCCCTGAACTCTGTACAGTCCTGAAATCTTCCTTCAGACTTTAACCGTACTTCTCACACAGGAAATGGTGCCACTCAGTTTGCTAAGACTTATAGCCAGAGTCAGGCCTGGAGCTAGATTCCACCAGGGTTAGATGGTTCAAGCTCTTTTTCAGGGCCCCAGAAGTGGAAATTCTGTCAGGGGAGAAAGATATGATAGACTAGAGAGGCTGCAGGAGTCCACACTGTTTCTGGGAGCAAGGCTCTCAGCCTGGGTAGACAGACTTGCACCAGTTCAACCTGAGCTGGTCCTCTGAAAACAGCAGTATGGACATTGTGGCTCTGGAGGAGACTTGGCCTAGCCATCCAAGTGCCGTATTTGGGGTTGGGAATTTGAGGACTTCCGTAACTCAGCCAGAGACTAGGGGTCTGTTTCAGGAGTGGGTGGGTGAGGTTCTGTAGCTTGCAATATGCAGGAGATCAGACGAGATGATCACAACGGTCCCTTCTGACCTTAAAATCTGTGAGTTGATGGAACTGACTGTAAAGGAGGCAAGACTGTGGTGGCAGGGGATGCACTGATTCAGCTTATCCATTCAGCAGTCTGACCCTATGTGACTCTCATGTAAAGCTCCCCCTCCGTGCAGCTACCCTGAGAAAGGACAGAACCTTTTGATGCTGGGAGATGGAGTCTACATCTCCTGCTACCAGTCTCAGTAAGTGTGGCCCCTGTGAGCAGGCCCAACTCCAATGACTTTGATGGTGCTGCACTCACTCATACCAGGACTGAGCTGTGCCTTGGACACTCAAGCTAGCGAGAAGGGATCCATCAGAGTTTAAAATAAGCATTTGAAATGAGTGGTTTTTGATTCCCCCCCTGCACCCCAAAAGTGCCAACAAGTCACAGCTGATTAAAACAGCTTTCCCCCTTATATTCCTAAATCCTCCCACTCCCCAATCACCCTGACCAGCTAATGTGTCAAATGACAACTTGACCTGTCTACAGTAGGGTTTTAAAATGTGTTCACTGAGGCATTTTTAAAACACCACCTTTTCCCCAGTCTAGACAGGAAGCCCGTATGATACTCTCCGTGCATAAGCACAAACCCCAGTATTATTAGTTATTTGTCTTGCAGTAGTCCCTAGGGATCATGACGGGCCGCTCTGTGCTAGCATTGCACAACCAAATAATGGAAAAGTTCCCTTCTCCCAGGAGCTTACAATCATGTTGTGCTGCTATTACACATGGAGAGCAGTGGAAACCGCTCCTGTGAATTCACCAGCCCCAGAACACAGGCAGGCACATCACAGCTGTGCAAGTGTCTTGTTTCAATTTAAATCCCAAGAATGCTCAGGAGATGCTACCTAAAGTCAGTCTGGAAAGATGTTCCAGAGCCTGGTCCACTTCCCAGTAGCCAGCACCACAAACCATCCCTTGCCCCCATCCAAGTTGGCCTGTTGTTGCTCAGCACGGATGTCAAGGACTGCATGAGCCACGCAGAAAGAACACTTCCCCCTCCCTTTCCTGGGCAGCAGCAGAGCAAGGTTCCAGCCCATTCAGGTTATGAAGTGACTGTACCTCTAGGGCTAAGAGAGGGAGTTCAGCCTCTGAGCCCATTCAGTTCTTGGCACCATCTATCTCCTTCTTCAAGCCCCCTACTCTTGTTCTTATGCTCTGCCAACTTTGTTTTCCTCTGGGTCCCTCCCATTTTCTGCTATGCCTAGAACAACCTTCCTGAACCCTGGCACCATACAGCCTATCCCTGCTCCTTCCAGTCCCTCTTAAACACCCCACTTCTTCAGGTTCTTTTTCCAGGGCTGACCATTCTGCAATGATTCCTAGGAGCATTTAAACAAAGGAAACAAACAGCCAATTGGATTAAGAAGCAGAAAATAACAAGATGTGCATGTCACACATAACAATAACCTTGGAAGTTTATATTGTGTTTTCCTTGTCCCTCCCCTTGTCTGACTGGTTTTTGTCCGATGTTGTTCTTCCCTATGTCATGTCTAAGTTAGACCGGAATCTCCTCACAGCAGGCACACTGTCTCTATTTTATTTCTCTATGAAGTGCCACGCACACTGAGCTATCTTCTACCATAGTAAATGCCCACAAACTTAATTAGTGCCCAGTTAATCTTGCCCAGTGGTGCCTCGCGTTCTTCCACAATGTGGAGAATGGCTAATCTTAAACCTCTGAAGAACAGGTAATACCAAGTTAAGATACACCCCAGTCCCACAATGCAACCTTAACTCTGCCCTCCTGGAGCTGGCAATACCCAGTGGAAAGAATGGTGCAGGAAGGGGAGGGTGCCATGATAAGTAGACTTGAGAAAGTTTTCAGACCATGTGTCATGATTTGTGTTGTGGTCCACAGATTTGAATTCCAGCATCTATCTGCACACACTGTAGTAGATGTAGCTGTATTGAATGGTGGAATGATTAGTTGCAGCAGGCTGACAGAGCTGTTACTATGATAAGACAAGAGGGGCATGCGTACTTTGAAGGATCAAATATGCCTCATTTCAGTGTTGAGTTCTGTAGGTGGTGCCCACAGAAGCATGCGAAGGTGTTTTCTTGACAAAGGGATTGTCAGAGGATCGGTAGCATACATGACTGTCATCTCCAAGGTTTGCTGAGGGCAATATCTAAGATGGAATCTTCAGGGCCGGGGGAAGGGAAAGCAACATTTAGCAAGGCTGGGTTGGTTTGTGTGGAGAAGACTCAGCCCAGGTCTACACTAAAAAGTTAAGTCAACCCAGCTATGTCATTCAGGGTGTGAAAAATCCTCACCCCTGACCAACATAGTTACGCTGACCTAATCCCCAATATAGACAGCGCTAGGTTGACAGAAGAATTCTTTCATTAACCTAGCTACCATCTCTAGGGGAGATAGATTAATTACAGTGATGGGAGAACCCCTCCCATTGCTGTAATGAGTGTCTATGCTGAAGTGCAGCAGCAGTGCAGTGTTTGAGCATAAGCCATGGGTGGGTAGTTCCTGTTTGCTATGCCTAACCTAAACCCAAGTTTTGCCTCAGTAAAGAGGTGATAGATTTTGTTCTACATTACCTATGTGCTGTTCCAAAATATTCTGTAGCATTCATAAGGTTAAAGAGCTAGTACATGTATAATTGGTATGCTGGGAATTACTCAAAGAGGGCAGAGTTAAAGTTACATTGCAGGGGCATATACCTTAACATTGTATGTCCTGGTTTTCAAAGGTTTACGCTTATGTTATCTTAACTCTTCATTTTGTGCTGTCCAGAGGTATACATTTAGCCACACTCCACATTATGGAAGGGTATGAGGCAGCACTAGGCTACATAATTCTTCATAAACAAAGTTTTTAGGCATTTCATTTATTTGTTTTTTTTTTTAAAAACAACAATTTCCTAGTATTCCCATGTACCACAACCCAGCCCCTCTTTCCACTGCCTCTGGCTCTTTAGCAATGATTACCATGCCCACGAGCTACACTGGCTACATGTTAGTCACTTCACCAGCCCTGCATTATTTGCTTGTCTCCCATCTCACTACGTGTCTGGAACAACCTGTCTTCCCTCCTCAGCCCAATCCCCAAGCCCATGCGTAGACATACACTGCTCCAAGCCCACTTGTATACATACACCACATTGCTCCAAGCCCATAGACATACACCAGCTCTGCTCTTCTTGCCACTCTCAGAGACATGCAGAGGTTCTGGGGGACCTTGAGCAAAATCTGAAACTGAAGTCCCCCCACCCTTCCAAAATATTACCACTGAGAAGAGGCCATGGAGTAGGCAGGGGGGTTGGAGTCCAAGGCCACACTGCACTCACCCCACAGTGGTGGCTTGGCTGCTGTTGCACTGGGCTGGGTCCAGCTTCCCACTCTGGGAGTAGCAGCCTGGTATATGGGGTCACACCATCACTCAGGTTTAGCCCCTCTGACCCTCTGCATGATAGAGGGATGACTGGGCCAAACTAAGTGGCACTGCAACTTAGGGTTGCCAATTTTCTGACTGAACAAAACTGAACACCCTTGCCCTGACCTTTCTTTGAGGCCGCTCCCCACTCACTCCATCCTCCCACCCCCCTTCGCTCACTCTCCCCCACCCTCGCTCACTTGCTCATTTTCACCATGCTGGGGAGGGTCCCTTTTCGACAGGGTGTTCAGCTGAAAACTGGACACCTGGCAACCTCATGCCAGATCACACCACCACTCAGTTTGGGGACCTGGGGCAAACTGCCCCTTTCCCCTCAACTCCATGCCCTGGGAAACTTAGAGAGGTCACAGGGAGGTGGGAAAGTGGTGAGCTGGTGAGGAGTGCATGCACCAGCTGGAGAGAGGAAGGGACAGGAAAGTCCTTCCTTACCCCAAATCTTGACCTAATGTATGGAGAATGGGCCCTACCAGGACCAGCTCTAGGCACCAGCAAAGCAAGCACATGCTTGGGGTGGCACAATTCCAGGGGCGGCATTCCAGCCCTCCTATTTTTTTTTTTTTTTTGGCTTGGGCAGTTGTGCTCTCGACTCATGGGGCTGCAAATTTTTTGCTTAGGGCAGCAAAAAACCTAGAGCCAGCCCTGGGCCCTACACAACTATCTGCAGCACATGCAGCTCAGAGAGGAGTCAAGTGGCCCATTCATCTGAATGAGACGTTCTCTGGTGAATAAGAACACTGCATGGAGATGAATACAGCCTGAAGCAATATCTCTGAGCTGTGAACTGCTCCATTCACCTCAGAGAGTGTTCTCATGTGCCCTCCTCAGGCATTTAGTAGCCTGACTTATACGTGGGGACACAGGGAGAGGGGCTCTGTTGGGCCCCCGATCTCTAATCCCCCCCATTTCCACTGCCACCCACATGTCTCCCTCCGAGCTTAACGCACCTCCCCTCCCGCATCTCCTGCTTCCCAATCCCATATCCACACCCAAGATCTTCCCCTCCCCATTACCTGTTCCCATTTATCCCCTCTCCTCTTAATTCTCTCTCCTCATACATCCCTAACCCCCTTTCTCCATGTTCCCCCCAACCACCCTTCCCCCATCTCCATGCCACAGCACTGCTCTAACACCATCAGCCCCCCATGCCACCCCGACTGGTCACCCCCACCCCTTATTCTGCACCAAAAAAAAGTTATACGGATCTGAAAATATGAGTAGTTCATGTTCAAGAGACTATTGACCAATTGACCTGCTTTCCTTTGATTACACTTGATTCCATTGTTCAGGAAACATGATTACATCCTCCTAACTGTCCTTCATTTGCCCTCTGTTTAATCAATGCTAATTTTCTTGACAATATGTCTAAACTAAAATCATAATCTGGATTTTAGAGCACTTTAAAATATTCTTAAACCAGAAATTTTGGTCTCAGAGCAGAACTTCCAGAAGGCGTCTCTGCAGATTGGAAGGAACATGCACAATACAAATGCTCTGAAATCTGCCAAGGCTCACTTACTACTCAGATACAGCACCTGTTCAGTGACCACAGCACATCACCTTGAGCCACCAGTTACTGTGAAAACACTGTAACAGCCTGCCTGGAAAATCTTACTTCAGAAGAGCCCTAGTTTTGTTGCATATGCACAATTCAGTCTCTTTGGCTCAGCAGTTTGGCATAAGCTAATCACTAAAGCCAAACTCTAGGGTCAATCACTTCTTCAATATTTCTTTCCCAAAGGGGCATTGGGTGTGATGCACTAGCTGAGATACATGTCATGCACCTGAGATCAGTCTGGGGAGGATCAGAGCCACAGTTTGAGCCTCAAGTGAGAGCAAAAAAAAGTTAGAAACCGAGCTGATATTGTGAAAAGCTGGTTTTTAGGAGGACTGTCTTTTGGGAACTTTTTGCTCAAATGACCCCAAGTTCAGACCACTAACACCACCCAGTATGCCCATGAGGCACAATAAGTTTCAAGACAATCCATGTAAGCATGTGGATTTTAGAGCACTTAGTATAGTCCAAGGAAAGTGATGCTCAGCCTTAACTAAGGGACCTACCACTAAGGTTTCTAAGCACCCATGATGTTGAAGCAATAATAAGTAATAATTGAAGTATCAAGTATGCTAGCTTGATTTCCACACTTAGGCCCCAGTCTTGCAAATATGCATGTGCTTAATGTTAAGCCCATGAGTAGTCCCATTGACTGCAATGACTTTAATCATAAGAGTAACCTTAGACACATGAGTAAATGTTTGCAGGATCAGGGCCTTATTTAGGAGCTGATCCTTTAAACTCTTACTACCAGGCAAAGTGCATCCTGAAGTGAGTAGTTCCATTGATGGGACTACTCAGAGCTCTAAAGATTACTGTGGATAATAATTGTTTGCTAGATCAGTCATCCTGTAAGTTAAGTATATATGGCTCTATACAGGGGCACGTCAAGGACAGAGAGAGAGACCCTTGATGTGGACTCTTGTCCACTTCGGGTACGTCCACACTGCAGTGTAAAATCGGATCCTTGGGACCCAGGCTTATGGACTGAATGTTTCCCAGCCTGTGTTTGAGCATCCACACCACATTGTAAATCTGGGCTTACAATTGCTGGACATGAATCTTCCAAGGTACATCTAAACTGCAATAAAAAAAAAAAACCTGGCACCAAGTGTCAGAGACCCTGTGGGGCTTAGGCTGCAGGGCTAAAAATAGCAGTAGAGATGTTCAGGCTCCGGCTGGAGCCTGGGCTCTGAGACCCTCCCTCCTCGTGAAGTTTCAGAGCTCAGGTTTCAGTCCAAGCCCGAATGTCTTCACTACAACTTTTTGTCCTGCTGACGCAGGCTAGCTGTGGCCATGCTGTGTGTCTTTTATTGCAGTGTGAACATTCCCACAGCCATGCTAAGGCATCCATACTGCACTACGCAGACAACTTGAACTACATCCACACTGCAAAATGACAGGACTCAGTAGGACTCGGGCTCTGACGCACCCTCTTAACAGGGTCCTAGGTCCTGGCTCCTGAGTCCTTGCTGACCCGAGTCGACTGATTTGTGTGTGGACAGAAATGGGGCTTGGGCTCGGGCTCAAACCTGAGTCAGAACCCAGGCTTAGAGTGCAAAGTAGACATTACGGATACATCTACACAGCAAGCAGGATCCTGAGGCAGCAAGTCTCAGAGCCCAGATCTACAGACTCGGACTCGCACTATGCACTCAAAATAGCTGTGTAGACGTTTTGGCTTGGCCTAGAGCTCAGGTTCTGAAACTCATCCCCCTCCCTAGGCATCACAGCCAAAGCCCAAACATCTACACAGCTATTTATAGTGCCATAATGTGACCCCATGTATGTAGACCCTGGCTCTGAAGCCCTAAGGGTCTGACCTAAAGACCTTGGAAATCACTGCCCTTCCCTCTCACTTCCATGGACTTTGGATCAGGCCCTAAGATCTGAGTCTTAATTCTACATGGTAAATGGAATGAATTTTTAAAAAATTAAATCAGTTTTGCTAGGTGCCGATCAACACAGTAAGGAAACGAATACGCAGATTGCAAACTTAAATCCACCTAATCAAATTCCTCTGGGCTGCGGTGTCTTTTCTGTGAAATCAACCTGCATTAAAGGGGCTGTGGTGCTGTTTGTGAATGTAGCATCTCTGCAAATTACCAATGCTCCATTGCATCGTGTTTGTATGAATGGGGGTTACATGTGCTTGCCCACTAGTCCACGTGAGAGGTGGGCTGAGGAAAGAAGGATCTTTTTTAAAAAAAATGAATCTAGGGGGAAAGAAGTGGAAGCTGTGGATTCATAGTAGAAAGGGAATGGTATCCTAAAATAACCCCTCTGTCATTTACTCAGCCACCCACCACTCAGTGCCAAAATAAAGGTGCAGCTCTTTCATTTAAAATTAATTCTTGGCCCTGGAGGGTATCAATAGATCAATATCTTGTGCTTCTGATCTCCGGTGTGCCACCCTTCAATGGCTCATGCAAAGGCTAAAAACAGAAAGATGCAACACAAAAGATACTGCAGTCAGCTCAAGCAGGGGGGTTATTTTTAGATCAGTAAAGGGAAAGGAGGAGAGAGGGGGAGAAGGGAAAGAGAGAGAGCCTGGTGTGGGGTTTGCAATCTAATTTGGTCTTTCTTTCTTTCTATCTTTCTTTTTTTTTATTCCATCAATGGTATTTTCCATACAGTCTGATTTCTTTTTGACTCCTAGGGAGGGGGCTAGGGTGGGGGGAGGCACAGCAAAGCTGGGCTGAAGATTCTGGAGTTTTATGGCTCATTCCAGCTAGTGGCTTCTCTCTGCCAGTTGAATTAATTTGATACTATTTTTGAAAGTCAGTGTTTCTAAGGGAGACCTAATGACGCAATGACGTCAATGCAGGTCAATAGCACACACTGGAGGAACTGACTGTGCTACCGGGAGCCAAGGGCTGGGAGCCTTTTCCAACCAACCCCAGCTCCTGCACACACACACAAAGACTCCTGGGGGAGGGGAGGAAATCCTAAAGGGGTGAATGCACAATGCCCCCCAAGCTAACCCGACACCCCTAAAATAAGATGCATGCTGTTTGTAAGCACCAAAGTAATCTTTAAAAAAAATGTGATCATCAGACGCACTGCAGTGCAAAGAAAAAAAAAACACCTCCCTACCTGTCAAAGGCAACGTTATTGTAATACACACACACACACACACACACACACACACATTTAGGTTGTGAAATGCAACGCACACAACATTAGGGGCTTGCCTATAAATAGAGCCCGCGAAGGTGCGTGCATTGGCAATTTGTTCCCCAAACCGGGAGGGGGAGAGGGGTGTTTTGCAAACGTGGGTGATGAGTTATTCTGCTCTGATCAGTTACTCAGGAGGTGCCTGGATTGGTGGTGTGGGGGTGGATGCGTGGGTGGGAGGGTGAGTGGGAGGGGGGTTTTGCTTCTCTCTGTCTCCAAGTCAGGCACAGAACACGAACTGGTTTTTTTTTTTTTTTTTGCTTTTCTCCTGGAAGAGTGCAGACACACATTACGCGAAACCCACAGCCTTTCGCGAGAGAGACAGCTCGAAACGCTCTAGTTTATTTATATAATCACCCCCCCCCCCAAACACCTTCTTCCCTTCCCATCCCTCCCCAAATTCCCTGGAAATCCAACTGAGGCATGTAGAAGCGGGGCAAGCGTTTTTGTTTAGGGTTTTATTTTTTTTTGTTTTGCTCCGGGGGGGGGGTTTTTTGCACACAAAAATGTAAGTGAAGAAGATTTTGCAAGGTAGGTTCCTGTGTGTGTGTGTGTGCGCGTGTGTTGTGCTTGAGCTTTTTGCAAAGTTTTCTGATTTCAGTTGATGGATGCTTTGCAAGCAGCAGACTTTGCTGATTTGTTCTGCTCCCTGCCTTTTTAAAACCTCAACGACATTGCATTTCCCCCTCTTAACAAAACAAAAAAAAAAGGAAAGAATCCTAGACTGTCGTGTCGTGCGTCCTGTGTATTTGATGATTCCAGCAGGAAAAACGTGTCCATTTTTTAAGAAAAACCGGGGGTGGGGGGAGGATTTTGGATTTTTTTCCAACATTGTTGCAGAGTTTCTTACTTTCACTTTGTCACATTTTTAGGAGGTTGGCTCACTCTTGTAACGATCTTGCAAACGATGTTTTAATTGGGAAAAGGTTTTAAAGTCAGCAGCAGCAGGAGGGTGGAAAGGAATTGGCATTTCTTGAATACAGAATTTGCCACCATTGAAGATAGACAGACAACCTATAGATTGTTGGGGTGCAAATTAAGTAGTAAGAGTAAATGGTAACAAAATAATAATAAACACTCTGATGCAAGAGTGAGAGGCTGTTACAACCTCCAGCCACCTGTAGAGGGAAATCTTTATACATAGTAATCTTTTATAGCTGTATCTATAGGGAAACTAAGGAGAATTACATGTTCCAAACTTTGCTACTCTCTATATGCAACAAGAAGTGCAAGCTGTTTAGTTAATTTTAGGGTGCTTGCCAACTGCCAGAGCCCTTTAGATTAAGAGAAACGGTGTTATTTAGTATCTCCTGAATCTTAGCTACAACCAAGGTGAAATATCTATGATGCAGGTTCTGGTTTAATGCTGTTTCACTCGAAGAAGCGGTTATAAACAGGTGTTTCACCTGAGAAGAGATGTTTTGATTTATTGATAATTTCAAGGTGTGTTTATAATCTGGGCAAATCCAGGAGGGTTTTATTGTTCAAGGAAAAGAGAGTCATTTCATTGTTTACGAAGTGGCCATGGGCATTAAGTGGTGCATTAATGCACCAGCCTTTTACCACTGGAGATCACAGTTCAACTTCTGATTTTTTTAAGGTACTAGCTAAAATAATAATCATTTATACATGCAGTGTTCTATATATTTATTTGTGATGTCTTGTATAACACCTTTCATCCTGAAGGATCCCAAAACGCTTTACAAAACTATGGCTCTGACCTTCCAGCTGCATGTGCATGGGTGACCCCATCACCTGGATGGAGCAGATTGACTTCACTCTGGTTCTATGCCCCAATTCCAGAATCAGGGTCAATAGGCACAAAAATATGGAGGAGATGCTCTAGCTCAAGACTGACACACTGGCAGAAGTGTGGCCTCCAGTGTCAGGGAATGCCATAGGTCAGGAATGAGGCACATCGGAAGGGTGGGGAGGTTGCACTGCACCTGACTTTAGCCAGTGCTTTCAGTTCTCATTCTCATGGGTTCCAGATTCACCCAGGATTGTGCTGGTTTGTTTAACTACAGAACTGGAATATTGGGCTTCCAGCAACAACATACTGACATTGTGAATTAGAAACTGTGGAACGTTTCTGGTGCTGTGCAGCCCTCACCTATGACTCTTGCACCCCTGTATCTTCTGGTCCCTTCTCCCTGGACCCCCAAAGAAAAAAATTACACAGATTTTGAATTTGTTTAGCTGTGACTTAAGTCCACTCCTGTCTGTCTCCCCCACATCAGCAGTCTGGATACTCTACTGCAGAATAAAGCAACTGTCCAAATGTGTGTCTTGATGCACATTTCAGCCAGATTCTCACTCTGCTTGGTGAAGATTGGTATGGGACAAGTCTTTCTTCTCTGCTTCCCTCTCCCCATGTTGTTGCAACAGCCAGGACCTGTCATTGGCTGATGACACCACCAGTTCAGGGTTCTTGGTCAGGCTTGTTGCCATTGTGCTGTGAGGTAGTGCCTCTGATTTCTGGTTCAGTGACCTCTATCTCTTCTTGATTAAAAAAAAAAATGAATTGTGGTCTCTCTTTCTTTCTATTAGGCAAAATGCATTTGCATTTCCAGTTCTCCTGATCTGCTTCTGCCTTCTGCCCTGAAGAATCAATCCTCGTCCAGGGGAGACAGCTTGGTCTCTTACTGCTTCGTGGTTTTGCTACTGGAATGCTCTGAATGTAACTTCAGATAATTATTGCCACCATGTTTAGACCAATTCAGAAGCTGAAAATTGTCTTTCTAATTAGGCAAAATGTATGTGCATTTCCAGTCCTCCTGATCTGCCATCTGTGGCAGTGGTGCTTTCTGATGCACTTCTCCAGCTCCTTTCATCTGCCCTCTTCTTAGAGCCTTTGCACAGGCTGTAGTCTCCACTTCTGGGTGACCATATCCAGATTCCGTCACACAGTCATGCTCTAGCTACAGTTGCACAATCATGTGCACACAGACACATTTGTGCCCACACGTGTGTTTCCAGCCTTGCAGATACATTTGCACAACTCATTCCATAGAGAATGTTTCCATCCAGTGTAGAAGGAATTTTCCAGCCTGACTTTAGATCCTCTGCCCTCTTGCCACATGGTGGATGCCATGTGAAGCACTGTCATTTATTAGGGCTTGGAAGCATTTTGGGTACTGAAATAACTAATACTAATAACTAACTACCCATTTATATCAACAATACACACATTTACACCATTTGAGGATTTTCCCCAGTGTTTCTTAAAGCAACCATGTAGCTTGTTAACTGTGTCAGTGTCTCAATTCATTTGCTTGTACCTTGCATTATAGTTCTTCATGCTTTGCGTGATCTCCTGCTGCACTGATTCACTTACATCCAGTTGTGCCCCACAATAGCGCTTATCTCAAGGATGTCACGTGAACTAATTCTAAAGTGAAGAACTTTTCTTTCATATGGTGGTAATATGCACCATCTTGCAATATATTTGCAAAATACCAGCTGCATGGTACACTGACTGTTAAAATAAATTGTGACTAGCGTAAGGTAGCATTTGTTCCAGGCTTTCCATTGCATCTATATTTATCCACTTAAGAACAATTGTCTGCCACCACTAGAGATCTAAGCAGTCTCCATGGTAAAAGAGCACCTGAGCTTGTACACTCTCTTGTTGAGACAAGATCTGTATCTAGGCAGCCACCCAAATTCCATTCTATGTCCTATTGGCTCTTGGAGTTTTCTCTGAGAGTTGAAAGTAAAACTTATTCTTCTACTCATCTACAAATCTGTGAGTTGTAAAGGGGAACAGGATGAATAGGCTGGTGCAGAGGACAACATTGCTTGTAAGGGAATTCCATGAGGAACTCACCGGCTGAGAAAACTACCTACAGAGTATTAATGCTGGAAAGATGCATTGGCCAAACAATATTTTGCTCCTTGCAGAGCACTTTGTATATTGACTTACAACCATCTATCAAGTAGGGCTCAGAACACCGCTGCATGACATGTTAGTAGTAGTACACTCATTTTTCAGAGGGGTAAATGGAAGTACAATGTAGAAGAGTGAATTGCCCAGATTTGCAGTCAGTCAGGGGCAGAACTTGAAAGACAACACAAATACAAGAACTGTCTAGCAAAGAAACTGTCCCCTTCCTGCTTCAGTATGTACATCTCTGAAAGCCACCTCAAACTGCAGTAAAAAAAAAGGAGTACTTGTGGCACCTTAGAGACTAACAAATTTATTTGAGCATTTTGGGGGGAAAGACATTTCCAAACTATTCTTTCCCAATAATAAACCTGGTTAGACGTTTGGTGGTGGCAGCGAAAGTCCAAGGGCAAGAGGTAAAATAGTTTGTACCTTGGGGAAGTTTTAACCTAAGCTGGTAAAAGTAAGCTTAGGAGGTTTTCATGCCGGTCCCCACATCTGTACCCTAGAGTTCAGAGTGGGGAAGGAACCTTGACATGCAACATCCGATGAAGTGAGCTGTAGCTGACAAAAGCTTATGCTCAAATAAATTTGTTAGTCTCTAAGGTGCCACGAGTACTCCTTTTCTTTTTGCGAATACACAGCTGCTACTCTGAAACTTGTCAAACTGCATTGACTTTTTCCTGGCTCCACATTGCCAGGTGAGCTCATGTCACTCTTTTCTTTTGTTTTATAATCCATGTTAAATCAGGATGAAGACCCTGTTTTAATACTGTCCAGCATTGGTCTCCCATGCTGCCAGGATGACAAACAAGGTCACTTCTTAGCAAGATGGTTGCTCCATGATATTATAATTGAAATATGTTCTTTCAAATATACACAAGATGCAAAGTTCTTCTTACCATGATGTGTTCCTTCCCTCTTCAAATCCAATCACTGGCTTCCCATACCTTTCACAATGAGATTAGACTTCTCATCCCCACCTTTGAGGCTCTGAACAGCTCTACTCCTGTCTTGGTCTCTCCATTTGTATCTTTCACTCTGACCAAGCCCTTTTTCCTAGTCACTTGCTTTGTATTTTTCTTCTACTCTGATCTTTGTCCCTCCTTGCCAGATACCCCTTACACCTACTACCCTCCATTTATTCAGATCTCTCCTGGAAACACACCTCTTCTGCAAAGCCTACTACTGATTGCCTGCCTAAACCAAAAAGATTGTTACACATTTGTCTAATGCAAAAATCATTGTATGGCTGAGTTAACTTTCCTCTGCTCATCAGTGCAAGTTTCTCTGCTTTGTTTTGTCTATCCATTTAGATAGTAAGCTTCTTGGGGCAGGGACTGTATCTTCCTCTGTATTTTGTACAACCCTTACCATGCTGTCAATATTTAACTCATAGTTACCAAAGATCTTCCATCTTGTTGGGCTGAACAAAACAATTATAAACTTGTTTTAACACCTGGAGCCCAGTTTTCAGACATTGACACCTGAAGGAATGTCCAGCTATGGGGTTGGACTACCCTTTTAAGATAAATGTGTTTGAAAATTAGGCACACAATGTTTAGCATGTTGCTAGTGTTAGAAGAAAGGGGGGGGGACCATAAATAAAGAAGATTGATATCTTCCAAGTAGGATTTTTATGCTAAGTTTATGATTAAGCAAAAATTCCAGACAGTTTTTAAATACAAAAGTTGAACTACCTGAGAAATAAGTCAATATGAAATGAAATATAATTCAGTTTTTAAATTTCTGTTAATATATTCATATAATAGTTGCAATTCTTGCAAAGGAAACACAAAAACAATCTATAATTGTCTGGAACTTACCAATAATTGTATAAAGCTCTTGTGGTTCCTCAGCTGGTTCTGCAGCCGAAGTTTATAGCACAATGGTGATAGTCTGCACTTCTAATATCACCCATCCCCAAAGATCTCCAAGTATTTACCAATGCTCAGTCAACCTCACGACAAAGCCCCTTTCCTCTCTACCCAGGGTCATCCAATGAGGTAGACAACTATAAGTACATTCCTCTAACTGTATGTAAATTTAGACATAGTGAGGACAGGTGACCTGACCGGGACCTAGGAGTCTTGAGTGCCAGTCCTTTGTTATAACTATGGGTCAAAATTAGCACAGGGGAATTTGAAGAAAAGTATTGACTCTATTGTTATCCCTTTGGCTCTTCACTGGCAGTCATTGGTGCTATGATCATGGTACACAAAACAACCACAATACAATGGTGTTTCTGAAGAATTTCATAAGGAAACATGCTCTTCAGACTGTTAAGTGCGGCTGCTCCTTCCTGTGTCTCTTCCAGTATTTCTTGTCTTGTCTGTCTTGCCTGTTAGTCTAGACGCTCTTAAAGTTTTTTGTAGAGCGGACCAGGCTACATCTTAATGCAGAGAGAATCTTGTGGACACTTCTACTCCCATTTCCAGTCTCACACCCACTACCTCCTTTCCATTCATGATGAAATAATATCACTGTATTAAATACAGCCTTTGTTTATGTGGAAAAGGAGTAGGGAAAGTATTTTGTTTTTAGCTTCTTTTTAATGTGATTTAACACCTTGGAAAAAATGAGAGCCAGTACCACGTGACCAGTTAGTCCTCTGTTGGAGTCCAGTAAATGTTCTGTAGACACTGGTGGTTCACAGACCATAATCTAAGACCCACTGGTTTCACTTGTAAATGGTGAGGCAGAGACTGCCTGATCTTTATATCATGTACAGGGCTGACCATGCTGTTAGTCCTTAACAAATAGATATTAACTATTGGCAACAGAGAAAAAAAATCACTCGTGGTCTGTATATGCTGGTCCAATGATCCTCCAGTTCTCATTTGTACTGCTGGAATCCACTACGTCTGATATTATTTTTCTGTACCATTGAATCCACATTTCCAGAAGTATGACTTCTGGGTGGGCGGTAATGCCAGAAACATTGACTTGGGTAACCTAGGAACTGGGCATTCCCTCTGCAGGTTAGTGGCAAAATGACAGCTAAAGTAACCCAGATTCAAATGCACTCCCAACTTCTCTGGTTCAGTAGCAACTCTGCTGTTCCAATGTGTTGTAATTTTTGATGGCCAAATTAAATTGCATTGGAAATTAAGATACAACAATTAGACAGGAACAGTGGACATCAAAGACCAAGAGGAGAAGAGTGATTGAACAAATCTCATCATTGTAACCCTAGGTAACTGAGCACACCCTTCACCTCATCATGTCTAATTTATTGCTAAATGCACTCTACATCTTATTCCTTTTCACAGGATATCCAACCATCTTCCTCCTCGAGATGATTTGATTTCTGCTGCTGATTGAGTTATTTGGCTCCAGGTTCTAACTACCATCTCAGTAAAGAAATTCTGCCTGTGTTGCTTAAATGTCACTCATCTCCCTCCCCTGACCTCTAGCACTGCCTGTGATACTTGGTTTTGAATTAGTTAAAGCTTCATGCAGCTTTTTAGCATCTCTTCATAACCGCCACTTCTCCTTTTTTCTACCACAAGAAGCTTCCCAAAGTTCCCCAAATTATTGTTGCATGTTTTTCTTCTCATTGATTCATCCATCCTGTAAGATGGTTACCAAGGATGAGTACACACTATGCTAAAGGTAATGGGTCTTGTCCATGAAAAGTTCCAGGTCATTATTTAGTGAAGGTCAAATTTTAACAGAAAGCCCAATCCAATTCAACAATGGATTCACCAGCAATGGTATCCCAGGTGTCTGAAATATAGTAGTGCACCGAATCTAATTTTTTTGCCCATCAGTGTGAATTTCACATCAAGGAGTCATGCGATATTTTTTTTATATAAATATACCATGCTGACATATTTAAACCTTTGTGCTTTCTTTTTTCTTGATCTGATGGTTTTCATCTTTTAATTCTAGTACCCCCAACTACTTTTTCTAGGGCCTGACTTTGTATCCAGTGAGCAAGATCCTGTTCCAGTGTTACCTCCTTTTAAATTACTTTTTAATATAAACAGAACAAATACACAAAAAATCCCAAGTAAAGAAAACAGTGCAACTATAGCAGGTGTTTCAGTCTGCTGGGGTTCAAATTGGTTATAGATATCATGTAACATACAGCTATTAACGTAATGCATATGAGGTGACAGTAATACACCAAGTGGCCCATTTTGTTGGTTTGATGGCCTGTATGTTCAGATTCTCTGAAAAGTCTATAAATGGAAGCCACATTTATTAATCACTAGCAGCGTTTGTCCTTCTAGCACATGAATTTTAATATAAAATCATACCATTGTCGGAGGGAATGTATTTTTTATGCTTCTTAAATTATGGTCTTTCTGATTCTTTATAATATTGCTTTGTCCTTTTTATAATGCCTTTAATACACAGTCTCAATGTTTTAAAATCCCTACTGAACAGCCTGGTGAGGTAGGTAAGTGTCAGACCCATTTTATAGTTGGACAAACAGAGGCACGGAGAGGAAAAGAGCCTTGCTCAGGGTGACACACAGAGCTGGGGAAACATTGAAAATATTCATGGAAAAACATTATAATTTAGATGAAAAATTTCAGACCAGCCTTGGTCCTGCAGCAAATCTGGGACTAGAACCCAGGAATCAAGACTCCCAGTCCCCTGCTTTAACCTCCAGTTAACATCATTTCTCCATTAGGGCCTTTCATTACCTTAAACTTTGTCGCACTGAACACCTCCTAACCCACTACGTCATGTGTACCCCTAATTTATCCAAATCCATTTGAATTCTATTGCTCTATCCTCTGGATTTTCTGATTCCTATATTGTCTCATCAGAGGTAACTAGTGTTTTGTTTTATTGTTCTTTATTTTTAAAGAAATGTGTGTCAGTGATTAATTACATAGAAACCGCTCCGTTCTTAATGGGGACCACTGCATGGTGTGCTCTGGATAATCTGACCCCAGGTGAACAAAGAAAGTCCTAGACCTTATCGTCATGGTGCTACCCTCTTTACATTCTGGTCACTTTTGCTACTTTACAAACATAAAAGGAGTATAGAGTCAATCCGCTATTTGTCAACTGGAGAATGAAATCAAAATACTGGTGGGTGTCACCAGGATTTAGGAGAATTCTGTAAATTATATTCATGACTGGGATATGGCAGGGATGAGGAAGTAGCACTCAAACTAGCAAGGAGTAAGATGAAAGGAGAACATGAGGGCACTTTCCCCATCATTCTGCTGTAGTTCCTCTAACTGATTTCGGTCTTGATAAGACCAGCTCAGCTGAAGACTACAACCCATCCAGAAGGATCCTTATTTCATGATGTGGCCTTGAGATTGAAGGATCAAAAGGAAAGATGGGATTTCTCCATCCCTTTCAAAAAGAATGCCCCTACTCATGAATGTCTCAAGGGCAGGCTGCACTTGCTAGTCTGCCCCCTGCTCAGGTTAACTGAATTAGTTTGTGTTTAGCAGGCCAAAGGTGTCTTTTGAACTGTAAACTGTATATGTTGATAACTCATGTTTGTTGTACCGATGCCACTGTCCTTGGAGCGCAGAGAGCCCTGGAAGGTTTCAAGAGTCAAAATGGTCTGCATCGCAGGTAGTACTCATCAAAGAACACCATGCCATAGTTCAGCACCTTGGATAGTTTTCCTGTTCTATGCAGAGTGCAAGGTATCTATCCTCACTGTTCCTTCTGGTAACAGTGAAGTTTCCCTTCCAGTTCGAGAGAAGAATACAGAATCCATTGATTTAATTATGCCTCAGTTGTTAGGGAGGCCTAATTCTCTGGGAACCAAGAGATTGCTGATAATTATAAAATATGAAGATGGAAGATAAATTCTCCATTTAGCATTTATCAGAAGTGGGAACTGTTGTTTGCAAGGTACAGCATCACCTGCTAAAGGTTCTTTCCTTTCCTTTGGATTGGTTCCGTTGTTGTTGTTGTTTGATTTATTTAAAACAAGTGATTTCCTGGGCATTGTATTTATTTTAGCCCAGTCTTGAGTTGGGTGTCTAGCAGCAGCTAGAGAAGGTAGAGAGCTGTCCTGCTGAGGTGGAAATTACTCACTCCTGCTAACAGGAATTGTTCTTGTGGGAGAGATTTGGTTCTTATTGGAAAAGGTGGGCGCCCTCCTGGCTTATTTAGAAGATGTTTCAAATCCTGTGGAAGAGCAACAAGTTAGTTCTTGGAATGCAATGGGTAAGTTTAAAAAAAATCAGTCGGAAGAAGGGGAAGAGGTAGAGACCGAAGGAGAAGGAGGCCCCTCTACTGTTATGGAGGGTTTGCGATCCAGCAAGGGAATGGTTCACTATTCATACTTTATCACCAGGTTAATCCTAGCTACACAGCTGCGCTTGTGTCTTCTCATACCACCGGAAACAAGCTCAAGACAATGAGCCCTTCCATTGCATTCTCCGGCATCCTCACAGAGTAGGAGGAGGAACTTTAAGCATACAAAGTCGGGAAGGAGACTCGGGCGCATGTAATCACCACCCCATTCGTGTTAGACGCTGGCAAACTCCCCTCTGGCATCCGGGAGCCAGGCAAGGCTCCGGTGGATGCGTGTGCTTCCTTAGCCTACCATGTCCGTTCATCCAAGCTGCTCTTCCTTGAAACTCCTTGAAGATGGCTTGTTTTACGGCTGCCTGCGTGTCCCCATCTGAGGCCCTCATGTGACACGAGCTCTCTTCAGTACAAGTACCAGTGTCCTCCTGCCTGCAAGACTCAGTCCTGCAGCAAAGGCCATACCTCCATGCGCGCTTGCTAAAAATAATGGGCAGGGCTGGAGTTCTGGGCGAGGGTTGCAATGTACCAGCTCTCTATAGCCTAGAGAGGCAAGTCCTGGGTTGGGGCGTGCGGGGATGTGCTGATGGCAACGCCTCTGATTGTGCTTTCTGGCAGCTGCCTAATAACAAAGAGGGCTCATCGGCTCTTTTAAAAAGCCAAATCCTCTGCCTGCGCGTGGCGACGCCTATGATGTGATCTGTAATAGCTGTGATTTTTTCCCAATGTTGCTGTATCACTAGCAGTAGTTGGCCATGTTATTGTCTGGCTACGAGAGAGAGAGAGAGAAACAGCGTTATTTCATTGATTGCAGTGTATTGACATTAGGAAATTCATTGCGAAAGAAGTTGATAATAATTAACTAAGTTAATAAATAATGTGCGTATACAGATTAGACAGTAAATAACTTACTGCTTTCTTGATTCTTCCTGCATTTTGTTTTTCATTCAGTCAAGCTGTGAAGTGGGTTGGTTGATGGGGATGGGGGGGGAGGTAAAATATGCACTCTTGAGAGAGACTATTTCCACCCCATCAATAAACCTTTTCTTTTCCTAGGGTGTGTGTGTGGTTTTTTTTGAGTCTA
Organism: Dermochelys coriacea; assembly: GCF_009764565.3. Taxonomy (NCBI): domain Eukaryota; kingdom Metazoa; phylum Chordata; order Testudines; family Dermochelyidae; genus Dermochelys; species Dermochelys coriacea. The sequence goes on from NC_050073.1 coordinate 51,862,095, forward strand.
CGAGCCACGATTTTAATTTTTAGCTACATGCCTTGTGCCATCTTTCAACAACAAGAGATCTGTTTAAAAATAGCATTGACCTATTGCGCTGTCTTTTGTGGATATTTTAAGAAGTAGCTGTGTCCTTTTGTCTCAACTCAAGAGCAAGCCAACTCACCTTGAAAGGTCCTGATTACCTTACTTGAAAACATACAATGACTTTGGGTTGGCTCCCTACCCCCCATCTACCTGGAAGCCAAATATATTAATTCCTCTTCCCTCCTAATGCTTGTAATATAGTTTGGGGGGGGTATACTTTCTGGTTCGGAGAGGGGCAGGATGGCGTGTGTGAAGGACCTTTCTTTGCCAAATAAACTCTGCATTTGTCAACAAGACAATTCCTTTTGTTTGGTCGCTGCTTCCTGCATGGTGTATGGTTTTTTAAAATTATTATTATTGTTGTTAATTTGGGGGTGGGGAGGGAGGTGTGCCACTGTATAACATCAGATTTAGCCATTTGCGTATAGCAGCATTATGATTTTTAATTGCAATTTCATTTGTTATTCTCTCCCTCTCCCCTACCCCCTCTCTCTGTATAATCTGGATCATTGCTCTCTGTAGCTGATTCCGTGGGAGACCAAGCAGAGTGCGTGGGTGCAGAATATAGAAAGCCAGAGCCATAGAATCTGTTATTTGCGTCACTCTTGGAGATGGGGTTGTTTGCCTGACAAATATACAGAATTAATCCTAGTTTTATCAATATCTGTCTTTTGCTACAATAGCCAAACACGAGCTAAAGGTGGTGGTGGGGACTAGATGTTGCTGAATGTTGATGGTTTTTGTCCAGAAAGCTGCGGGAGGGTGCGAGTGTATGGAGGAAAGGGGATGCTAAAATATATTAAGCAACCCCTGTGCTGTTTGCCTGAGAAATACAAAATCTCAGATTTTATTCCTATTTCTGTTTCCTATAGTTGCCAAACATGGGGTGGCGAGATGCCCCTGCATGGTCTGTCTTTGCAGATTTCTCTCGCTCTCTGTGTTTGTCTGCGTGTGTGTTTTAAAATATATCCATACCCTCAGGGCATATTTCCCTCCCCCCCCCCATAAATACACGCACACCCCACAAGATTTTTGTGCAACTGTGAGGAAAGCTGCACAACACAAAATATGGGGCTTGCTAATTAACTCTTTCCCTCGAATTGAAGTGCTTTTCTGCAAGCACAAAGCTCCAAGCACGGACATCTTTTATGATGAACTAGAGCCTCTGAAGAGGAGAATCTGAACGTGACGTCAATAGCTGATAACTGACGCAGCCTTGCAAAGGAGTCTCAGGCTGGCTCCTTGTAGCCTGCAAGCCCTAATGATTCTATTTTTTCCCAATCCCCCCCTCGTAGTGAATGACTAGAACGCGCACACACACAAACCAGATTTCATATATAGCTATATATAGACAGAAAGCTTTTTTATTCTCCAAACAAAGGAATTTGTGGTTTTTTTTTAAAAAAAAAAGCATTGAGTGGGGTGGAGAGAATTAAAGAAAACCCTTTCTTGGTGCATCCAGTGTATACAACCATCGCTCTGTCTCTCTCGGCAAAACAAGCTTCCCTGCCAGAACCCCACGTTGGTGCATAATGTTAAACTGGTGCATGATGGTGGTTGTGTTTTGGTGGTTGGTTGTTTTTAAAGCCCACTTCATAAAGAGCCTGCAAGTAGACAGACACAATAATGCTTACAAGGCAACAGGCAGAGAGACAGAGAGAGAGACAGGCTCAATACAACAGTGGATTGGGGTTTTGTGTAATAGGACAGCATGGAAGGCGGTCGGTTTTTTGTTTTTGTTTTTTTAATTCTCTGCAATGATGCACTTAAAGCAACTGTGGATGGTGGTGCAGAAAGAAGCGGGGGGTGATTTTGGGGTGGGGGGGTTGGTGGGAACGTAATGCACATTTAATGTTTTGGATGTAACGTTCCAGCGAAATGGCTTTGTGTGTGGATTTTTTTCCCCCAGTACCTGCTAAAAATAGCATCAGGGTTTTGATCGCGTTCCAGAAATAGACAGAGGGTTGCACTTGTATAAAAAGAGAGCGCTGGTGGAAGAAAACCTGGACATCACCGCAGTATTTTTTTTCCCAACTCCTGTCTGGAAATTAATTGTTGGATTTTTCCTCTCTCTCTCTCTCTCTCTCTCTCTCTCTCTCCCTCTCCCTCCCTCCTCACTCCCCACTCTCGTCCCGTCCCTCTCCCGCCCCCCTCCCCCAAGCAAGGAGTTCCTGTTTGGGTAAGTAGTGATATTTCCTGTGCATGCTGCAGAGAGTGATTTTATTTTATGCATGCTTGGTTTTATTATTTTATTGTTTCTGTTAAACCGAGGGGGAGATACTCGTTTGCATAATGAATTTGGTGCATGCACGGAACCCAGAGACAGGGAATTCTTACAGAAAGGGGAATCACCCTGTCGGTAAATCTCTGAATCAATAGCGAGCTGCAACTCTCTTTCTCTCTCTCTGTCGGCGCTATTGAGTCCTTCATTCTCTCTGTACCTATCCACTCTCTCTTTTTATTTTTCCAATGGGTGGCTAGACACACTCTAATGGCAAAACTCGCTCCGCAGACTGAGAGGGGAACTCTCTATAGATTGCCTACAGAGAGCCTGCAATATGCTGACACTACAGTCCCCTTATCCCTTGCCGCTCAACCGGGGGAAACCACCGAAGCGGGCTGACTGGGAGCTGTCCACCAGCTGAGGTGCTGAAATCGCTGCACCGGCTGCTTAGTTTGCGCTGGAGATGTTCAGTTTCTTTATTCGTTCGATCTAGCCGCTGTCTGTAGGTTTAATGGCTTTCAAAGGATGCTGTAATCTCTGCTGCACTCTCTGAAGGACCCCGGAGTATGCTGAGATCCCTGCTTATTCTAAGCTAAGAGTGGCTGGGCGCTTCCCTCCCATTCAGGTTTCCCCATCCGTGCGTAAACTCTGCTGCTGACT